>NC_071283.1:8245598-8555598 GCF_023375685.1 Ictalurus furcatus
GATAATATTCTCCTCATACCACAGCAATTTGCCAGTGATTGTTATTCTTCATTTATTAATGATTGACACACTGCGCTCTTTTTAACTGTTTATAGTAACATTTAACTTTATGAAACATCCACGAGATTTAAGGACAGAGGAGTTTGCACTTGCTGGTTCCTCAGTAACACGTCAAGCAGTGTTCTTTCCACTCTCTCATTAACTTTGAAGAGACAGAAAAAAATAGAGACTAGTGATATAGCTACTATAATGTAATTGATATCAGGACCTACAGTAACTCCTGTGTTAGTAAACTTACTGACTGCTACAGTCAGAGATTTCCCCTCACACAGAGCTCTGTAGCACGCAGCACTCACTTCCGGGTTCACTGACATTGATTGTTTACATCTTACATGTGTATTTGTTATGGTTTATGTCCTGTCTCCACCCCTGTTTTATCACTGGATGTCTCCCTCACGTGTTATCATTGATCACAGCTGTTTTGTGTTTCACCCTTGATTACGTTCGCTATTTAAACCCCTCGTGTGTCTGTGTTTAGTTGCGAAGTATTAAGCGTTAACTCAGTTCCTCGTGTTTGTTTCATGGTTTGGATCCGGTTCTCATCCTCGTTATTTGAGTCCTGTCTTAGCCTAGTTTGTACTGTTTGCCGTTCGCCTGACCACTCACCTGTTTCGACCACGCTATTGTTTCACGTTTTGGCTTTATCTGTCTGTTTCTTTAATAAAGCTTTTAACTGCACATGTATCCTGCATCTCCTCCTTGCTAACCATGACAGTTACAAAGTGCTAATACTCAAGACTCCTTCCATTAAATAAATGTCTCCTAACAGAAAACTTCACCATGCCAATGATTATATGCTTTTCTTTGTTAAACAACACATTTGTTAATGCGTTAATTATTAGCCTATGTACAAGTCACTGTAAAATTGGGGTTACTATAGAAATTATCCTGTTTCAGGACCAGTTCATTAATGTAGACCTGTCATTGATGTTATAGTTCGAACTACTGTCAAAGTACAATTCAACCACACTGTGGCATGAATCATTGTAATCAACACGCATTTTCTGTCAAAAGAAAAATGATTCATTTAGGTATGATGGCAGACTGCATGGTGATTGTTCGCTGCTTATAAATTGCATCACCTCGAATATAAAATGCCTTTCTTCATCCCTGAGTGTTTAGTGTTCTCCTTGCCATATTAGGGAACCTAAATGTTTTTCTAAGTACTTGTTTGGGGTGTTTAATTCAGCTTATGCCTGAGGGAGTTCAAATGATAAGCCTGAAATGGAAAGCAAAGGAGGCAGGAGAAATGTGAAGAGAGTGAGAGCAAGTCAAGAGAAGCTGCATGCAGTGCGAGCACCAAGGTGAGATGCTGCGCTCTTAGCTCATAAAGGCCTTTGTTCTGACTCTGTGTGTGTGTGTGTGTGTGTGTGTGTGTGTTTGAAGGGAATTCAGCGAGGGTAGGGTGTGAAACTGAGTCCTGAAAGAGAAGATCTTAGGATTTCACACAGTGCACGAGTGACAGAGCATTACTAATAAATGATCCTCCTCTCTGTGCCTTCTCTCTTTAAATATAGCAAACACATATATCATCTATCATCTATCAAGTGTGTTTACTAGATTCCACTGTGAGCTGCATATAGCCTCATTCTGACACTAATAACTAGCTTTAATGTCACACATATAGATATATACATATATGCATTCAGTATTCAACACAGGTAGACGTGCTGGTTACACTGCCAGAACAGAAGAATAACATTATCTATAAGAGACAGTATAATAAATGAAAAACAGTGTGGCTGTTAGCAACAGAGCAGCACATAAAGTGGCAGTACAGTTTCTATAATAAGGGGTTGTGTATATAAATATGTTTTAATTTACTGAGAATTGATCAAAATGACATTGGAATGGAGCAGAGAAATTCATCCTGTATACTAGACAAGAAGCCCAACATACAAGTAGATAGAAAGAAACTGAAATACATTAATAAGGTTTTAATTAATTTCCCAAAATGTTTATCATCATAAGGTTTATCATATATATAATATGGATTTGAGCGACTTGGACAAGGGCCACATTGTGATGGCTAGATGACTAGGTCAGAGCATCTCCAAAACAGCAGGTCTTTTGGGGTGTTCCAGATATGCAATGGTTACTACCTACCAACAGTGGTCCAAGGAAGAACAGCCGGTGAAAGGACAACAGGGTCATGGGCAGACAAGGCTCATTACTGTGCGTGGAGTACGAAGGCTAGTCCATCTGTTTCGTTCCCACAGAAGAGCTACTGTAGCATAAACTGATGAAAACGTTCATGCTGGCTATGATAGAAAGGTGTCAGAACACACAGTGCATCACTGCTTGCTGTGTATTGGACTGTGTAGCTGTAGACCGGACAGAGTGCCACTGCTGACCCCTGTCCACTGCAGAAAGCATCTACGGCAGGGGCGGCTGTGGCTCAGGTGATAGAGCGGATTGTCCACTAGGGTTGGCGGTTCGATTCCCGGACCACGTGGTTTCACATGCTGAAGTGGCAAGACACACAAGACCTGATGGCAAGCTAGCGCCTTGCATGGCAGCTCTGGTGTGTGTGTGTGTGTGTGTGTGTGTGTGTGTGTGAGAGAGAGAGAGAGAATGGGTGAATGGGACACAGTGTAAAGCACTTTGTAGAACCGCTAAGTTTAAAGCAGAAGACTATTTACCATCTACATATAGGCATGTGAGCATCCGAACTGGACCATGGAGCAATGGAAGAAAGCAGCGTGGTCATGAATCACATTTTCCTTTGTATCATATAGACGGCCAGGTGTGTGTGCGTCACTTACCTGGGGGAAGAGATGGCACCAGGATGAACTATGGGAACTGCTGGACGCAGTGTGATGCTCTGGGCAATGTTCTGCTGGGAAACCTTGGGTCCTGGCATTCATGTGTATGTTACTTTGACATGTACTGTACCACCTACCTCAATAATGTTGCAGACCTAGTACACCACTGTGCTTAGGGTCATTTTCCTGTTAAAAGGTCCACTTTCGGTTCAACTTCAAATATCGGACAGATGGCCTCACATTATCTTCAAGCACTCTTTGATATGGTGCAGAATTCATAGTTGAATCAATGAATGCAATCTGTCCAGTCCCTGAGGCAGCAACGCAACCCCAAACCATAACATTTCCAACACTGTCCTTCAATATTGGTATGAGATGCTTCTCCTGAAAAGCTGTCTTTGGTCTGCACCAAACATGTCTGCTGTTATGGTGGCCAAACAACTCTATCTTTGATTTGTCTGTCCAGAGCACATTATTCCAAAAGGCCTGGTCTTAGTTAGCTAATGCAAGGTTAGACCAGCTAATGTAATTGGCTAGGCAGCAAGTCACATTCTAGTTATTAGTAAATATTGATTATTTCCAGGATATTTTACTTCTAAATAATTCATTATCATAGTATGTAGCAGAGTTGTGCATATGGCCAGCAAGCTAACAGAGATTAAAAGCTACTTTTCACATGAAAACCTGATTTAATTTCATGTCATTTTATTCTTAAAAGTAGCAACTTTTTACTTTCATTTCAGCACATTTTGTCTTGATCTCACCTTTAATTACGATTTTGACACATTATTTATCTGTATTTTGATGTAAGTATAATTTCTCAGTACTTTTGGTCCATCCCCTGCTGAAATGTCACAAAAACTAGTGTGTATGTTTGTGTTTACAGTGATGTATTTTTACTTTAGCCTTTGTGTCTTGATAGCCATTCTCTTTGACAAGTTCCCTATTACCTACAAATGCCTCATGTAGCCTGTAAATGCGCTGTAATAACTGAAACTGGCTCTATTAGCACAGTGCTCATTTGATAACTGAATGATGGGAAATGTTTTCTGTGTTTTATAAATGTTCTATAACTGCAGGCTGGGAAACCCTCCTACACCCGCGCCCTTCCCACCTACACAAAGAGACACAATGAAACACATTGTTGTGTTTGAAGAGTCTAATTTATGGTGTACTACGCATCTGTCATCGCTAGCATTAAACCAACATATCTAGGATAAACATCAGGCTTATATCTTGATGGTGCTTCCAAAAAAAGCCCAAAAAACAACAAACACATCACATGGGCTTTTATTGAATGTCAGTATCTATGATCTGATGTAGGTAATGAAAATGGACTGTAATGAAGATAATAGGCAGTAGATTGGGTTTGGGTGTGTTTGTGTCGGTGTGCGTAGGTACTGTAGCTAGTTGGGTTATTTCCAACTCGTGATCTTGCACACACGGAGAGACTTAATAATGTCAGAAACTGTGAATATACACTGAAAGTGGATTAAAGTCAAACTGCCGTCTCATTTGAAAATCATGGTGCCAGCTGGTGAAAGTCTAGGAGGAGTGTATATTCTGCTGGTGTTCGTTCTCTTTCCAGTTTCTTACTGGTTGTTTGGAGGGGGTGAGTGTGATTTTAGAACAAAAAAATTGTGTGTTTTGGTTACTGCTAAGTGGCGGATGAAACTTTGATCCATTTGCCATTTCGGTCTAAATTGTAAAATCCAATATAGCTTATTTTGCATTTCAGTTATTTACATTGGAACTGATATTTATCAAAATTAACTGATCATGTGACTCTGATGATACAGGAAATGAGCAAATTATAAATGCCAAACTTTCTACAAAGACCATACAGTACATATGATAACTTATGAATACATTCATAGCATGTTGTAATGCAAGGTATCATACACGTGGTTATAATTATTTATGAAAAGGCACTACAGTTTATACAGAAGCCATGTAAGTTGTTAACATGATGAGTTATAAGTAGTGTTTAGAACATTATATCACCAAGAGCAAAGAAATTGCTTAAAGCATTTTGTCCAGTCGTAGGCTGAGAACTGCTCTGATAGTAATAAATGAATTTATATACTTTTCGTTTCTAAGTGTAGATTACTGACAGATGTTTCTGTGTACTTGAAGTGAAGTGAGACGTAATGTAAATGAAAATATTTTATAAAGACGAACAGTATTTCCTACTTCCGTTTCTCTTAATTATGTCAAGTCATGTTATGAGCACTGTGCAAATACAGTGCGTTAATAAAGCATTTCATCCATTTTAATAAATAATAACAGTATAACATCTGCAATGCCTTATGAATGCATTATAATGCATTCATAAGGCATTGCAAATGTTATACTGTTATTAAGCTGTCAACAAAAACACCTTTCTAGTCGCAAGTCAAATTGTCTTAAATATAATATAAATGTAATGTCTAAAAAAGGTAACAAAGGGAAAAAATGAGTATAGTTTCACTTTTAGTAGAAATTTAGATTGAATTCTTTATTCAGAACTGCTAAGAAGTCCACTGTTCAGATTGACTGAGGATATTGAATATTTTACGTTAAATTAAAAAAAAAAAATAATAATTTAAATAGTTTAGAGGACCACAGTTGACTTTGCTTGTGTCCACTAGGGGTCCTTGTCTCTTTGACAGATGATCAGTAACACTTTGTCGAGTGCTTCAGGGAGCCGTGTCCTTCATGCTGAAAGACAGGTTGTGCTGATCGACATTTAGTTTAGCTCTCACCCAACGCTCTGCTCTACTCACACCACTGCTGTTCACGGAAATATTTCCAAAAAAGAACTCAATCATTTCAGCAGCATTTAGCAAATAATTCAGTGCCATGCCTACATAGGTTTGTCATTTGAGTTTCTTTTTAAGCACAAGGATTCAGTGAAATTGCTGTATAATGTAGTATTAATAATGTATATATTTTTTTCATTTAAAAAAGGTAAATGAACATATAGAGGGTTTGTTTTTTTTACTGTGGTACAAAATGAAGCTATTTTAATTTGTGTCACTATAAGAACGCAGAAGAATGATCTTTTATTGGTTACAGGATCATTTAAAGCACAAATGCTTAACAACATAAATGCAACACAATATGGAAATAAACTGTCAGAAAATTGTATTATTGGTTGTTGTTTTTTGGGGTTTTTTTTTTGGTTTTTCTTTTACTTTTTTTTATTTGCTGTAAGAACTCTGTTGTTTCCTTTAACCATGTCCTGTTTGCTGATGTAGAAATATGAGGTTACACACAAACCTCACAAACACAAACGCACAAATCACAAACTGTTAAAAAAGAAAGAAAGAAAGAAACTTAGAATGAAAATTCTATGAAAGTCTGTAGCCTACATGGAGCAGTTTCTGACTTAGGACATGAGGCTTCTTGTTTTTTTTTTTTTTTTTTTGGGGGGGGGGGGGGGGTGGTTTGTTTGTTTGTTTAGTTTTTGTTCTTGTGAAAAGCCTGATGAAATGACTGAACTTTTCATTTCTGAACGAAAAGCACACAATCCACACAAGCAACCGAGTTAACTGTCCGCTATTTCATGAACGTTATTTTAATTTTTCAAATAATATTTTTTGGAGCATTAGTGCTTTCCATTTCTGGTCTGAGTTGACTTTGGTGCTTGGACCCCTAAATATAACAACTTAAATAATGTAATGTAACAAAATAATTAAACAATTCACTGACCCCTTGGTTATACTTTATTATTATTATTATTATTATTATTCCCATTATGCCAGCAATTCCAACATGGACAAACATGTATTGATATTGTATAGTAGAATCCTTAATCTAGTCAAGTAAGTCAGTGTTTTTGTAGCTTGAACCATTCTGGAGAACCAATCTTCCTTTATTAACTGGACAGAGCAGACAAATGACCAAAGCCAGAACAGCAATCCAGGACTCACATGTCTCATGCTATTAAGTATACATTAAATACAACACATTCTATCAGTATAGAATAGTTAGAATAGTTACAGTGTAAATGTAAGCTTGAGCTGGTCATTTTGTAATAATACATGTTATTAGCAAGTTAGGCAATAGTAATAGATTAATTAAATACTCTAACAGCAGTGTGGAGGAAGCTGTACTGGAATCATGTGATTGTTTGGATGCAAGTGGCCTGATTCGATATGACTAATGCTTTTTACTTATTTTTTCTTTGAGTTGTTTCTGAGTTGCTATTCATCGAAATGTTTTTTGTTCCAGGAAATGTGTCCTTATCACAATGCAACATTGATATCAGCCCACTGGCACTGTAGTAATGCTTAGCAGAAAGCAATCATGTCCATTTTCGTCTATCAACTCAAAAGACACCATCCCAAAACCATGTCTCTGTCCTTCAGCTCCCTGGTGGAGTGATGGGGAGTGCAGCCTTATTATCCTGCCCTTTATATTGAGTGAGCAATTGGGAAAAATCAATAGAAATTAAGATCAGAGTGGCGAATTTGAGCTTTTTTTTTTCTTCCAGAAATAAAAGCTGGCCAGATAAAGGGAAAGAGGCTATAATACCAGTGTAACAAGTTGTTCCTATAAAATATGATTATATTGTGGTATAATGTTGGCGGAATTTGGTTTTAAAACTATTATAGAATTGGAGAGCATGTTGTTGCCTTTCAGTCTAAAAATCAGTGTAACAGGTCTATTTATATTTATGAGATCATGAGACATTTGAATTGCACGTAGATGGACTCCATCCAACTAATGATGTGACTTAATGGCAACTGGCTGCACCAGAATTAATTTAAGGGGTTTCCTAGAAGTTGGGGGTGAATGCTTATGAAATTACTATGCAATTTTATGTTTTTTTTATTGGTAAATATATATGAATTTTTAGTCCCACTTCAAAATTCGGGCTACTTTGTGTAGACTCTTGAAATACAATCCCATTTAAGTCCATTTCCATTCCAGGTAGTAGTCAAAGTCAAAGCACAATGTTTAAGGGCAGTGAGTACTTATGCAAGCCACTGTAGATTTGACTTTTCATTTTTAGGCCATTATAGTAAATTATTTTGACAGTAGAGGACTTTTAACCATTAATTAACTGACTGAAGCAGAAACTACATCATTTGAACTTGACCACAGTGCACCTCACAACATGGGCTAAACCAAATGCACTAAACAGGGTTCGAAAAGGTTCTTTATAATGATACCAAAGGGAAACCAAGAATCTGTTGATTGATAGATCTTTCGCCATTTTATTGGTACCCAGTGGTGCAGCATGTCAGTTGTAACTTATCACTCTGAAGTAGGAGAAAACTGGATTGGATAAAATATCTCAAAAAGGCAAATTGAAGCAAATCGGTCATGGCGAAACGCACCTTTTAATTGGCTGAGAAAGCTAACTATTTACAGCAGCATATCTAGTTGTCCATTTACAAAAAAAAACAAAAACAAAAAAAACACTATTCATCTTTAAATACAGGGATAGAATAGTTAGAATAGTTACAGTGTAAATGTAAGCTTGAGCAGGTCATTTTGTAATAAATACACATTATTAGCATGTTAGGCAATAGTAATAGATTAATTGAGTACTCTAACAGCAGTAGTAATAGCAAGTCCTATTGGGAATGAAGTTCTGTCTGGATGACGATCCTCTTCTTCCTCTGATGCATGTTGCAGCTAATTTTCATTTAAATTTTATTTGTATAGCACTTTTAAAAATGGATATTGTCACAAAGCAGCTTTACAGAAATATATACATTCAAGATAAATGATAAATTTATTCCTAATGCGCAAGCCAGATGCAACGGTGGCAAGGAAAAACTCCCTGAGACAACATGAGGAAGAACCTTTAAGAGGAACCAGAATCAAAAGGGAACACATCCTCATCTGGGTGAAACCAAATAGCACAGTTATACATAATTCCCTCCTATAACTGTGCACTACGTGGTCAAAAAGTGCAGTTTTGTTACCAGGAAATTCATTACAGTTTTGACGTGAAGTCTATTTTATAAACGTTAGCAATTTTGAGCTTTTAGATTCCTGTATTTATAGATGAGTCCAATGTCCAAGGTATCCATGGTATTTGTTCTTTGTACCAAAGAAAACTAAAAATTCCCACCATAAATGCTTATGTGGAAGGATCTTTGTGGTGAAAGTGGTTATTGCATTGATTGTCGCAATAATAATGGCTTATGGACTGAAATGTTCACCATTCACATCGTTCAAAAGAACGTTTTCTGCAAACTTTATCTTTTAGCGTGTAGAAGAGGTCCTTGGACATGTGTGAGGGTCCAGTTCATGTGAATTGGTATCAAACAAGGTCAAAAATGCCACTGCTTAGGTTGTTGGTACATTTTCCCAATGAAGCAGATGCCTTTGTCTTCTCTCACTGGCTCAGAGGTGAAGGCAGGCTGTGGCATTTATCTTGATTATATCTGCCGCACACTGGACATCAGTACCGCATTGCAACACTGGCTGGAGCATCTGGTAGGTGGATGTTTTCTAATCCATGGTAGGAGACAATTCTGGGGAGCCAATTTTCCATAGTGACAGACCTAAACATGTGAAAAATTCAATATTACAGACACAGTATCAGGAAATAATAAAAGCATTTTTTTTTATATCTCATTATCCCACCTTTTGTGGGATTTGTATGTATCTTTTTAGTTTCAAAAATTATTTTAATCTTATTTAGAATAAAAGTGAGATAATTAAAACTTGAGACGAATGAAAATCGAGTGATCGGGGAAAGCAGCTCAGCATGAGTCACGTCATGAGTTTGGGTGATTCATGCACTAGAGAGAAAGGAGGAAGGACCTGGCCCAGTGCATGCTGTTTGTAATCTGCAAATGGATTGCTGTGTCCCACTGGCAAAGAAGATGATCTTCTTATATTCTTAACAGCCTAAATCTGTGCTGAAGGCAAAATGCTTCATTTCTGTGGCATGTATTAATAATTATAATACATCACTGATTTAGATCTGTTAAAAAAACAAAAAAAACACAAAAATTCTTTTTTTTTTTTTTTTTTTTTTTTTTTTTTTTTGAATTTCATGGGATGCTAATCTCCTACAAAACTGGATTGGTTAATTATTAACAACCTCAAAACGAGTTGAATTTAAACTTAAATTACATTAATTAAGTAATGCTTACATTACTTACAGTTCCCTCCACTAATATTGGCACCCTTGGTAAATATGAGCAAAGAAGGCTGTGAAAATGTGTCTTTATTGTTTAACCTTTTAATCTTTTGTTCAAAAAATTCAAAATATACAAAAATACTCTGCTCTCATGGATATCAAACAATTGCAAACACAACACAGGTTTATCCAAAAAAATATATCTTTGTTAAATATAGGTGTGTAACATTTATTGGCACCCGTATGAATTCATATGAGAAAAATATATTTGAAGTTTATTCCCATTGATATTTTTTTTTTTTAGTACACCTGGGTGACTCGCAACAGGAAATGACTTCCTGTAAAAATATGAGGTAGCACATAGGCCAAATTCCGTAATTCATAACAATGGGTAAGACCAAGGAATATAGCTGTGATGTGGGCAAAAGGTCCCATTTCACAAAATGGGAAGTGGCTATAAGAAAATAGCAAACATATTGAAAATGCCCATTTCCACAATCAGGGCAATAATTAAGAAGTTCAGGTCAACTGGAAATGTTATGAATCAGCCTGGAATTGGATGTGTGTCTATATTGTCTCAACGCACTGTGAAGAGGATGGTTCGAGTGGCCAAAAAATCTCCAAGGAACACGGCTGGAGAATTGCAGAAGTTAGTTGCATCTTGGGGTCAGAAAGTCTCCAAAACTACAGTCCAAAGTCACCTACATCACCACAAGATGTTTGGAAGGGTTTCAAGAAAATAGTCTCTACTCTCATCCAAAAACAAACTCGAGCGTCTTCAGTTTGCCAGACACGATGGGAACTTCAAATGGGATCGGGTTCTATGGTCAGATGAAACCAAAATAGAGCTTTTTGGTAATAAACACCAGAGGTGGTTTTGGAGCACACAGAGAGGTAGCCAGATGGAAAACTACCTCATGCCCACGGTTAAATATGGTGGTGGTTGTTTTTCTGCCAGAGGACCTGGACATTTTGTTAGGATACATGGCTTTATGGACTCTAACAAATATCAACAGATATTAAATGAAAACCTGACTGCCTCTGCCAGAAAGCTTAAAATGTGCCATGGTTGGATCTTCCAGCAGGACAATGATCCAAAACATACATCAAAATCACCACCAAAATGGTTTACTGAGCACAAAATCAAGGTCCTGCCATGGCCATCCCAGTCCCCTGACCTGAACCCCATAAAAAATTTGAGGAAAGGTGAGGAGAAGAGAGTCCACCTCGAAATTTGAAGAGATCTCTGGAGAGATTCTGTATGGAGGAATGGTCTCAGACCCCTTGCCATGTATTCAGCAACCTCGTCGGGCATTATAGGAGAAGACTCAGAGCTGTCATCTTGGCAAAGGGAGGTAGCACAAAGTATTGACTAAAGGGTGCCAATATTTAAACAAAGATTATATATATATATATATATATATATATATATATATATATATATATATAAATTTTTTTTTTATAAACCTGTGTTTTGTTTGGAATTGTTTTATATCATTGAGAGCAGAGTATTTTTATGATTTTTTTTAACAAAAGATCAAAAGGTTAAACAATAGAGATACATTTTCACAGCCTTTTTTGCTCATATTTACCAAGGGTGTCAATATTAGTGGAGGGCACTGCATATGGCAAAGTTACCAGTGGTCAGGTTTATGTTAAGTTACAAGGCATTCATAGGTGCCATTAGGTCCTTTTCACTCTCTTTTATATATATATATATATATATATATATATATATATATATATATATATATATATACATACATACATACATTTTGGATTGTTACCACATGGAGCTGTCAAAACAAATCCAAGACAAAGTTTTGTAAATGTATCAGTGAGGGTTTGGTTATAAAAAAAAACAAAAAAAAAAACCCTCAAACTTTGAACATCCTGCAGAGTATCATTAAATTCATTATTAAAAAAACTGAATGATTATCAAACATCAGTGAACAGGTAATGAAGGCAGGAAGAGAAGTGACTAAGATGCCGAGGGTGAAGCTCAACGTGATGCCACCACCACCATGCTTCACTGTAGGGATGGTATTTTCAATTTTACTTTTTTCTGTGTAAATTCAGCAACATACATTGATTTCCATCCATCCATCCATCTTCTATACCGTTAATCCTTTTCAGGGTCACGGGGAACCTGGAGCCTATCCCAGGGAGCATCGGGCACAAGGCGGGGTACACCCTGGACAGGGTGCCAATCCATCGCAGGGCATATTGATTTAACTCAATTTCAAGATTATATTATACAATATTTGGTGTAGATTAATGACACAAAATCCCAATTATTTCATTTAAGTTGTAACACTACAAATTGTGGGAAAGTTCAAGTGAGGGAATACTTATGCATATTTCATGAACAACAGACAAATGTGATTTGGCTTGTGATTTGTTTGATTGCATATGAATGAATATGGGTATTCGGAAATGGTATCAATGCTAACCCCACCCCCAACCTTAACCATCATATCTTTTTTTTTTTTTTTTTACTTGACTTAAATTGGGAGCATATTTACAAATCTACAAAATTTGACAACATTGTAACTCACACTCAGTGCTACTAGATGATACACAGGATGATTTGAGTCATTCCATTTGTGCTAACTCCTGTTTCAGTTTAATAGCTGTGAACATTTCGGTGGTGATTGCAGTGGATGGACCGAAAAGCTTTGTGCCTGTGTAATAATCTCTCGCTTTGTCCAAGACAGAATCCATTTTATTCATTTAGAAGAATTTACTTTGATTGCCTACCTGTGGTCTCTTTGTCTTTTTGTTGTCTATTTGTGCATGATAGCGAGCTAAAAATAGCTTCCCATCAATAGAGGATATGTATGATTTTCAACAAGTTGAAATGGACAGTCGGTCTAAATTCAAGCAGTAATATATCCAATAATATATACAACACAGGATAGTGTTTCACTCATATGGCTGAAAAAACATTCTGTGCTACTTAATTTTTTGTCCTTGTCATTGTGACCAAATGACATATACGCAATGTTACTTAGACAATAAAACAGATGCTGAAAGTGATTAATTCAAAATGGGGCAAAAAGGCACTGCAATGAACATTATTACTAAACAGATTTGTCCTTTGTTTTTTGCTCTATGTGCTAAATCTCTATCTACAGTATATGCCCTGTGTAGAAGCACTCAGACTATGACAGATATCTGCTACTGTTCCTTCAGCGAAAAGAGGCAGAAGATATTATGATTTTTTCGTGTCTCACTTCTCCAATTGTTATGGTAGAATATCAAATATACGTTCCCTCTTGCTGGTTGGCAAGCTTATAACCAAGTATACTTTGTTTGGGACATGTTCTTGTAGACAGCACAACATTTTGTGATTTCCTGAAACCGTGTCTGGCAAACTATTGTTGCAGTGTTCGTGGCGTGACTGGACTTCATAACCACTGCAGTGTTGCCACAGTGCGTCAAAACAAAACACACAATTCTACTGTGCTTCCAGTTTTACTAAAGCTGTCATCAACATCTCAGAGCACAATACAATACCAATAACGCTATCAGATACAGGGATTGTGCCGTGATTCAGTTATTAGTCTTGTTAATTCACTTGAATATATTCATCACCACGTGATTGCAATTTAAGGGAGCTTGCACAAATCAATTTGTATGAACATTCTACTACAGCATGCATAATATATTATAATACCTGTCATAACTCTGTATACATGGTCATAAGTCACAGTTTTTTTTTTCTCACTTTATATAAATCATATGATGTCCTAATGTCTTGTTACACACTATAATATAGGTTCATAAGAACATTGTTGTAATGCATTATAACACATGAGCTAGTATTGTACCTAATTCCCTATCATGCCTGGTATGAGCCTGTATAAATGTTAATTAGTAGTCAGTGCATGCATAACTCTTTAGAAAGTTTATGATTTCATATCATCAAGTTACATTAGATGTTATAGACACAGACGTTGTAAGACACATGAACTAGTATAGTACTTGTACCATAGTATTATGCATTATAATATTCACATTGGTTTCTTGGTAACTCTTCCTATGAATTGTAATGCATTATAAAGATTTGAATAATGTGTTATATGACATACAATATACCCTATGATGCCAGGCATAAGTCTGTATAAATTTTCTGTATAAAGTAGTTAAACTTGCATGCAAAGCACATTATAAAGCATATAACCTCATAACACTTTATAATATGTTCATAAGAACTTTGTAGGCACAAATGATGTAATGCATTATAACACATGATCTAGTAAAGTACCTGTAACACTTCCTATGAATCATAATGCATCATAAATTCTTGAATAATGTGTTATATGGCATATATAATACTCTATAATGCCTGGAATGAACCTGTAAAATGTTCTTAAATAGTAATAGGTGTATGCATAGCAGTTTATGTGACATATGATTTCATAATATCAGGTGACATAATGTGTCATCATAATATGTTCATAAAATCATTGTAGGCAAATGTGGTAATGCATTATAATACATGAACTAGTGTAGTACTTGTACCATATCATTATGCATTATAAGATTAACTTTGGTTTCTTGGTAGCACTTCCTATCAATCACAATGCATTATAAATTCCTGAATGATGTGTTATATGGCATGCATTATACCATTTAATGCTTGACATGAATCTGTAAAAATGTTCTTAACTAGTTATAGTTATATGCCTAACACTTTATACAACATATGACCTCATAATATCAGGTTACGTAATGCATCATAATATGTTCATATGTATACTGTAGACACAGATGTTGTAATTCATTATACAAAAATGAACTAGCATAGTACCTGTACCACAGATTAAAGAGCATTATAATATTCACCTTTGGTTTCTTTGTATTATGGCCTATGGATCTTGTATTTATAATGCATTATATACACACAAGCAGTGTCATATGGCATACATAATACACTATAATGCTTGGTATGAGCCTGTATACATGTTAATAAGTAGTTATACATGCATGCAAAACAATCGCAGAATGTTAGAGAGCGCTTTATGATATGTTCATAAAATAGGCACAAATGTTGTTTGTTATGAACATGAACTAGTAAAGTACCTGTACCACTTCCTATAAATTGTAATGCATTATAAATGCCTGAATAATATGTTATATGGCTTGCATAATACTTTATAAAAGATGTGACTTTATAATATCAGGTGACATAATGCATCAAAATATGTTCATAAAATCATTGTAGACAAACATTGTAATGCATTATAATACATTAAGTAGTATAGTAGTTGTACCACAGTGTTATGCATGATCATAGTCATGTTTGATTTCTTCACAATAGTTCCTGAATTTTGTATTCATAATGCATTATAAATGCATGGATAATGTGTTATGTTGTATACATAATACACTGTAATGCCTGGCATGAACCTGTATACTGTAAATGATCCTAAGTAGTTATAGTTGTAACTTTATTCCTAATGTCAGGTTACCTAACACATTTTAAAATCTGTTCAGAAGAATAATATAGACATTAATATTGCAATGCACTATAACTACAATTTGAGAAACCAATAACACTTCCTTCTCACTAAAGTTATATGCACTTTATTCTCCTAGTTGTAGTTACATGTGCAGTTTATAAAGCATGCTTATATTACCTCATGTTGTCAAGTTACATAATGCATTATAATAGCTTTTCATAAGAAGACTGTAACATAAGCACTATAATATTAGTGTAGTATCTGTACTGCAGGATATTATGATAATTATGACTTGGATTAATGCTCAGCTCCTGTGTTTATACGTGTTTATAACACATAATAGAAAATAATGACAGGTACTGTTATTATACTGTAAATGAATTTACAAATGATTAGGAATATAGGATTCATAGGAAGTGTTGTCAAATGTTGGAATTCAGTAATAATATTAACGAATTGGTCTTAGAGTGTCAGTTTTACTGCCGATGTTACTTTTTTCAGAAGATCCACCACTGTGCATGTTCAGCTTAATGGAAACTGTATGCATGCAATTATATTCACTGTTATAAAAGTTTTTTTAAAAAAAAAAAGCATTTTTACTAACATGTAAATAGTTTGAGCAGCTTGGACTTGAGAGGAAACATTTAAACTGGACCTTAAAATGTTTTAGATGAGTGCAGTGAAGGTCTGGTAAGGTTGTTGATGCGTCTAGCTGACTTTTTGAGAATCAATCATGAGCAGTGTGTCAATAACAACCAGCTAAGGTCAAATCTATGACAGTTTCATTTGTAAAATGGAAGACTAAGCTTGAGCATTAGAGCTGCTATCCACGTGTTTAGAAAAAAAAAAAGTTGATGCTGAAATAAAGAAAAGCACGGACATTTGTAGAAAGGATCATGGGATGAATTAGGTATATTTTAGAGTTGGTCTTTGGCCAAGTCCTTGACAGTTAAAGTACTTGGGATATAAGATCATATTATGTTGACCTTCCAGGAAAGGTGATCGTTGAACACTTTTAGCCATAAGACAAATGCATGTGAGATGCTTTTCTGTTGATGGTTCGTGCCTGTTCCTTGGGAATATCTGTTAAACAGAGAAATTACATACACATTGATTGCCCTTTTTTAAAACGCAGAGAAAAGTGCACTAAATAACCATTACTGTTCCATAATTGCTCTCAACCTTCAATTACACCCGGGCTATCAGGGAGATCACCTTTGCTCTTTACTCTTTAAAGTTCCATCTCATGTTCATTTTAGGAAGACTTCAAAGTGTGTGTGTGTGTATGCCTGTTTGGTATAATGTAGTCCCTAACTCTTCATCCCTACTGGTATCTCTCTCTCTCTCTCTCTCTCTCTCTCTCTCTCTGTCTCTCCTTTATTTATCTCTCATGCTGTGCATAATAGCACAGTCTACAAGCTCCATTGAGTACAAAACCACTGTAGCAGCTTGGAGGCAGGATTTGCTTATTACTTGTTTGCAAAGCCCCCAGTATTCCCATCACACACAGGAATAAAAAACATTTTGAGCCGAGAATGACAAATAATGGCATGGTTACATCTGGATACACCGTGGTTACAAGTGGATTTAACGCGTGGATTTATGTGTGTCTGTCTGTCTTTGAAATAAACGAATGACCTTCCTCCCTTTATTTTTTATTAAACATAGCCTTCAAATGTTCAGAACCGAAAGTAGAGAGTAATATTCGTATTAAGATCACTTATCATTTTGGCTCTCACCTAACAGATAACAGATGCCGAAAATAAAAATGAAAAACTAAAGGCAGGAAGGAAACGAATGGAAAATAAATGGGGAAGATAGCATATCCTCTGGCATTTGACAATGCAAAGTGAAAGTAAAATTGCCCCTATAGCCTCTTCAAATGTGTGAAATTGTTCATTAGCCTGTGACGAATAAGCAGACAGTGTCTCTATGGCATTCAAAAAAAAACTTCTTTCTGTCTGTCTCTCAGTCTGTGGGCACTGCATAACAGCCTCCTCAGGCAGCAATCAAGTGAACAAGTGAAGGAAAATGGATATTCTCTGAGTTAAAATACCCTGATAATAAACTCAGCCTTGGGTGCTGTTAGGATGATCACCTCAAAGGTGAAATGATTACTCACTGCAAAATCAAAATGCTTGAATAAGGGCAAAGTGTGAAGTTTTCCCATCCTGATTTTTTTTTGTCATTGGTGCATATTAGCTGTCCCTCCCTTTATATCACCCATTTCTCTCCCTTTTACCCTTTCCCATCAGTTTTGTCCTTTGTTACTATTGTGTATCTATCCTAAAAAAGGCAGCAAAACGTACAAGATACATGCAACCCTTATACACACACACACACACACACACACACACACACACAAAAAAAGAATGGTAACGATGAATCACAGATGTTAACATTCTGGTGAAGCTATGTAGATGAAGCTAGATCTCATTAGAACATGGATGTCCAGTAGTGTCCATGAAGGACTGGTGTGGCTCCAGGTTTTTGTTCTAAACAAGCACCTGATTACACATGTTTATACAGGTGTTGATTCATTTTCTATAGCAGCAGCTCTTTCTGGCTATAATACAAATCAGAGGTTTATATTAATGCACACGTTCGAATATGTTATGGTTTAAATTCAGGACTTGTATGGCTGTCACTCCACATAATCGAACTAATAATAAATGGATGAAAAAAGTGGTGTTACTTAAAAAAAGAGAACGGTATCATAGTTGATATGGTAAGGAGATGTTTGTAAGGAGTCTCCAGTTTCAGCACTTCAGTATAAGGTGAGTAAGGGAGAGTCTTTAGGACGAGCACTTCTCAGTCAAATGACAAGCTAATATTTTTTTGTCTTATTAATTTCTACAAAGAGAAAATAATAAAAGGCTGGTAAGGGAACAACTTTTTGTAGCTGCGCTAATGTGAGTGATAACAGTAACTAGCTTCTTACAACAATAAAATGTACAACATGACATTTATTAATCAATTACAAATTTGAACTGTTGGGAAATTGCTATGAGTGAAAGGATGAAAACTTTGGGGTGGTAACAGTATCTCAGCTTCATGTCTTCATGTCATCTTGCACGTCCCATCATGTTTTATTCCTTACTTAATCAGTTGATTTGGACCTTCAGTCAGCTATCAGATGTGATTTTTTTCTTGGTTGGAACAAAAACCTGCAGACACACTAGACCTTTACAGATAAGGTTGAACACCTCTGCATTAGAAGTTTTATAATGTCTCATCCCAAGGCTTTTTCCCCCCAATCTGAAACCTGAATGTGGTTGGTTTTTTTCGTTATGGCTTTCTTTTAACTGCCACCATGCTTGTTTACCTAGGTGCCTCTAAATATCCACCACCAGTTACCTTGGAAACTACATTAAGCAAATCAATGAAGGTAGTGTCACTGGATAGGGAGGGCATTCTTCTCTCTCCCCTCTCCCTCTTTTCTGTCCCCCTCCTTTGCTCTCTCTCTCTCTGCCTCTCTCTCTCCCTCTCCTTCCCTCCCTCCCTCCCTCCCTCCCTCCTTTCGTTTTCCTCACTCCCCGCATTGTGAGATTGCATGCTGACAATCACAGCCCAAGCCGTTTGTGTTGTTGCGTCTGTCTGAGTTTTCAGGAAAGTGCCTCCAGGTCTAAGATCCCATGGAAAGATGGCAAGCACGTGATGCTTTCCTTTCACTTTCTCGATGATCCTCTTTCTGATGTTCCAGGTTATAAGGCTGGCTTAACCTGACCATTTTAGGGTTTTTTGTTTCTGTTGGTAGTTTTTCTTTTTGGAGTTTTCTGCTCAACTGTTGAAAGCCCACTGGGATAACTAGTAGGTTTTCGGATCGTGGTTTACAATGTAATGAGTGCGCTCCACTATGATGAACCTGGATGGCCTCGAGATGATCGCCGTCCTGGTGGTCATGGCACTTTTCATCAAGGTCCTGGAGCAGTTCGGACTGTTTGAGCCTGTTGGAGGAGAAGGTAACACACTGTTTCATACGAATGGTTGCATTAACTGGCTTACTATGAAGAAATCAAAGTTTTACAAATGCCAAAGCTCATATATCACTTGTACGTGACGGTGAGCTCGAGTTTGCAAAAATTCTGCAGTACCCTCGGTCCTGAGGATCCTGCTGTGGTGAGGGGAGACGAGTTTGATTACTTACTGCAACTGTTGGCTCTGAAACTTTATCCTGTGATTCCTTGTACTCCCTCACCCCACCTCCCTGTGCCTCCGTGCTTGGTGCACTTATAGTCTAATCAATAGTACGGCACAAAGAGGCTTCGGGTGATGCTCTTTTGGCGTCTGCTAGGAAATATGACTCGCTGTTTTCCGTCTTTTACTAGGGAGATACATTTCTTCGATATGAAAAAAAAGTATAGAGAGTTTAGAAAGTCTGGGTCATGTTTTGGAATGTTGAATCTGCACTTTGAAGTTTGCTTTTAATAAAGAACACTTATAAAAGCACACTTTATGAAATTATATGTATTGTGCTTTGCAGATGTTAGATGTTAGTGAGATATTCTTCTGAGGTTAAGGGTAAGTTTGTATTATACGTTTCAATCCATAAAGTTTGGAATTTTGCTGATCTATTTCTGCAAAGCTTTATCTTACCAGCCAGGATCAATATGCAAATAAACTCACTGAGATATCCTTGACATCTTCTCTGCATGAATGACCAATCATTTAGCAGCAAATTAAATTTAAACAATCGTCCTTGTCCATTGATAAATCTATACCCCGCCCTTCATGTCCCTTACACCATAATAGTTAAGGATGAAGATGCATTTTTCTTTTTATTGTGATGCATTTATCTTGATATCCAGATTCTTTCAGCATCAGGCCTTTAAGTACCATATATTGTTGACAGTATCTAATCTCCTTGCACGACAATGGTCATTTTATGGGTGGAGTTTATCTTAACTGAGATGTGTGCTGATGAAGGTTTGATTGTGAAGTTCACTTAAACACTGCAGTAAGAGGCTGTCTTGAAATAATTTTTCAAGCAAAGAAAAGTGGATTTGGCCTTCAGAGATTTGGCTTCTGACCTGCTGGTATTTATGCATTTTGTGTAGGTACTACACAAGGCATTTTAACTCTGGAGTCCACTAGTATGAGTTATCACTCAAAAATATACAAAAAGAGCAGTCTTCTTTTTTTTCCATTCAATAAAAATGGCAGATTAGCCCATCACTGAAGCAAGTGTTTTGAACTCTACGATATTAACTGAGCCCCTGGAAGCCCTGCCCCCTTACCCAACTCTCATTAGTAATCTTTTATCTAGTCTCAATTTTCTCACTTGAAAGATGCATCTGCACTTACTATCTAGGTAAAGGGAGAATGTCTTGAATTCATTAATCTGTTGATGTATTTTACATGCACACTTTCTTATTAATTACTGTACATAACATCTTTTTCCTAGAATAGCAAGAAACAAGTAAAATTAACTTTTTTAGTATCTACATCTAAAACAAGCACGCCTTTGTCCTTTAAGTGTAGACCCAGTATGTACACACATTAAAGTTTCCACCTTAAAAAAGGACTATATCGAAAATGTACTGCGTCTCCTCCCCCCACACTGTTTCCCCCAGCAGGATTATGTATTATTTCTCTTAATGATTGACAGGCCTGCATGGCTAGTCTTTATGCTTAGACTTATACCTTGTATTATTTGTTAAAATAATTCACCATTTGGCATTTAGTCCACTTGGACTGGTTTTAACGGCAATGTAGGAATGCGGTAGTCTGAATATCTGTCATTTTTATGGACTGAAGTAGTTGAATTAATCAAAACAGCCCTCCCACTCTCAACCCAGACTTCCACACTGATGTGTCTTTTGGAGCATGCCCAGCTATGAAGGAAGATGTGCCAACTGATTGCTCATTTCGAGATTAAAAAGCAAAGTTCTTTTTACTGCCCTCACCCTGAGGTTTGTGCCAGGCTTGGCCTGTACAAAATTTAGAGGTATTCAGCCATCTCCAGACCAAGCAGTAGAGAAAGACTTTTAGAGCAAAAGCCAATAAATTGTCCAGACACATTAGGCAAAGTGCTACCCTTAATATCAATGGTTTTAATAACAAAAGCGTCTCGAGGATTTAAATAAGCCCTGGTGGGTTTTACAGCCCCATTCTGCAAATGTGAAATCTTCAAGTCTCTGTTGTTTTTGTGATTATGTTTGTCAGGAAGAGGCTGAGGTCACTGCACTATGCCTTTAGAGTGCTGAATTATTAATTGTAACAAGCACTCCGCCACTTCTCTGCTTCTGTTTATCGCCACATGCCTGACATAACTCACTGTCAGTGAAGCCGTGTAATGAATAGGTGTCAAACTTTCCAGGTGGACCAGAGTCAAACTGTGAAGAGGGCATGTCTGGCTTGCACTCCATCATCTGTAGGGTGTTGGAACATGTGATATAGTGATAGATTGTGTTCCAAAAATAATGATATAACAATTCAATAAATGTAATTCACACTATTCTTCAAATTCATACTCTTCTGTATATTATTTGTATAACCCACTCTTTGCGGTCTAATTCTCTAATCTGTCCATTTGTACACTTTAGATCTTCAGTGATAGTCACAGACGCATCGACTTACTTCACTCACTTTACCAATAACTGTCCTGTTTCATTTTAACCACCATTAAGCCACATTTTAAGTTCAGCAAAGAGCTCTGCTCTGTGGTCAAACTCATTAATATATTGATGTAAGTTTTAAAATCTGTATTGTCACTGTAACATGACTGACTCTGTGAGACTATAGTGACACGTGAATCTAAGTCCAGGCCACATCATCCAAAATGTTTGGTGTAGACCAAAGGCAACTAGTCCAAGGTCATAAATTCTGAATGCACACTAATTGGTAGATAATGCAGTGTGTAATTGCTATAGTAAACACACTAGACATTGCAAAGAGTGCCAGAGTGCTATTTAAACAAACTGGAACTAATGAGCCACACATGAAGCTAGTCCATAACCTAGTCCAAGAATTCTGCATTCAGTTGAACACTTAAGATACATCATTACTGGTAATGTGTAATGATATGTGTCATCATAGAGCAGAACTATGCCGTAATTCCTCCCTCTGTCACCAGCCAATCAATAACACAATCTGACCCAAACGGTAAACAACTACATCTGCATACACACACACACACACACACACACACACACACACACACAGTTGCAATCAAAATTATTCGACCCCATTGCAAATCTGGTTTATTGTCAATATTTACAGACTTTCAGCTGTTTACAATGAACAAATCAAACAAAAAGCAATTGAAATAGTTCAATGGTGGTTTCCCCAAATTCAACTGAAAATTCAATTCATAATGATTTCTCCAGTTTCAAAATTATTCAACCCCTTCATGGTGAGCATCTTTAGTACTTAGTAGAGCACCCTTTTGCTGTTAATGACCTGCCTCAAACAAGATGCATAGCTTCTGGCGGCGTTCCTGAAGAATCTTAGCCCATTCCTCATGAGCAGTGGCTTCTAGTTCAGTAATATTCTTGGGTTTGCGTGCTGCAACTGCCTTCTTCAAATCCCACCAGAGATTTTCTATGGGGTTTGTCATGCTGAGGATGCCATCTGTGAGGAAGCTGAAGCTTGGACGTCATTGGACCTTCCAACAGGACAATGATCCCAAGCATACCTCAAATTCCACCAAGGCTTGATTGCAGAAGTCGTCCTGGAAGATTCTACAGGGCCTGACAAGTCACCTGACTTGAACCCCATAGAAAATCTCTGGTGGGATTTTGAAGAAGGTGGTTGCAGCACGCAAACTATTCAAGCCAGAAGCTATGCATCTCGTTTGCAGCAGGTCATAACAGAAAAAAGGTGCTCTACTAAGTACTAAGAATGCTTGACTAATTTTGAAACTGGAGAAGTCATTATAAGTTGCATTTTCAGTTGAATTTGTGGAAACCACTTGAAGCATTCGTTGTGTTGAACTATTTCAATTGCTTTTGTTTGATTTGTTCATTGAAAATCTGTAAATTTTGACAACAAACCTGATTTGCAATGAGGGTTGTATAATTTTGATATATATATATATATAGTGTGTGTGTGTGTGTGTGTATATATATATATATATATATATATATATATATATATATATATATATATATATATATGCATACTATATATATATATATGCATATATATATATATATATATATATATATATATACATATATATATATGCATATATATATATATATATGCATATATATATATATATATATGCATACTACTTATACTAAATTATATATATATATATATATATATATATATAGTAGGGAGTTAGCTCGGGGGAAGGGCAGAGCACAGACCCACAAAAGACAGGTTGCAGTTATTAAGGGTGTTTTTATTTCAGCTTAGTGCGAGTGTGGGTGAATGCGTAGGGGGTGTGGCTGTCGCGTGACCTTCTTGAGGGTGTGTCGGGGTTCCTGAGGCAAGGGCGTGGGTCTCCCGTGCCGTCATCCACCGGTGCGTGCGTTTTCACCGCCCGGTGGCCTCGTCCGCGCACACGGATTCTGTTCGTTCGCCGTCGGTCTTCCTCCTCCCGCATGGCCGGAAGCGCGCCCTTTTATCCTCCTCCTCTGTCGCCTGATTGGTGGACTTTTCCCGCCTGACTCCCCAATCGCCGGCCGGCATAGTGTCAGTGGTCCCGCCCCGCCGTGCCGGTCCTTCCGGCCGCTGGTGTGTTTGGCACGAGGCTGTCCGCTTCGTGCCGGTGCGGCAGTTGGTGAAGGAGCGCCTTTCTTCTCCTGCGCGCCGGCTGTCGGTCCGTCGCGACAGTACCCCCCCCTCAGCTCCGAGCCTACTGCCGCTCGGTGGTGGGCCCAGAGTGCGTCTCGCCGAGAGAGCCCATCTGCGTTGCCATGCTGGGCCCCCGCCCGGTGCTTAACCTGGAACGAGAAATCTTGCAAGGCGAGAAACCAGCGTGTTACCCGGGCGTTTGTGTCCTTGGCTTTGGCCATCCACTGTAGGGGGGCGTGGTCAGTTACGAGGACGAAGTGCCGGCCAGCCAGGTAGTACCGCAGCTCCTCGATGGCCCACTTTATCGCCAGGGCCTCTCGCTCGACGGTTGCATATTTCTTCTCTGCAGGGGATAACTTCCGGCTGATGTAGAGGACCGGATGTTCTTCCCCGTCGAAGATTTGCGAGAGGACGGCGCCAAGCCCGGTCTCGGACGCATCAGTGTGCACGGTGAATGGGAGGTCAAAGTCCGGATTACGCAGTACCGGCGCGCTGGTGAGGGCCCCTTTCAGGGCCTGGAAGGCCCTCTCTGTGTCGGCTGACGACCTGACCCGGTCTGGCTGGCCCTTCTTGGTGAGATCTGAGAGGGGGGAAGCTACAGCAGAGAAGTTAGGCACAAATCTCCAGTAGTACCCCGCCAACCCCAAGAAGGCCCGTACCTGTTTCTTTGAAGTGGGACGAGGGTAGTCCTTTACGGCCTTGATTTTCTTCGCCTGTGGTTTCAGCATCCCCTGGCCGATGCGGTACCCCAGGTACTGGGCCTCAGTCAGCCCTAGGTGAAACTTCTTGGGGTTGGCCGTCAGGCCGGCCTCCCGGAGCGCCTTCAGGACCTCCCTAAGATGGAACAGGTGGTCGGCCCATGTGGAGGAGTGGATGACTACGTCGTCCAGGTAGGCAGCGGCAAACGTGCGGTGGGGCCGCAGGAGGATGTCCATCAACCGCTGGAACGTGGCGGGTGCCCCGTGTAGCCCAAAGGGGAGAACCCGGTACTGCCAGTGGCCGGTGGCCGTGCTGAAGGCCGTCTTGGGTCTGGCCTCCGGCGCCAGCGCAACTTGCCAGTAGCCCTTGGTCAGGTCCAAGGTGGAAATGAACCGGGCCCTCCCCAGCCTTTCGACGAGGTCGTCCACTCTGGGGAGGGGGTAGCTGTCGAACTCGGACACCTGGTTCAGTCTCCGGAAGTCATTGCACGGCCGCATGCTCCCGTCCGGCTTTGGCACGACAACGATGGGGCTGGACCAGGGGCTGCTGGACTCCTCTATGACGTGGTCCCGTAGCATCCCACTGATTTCCTCCTCAATGGCTTTGCGTCAGGCCTCTGGGACACGGTAGGGCCGTTGTCTCACCACTACGCCGGGGGAGTTTTGATCTCGTGCTGGACCAGCTGGGTCATCCCCGGGGAGGCCGAGAACACATCCGAGAACTGGTCGATCAGCTCAGTGAGCTCCTGTCTCTGGGCGGGGGTGAGGTCCTCCCCTAACCCGACCAAGGTACGCTTGCCATGGTCCGAGTCCCGGGTTGCGTACGCCGACACCACTGGGGCCGGTTCTATCCACTTCTTCAGGAGGTTCACATGGTAGAGCTTCTCCTCTGCACGCTTACCGGGCTGTTGCAGGCGGTAGTTGACCGGGCCCCGGCGCTCGAGGACTGTATATGGACCTTGCCACCGGGCCAGGAACTTACAGGCGCTGCTGGGCACTAACAGGAGGACCCGGTCCCCCGGCTGGAATTCTCGGGGCTGTGCTGGGTGGTTGTACACTTTTCTTTGCTCCTCCTGCGCAGCGTGCATGTGCTCCCGGACTATGGGAGCTACCCGGTCGATCCTCGCTTGCATCTCCTGCACGTATTCGACGACCGAGCGGAAGGGGGACGGTTGTTCCTCCCAAGCTTCGCGTGCCACGTCCAACAGTCCCCACGGGTGCCGGCCGAACAGGAGCTCAAAGGGGGTGAAGCCCGTGGACGCCTGGGGGCACTCTCAGACGGCGAAAAGCACGTACGGGAGGAGGAGGTCCCAGTTCCTCCCCTCCTTGTCCACCACCCGGCGCAGCATCCGTTTGAGAGTCTGGTTAAACCTCTCGACTAGCCTGTCGGTTTGGGGGTGGTAGACCGATGTCTTGAGGTGCTTCACCTGCAACAATCGACACAAGTCGGCCATTAATTTAGATACAAAAGGCGTACCTTGGTCGGTCAACACGTCCTTTGGAATCCCCACCCGACTGAACAGGAGTACCAGCTCCCTGGCGATGTTCTGTGAGGTGGCCTTGCGCAGTGGCACCGCCTCGGGGTACCGAGTGGCGTAGTCCACAATGACCAGGATGTACTCGTGGCCCCGGGCAGACTTGGGTAGGGGGCCCACGAGGTCCATGCCCACACGCTCGAAGGGGACGCTGATGATGGGTAGAGGGATAAGGGGAGCCGGGGGGGGGGGGGCGGCCGTGGGGCCGTGTGCTGGCACTGCGGGCATTGCTGGCAGAAGGCTCGGACATCCGCGTCCATCCCGGGCCACACAAAGTGATCCCTCAGCTTCTCCAGGGTGTTTCGTGGCCCCAGGTGGCCGCCAAGTGGATGTGTATGGGCCAGATGCATGATGGTGGGTGTCCTGGGTTTGGGGACCACCAGCAGGTCCACCTGCTCCCCGCGGCGGCAGGTCCGTTGGTAGAGGAGCCCGTTCCGGACGAGGAAGTACGAAGCGGGGAGTCTCAGGTCGGGGCTCTGGTCGACCCCCTCTATCAGTCGCACCTGGGCCCAGCAGTGCTTCAGACGGTCGTCCTCCTTCTGCTCCCATCCGAACTTCCCCTCCCGGTTCACCTGGGAAAAGACAGACCACAGAGGGTTAGTGGGTTGGGGGGTCTTACCTTCCGTGGAGGTCTCTCCGCCGTCCTTGGCCAGGTAGGCCTGCCAGGCCCGGCTCCTGTTTGTGCGTCGCCGTGGCTGCTGTAGGTGGAGGGCGCAGGCCGCCAGCCATGGCTTCGAAAGTGGCCGGGCGGGTTCCCTCTCCGGCTCCGTAGGCATGGGCTCGTCCGGGGGGGTTCCAGGAACGGGTGACCTCTGGCGAGCCCTCCAGGCGCGGGGACGGGACTGGCGGTTGGGCCGGGGGCCAGGGGCACCGCGGGGTCGGTCGAGGGGCGGCTGCTCGGCTTGGCCGAGCTCCAGGGTGGCCATGGTTCGTTCGAGGGCCGTCAGGAGCTCCTGGGGCGTGGTCGGGGCTTGTGCCCCCACTGCCTGGCGCTCTGTCCGGGGTAGCGCCCTCAGCCAAAAAACTTGTTTTTTTTGTTTTGTTTTGTTTTGTTTTTTTTACATTTTGGTGAAATGTATTTATGGTTTCTTAATATTGAAGTGTCAAATTATGTTATAGGCAGAACAACCCTGATTGATCAACACTTTCATCAACACCTGATTGTTAGCTTTGCAGAATTCAGCCACAGCAACATCCAATTTTCCAAGCCACCACACATTTACTTCTAGGTAGGGCTGCAACTAACGATTATTTTGATAATCGTTTAATCTGTCAATTATTTCCAAGGCCAATTTTTATTTTATGTATTTTTTCAAAAAACATGTTATTTCACATTCTGCCCAATGTTGTCCTTCAAACATTGTGCAAAGTGAAGGCTAATTGTGTGGGCTATGCTATACATTGTGCAAAAAGGATTTTTTAAAATATTAACATTATATTTTGAAAACAAAAAAAACCTGATTGTCCGCAAGCTTTAAAGCAGAAGTTAACTCATTATATAAAAATTCTAAAAAAAAAAAAAAACACAAGCTAAGTGTTAACTGGTAAGAGTAATTGTAACTGGTAAGAGGTTGATGTTCTGCAGTAACACACACATTCACAATCTGAACACAGTAACATGTTTCTTTATTTTGTAAATGTATAATACTTCTTACATTTATATACTATTACACGTTCTAACCCCATTACAGTTACTGCTCTCATAAAAACAATTACTTTTGTTCCTAAATATAGAGAAATATAGCATCAACAACATATTTGTTCAAAATGAATATTTTAGTCAGAGTTATTGCGCTTCCTTTCTATTGCGCGCTGTTTGATTGAAGCGCATGCGTGGACTCGCGCTCATTCAGTGAAGTTTAACGGAGACTCACTCGCGGTCAGGACGAGCCTTTATGTAAAATGGAAATACTGGAGTGAATTTCTAACATTTACAGATAAGGATATAAATGTAAAAATATCATTCTGCACTGAAGAAAACACGTCTGGAACACATTAAACAGCACACGCATCTGTCGCAGCATCTGACACGACAAGCCATGTTAATACACTTACGAGTTTGTTGAAACGCTCCATATAAAACATTCTCCTGTTTTGGACGACCTGGATCATGCACTTTTCCCCCAGCAGCTCGCTCTGTGACCTCCACTGTTTCTCAGATGTGTTTTATTCATAGAAATGCGTTTTTCACCGTTGTGAAGTGACGTCACTGACTGGGATTATCCACAGTGATGTCACAGACCCAACTAATCCATAATGAAATTTGTTGCAGGTTATTGTAATTAACGATTTTATTGATTAGTTGTTGCAGCCCTACTTCAAGGATACGCCAAGGGTAAATCCTTGAAGTAGGGCTGCAAGTTCACTTCGAATAATGTTTCTGTTTACCTGTTTATAGGATTTTCATTGTATTATCTGACAGGGAGAACAGACATTATCAAACAATCTGTTATAGAATTTTATTGGGAACATTTTGTGCAGTGTGATGAGTAACAATCTTAAACACTGCTGTTATCACACAGTGTAAAACCATCTTTGGTCAGATAGAAGTCCTCTATATATGCTAAATAAGAAATCTAAATCCCTAATGGTGCCAGTGTTGGATCCAATTCCACTTTAATACTGTCCCGAGCTTTCAAGCCTGGAGGCAGAAGCTGAAAAATCATTCAGCATGACCTTAGCATCTCTTTACAAGCATCCCTCTCTCTCTATCTCTCTCTCCCTCCCTCCCTCTGTCCATCCCCCATAACATTCATAGTCATTAGTGGTTAGATGTATGTAGACTTTCTGGTGAAATTCCAATGGATTTCTGCTAGTCTAATGAATGTGTCAGCTTTGTTTCACTAGTGCATCTTCCTAATTGAAATGCCCAATTTACAAACTTTAATCCAGAGAATAAGAGCTGCTGAGGGAGGCTGATGAGGGTAACACTGTTAGCGAGCCCTACACGAAAGGGGAGCTTATTCTTTCTCATTTATGGCCCTATAGATAACATGTCTAAATTACAAGCAGAGACAACCCCATCTGTAATTGTGAGAGGTAGTAGGATCTGAACAGGCCATAAATACTGTTTTGTACTAACATGTAAAGCCATCTTTTAGACCCAGGATTTTATGAGGCCCAGAATTACTTGGACTGATAGGAGATGACCAGCTTGAGGAAAATAAGTAATAGATAGTTAAGTGTTTGTATGGACTGTCTGTTAGATAGATTGTCTTTATTAGTACAGTATTAGGGTCTGGTTTTTTTTTTTTTTTTTTTTTTGTAAATATATATGCACAAACTCTTTATGAAGCCCTGGCTTGTAATGTACTCCTGCTGATTTCTACTAATATTACTCATATATTATTTTCTTTCCTCAGTTGGCATTGCAATGAGAATCTACAAAGCAAAGAGGTTCTCACCTTTTTTTCCTCTATTTTTACCCTCACATGTGAAGCATGTGTTTAGTTCTTGGGTGTCTCACATTCTTTGGAAAAAAACAAAAATTGCTGGATGCTGGATCATTACTGTATTTATATATATGCTGTACCATCTACAGTGTTTCACAAAACTTAACAAAAGAAGCTTGCAACAAGTCGCTCAATTACTGTCAAGACGTCTGAATCAAGTGTCAGCCAATACTCAGAACTAGAGATATTGTACTGAACATGAGAAAGGTGTTCGGCACATTGCTAAGTTTGACTATACAATAAAAGTTCTGATTATGTTAAATGTGAATGTATGGCGTAAAATACTTTTTACGAGCAGATAAGAGGCTTCAGCGTTATAAAGCCATCTTCTGTGGTTTGCTGCTAATGGCTTTAGCATGAAGACCTTTTGTGTTCAGCACATTGTGGTTCCTTTTGGATTGCTCATATACTGTATATACTAGTGCATAATTGGTATAGGATGCTTTATGAGCTCAAAGTCATTTAAAGATCTTTCTAAACATAATTGTTTGAAAGGAGAACTCCATCCAAAGAAGAACTTCAATATTGCCATGTGTAGTGATTCTGGGGCTCAATTGTAGGTTGGTGTTGAATTTTTGTTATTCTAGTGAGAAATTAGTGGTTGTCTGCTGCATTGGTTTGACAGGTAACATTGTTAGTACAGTTACAATGGAGTTTAATAGGAGAAAACATATAAACAGTCTCAAACTTAGTTCCTAAATACAAAAGAGCAAGACCTTCTGTTCTTAAACACAATTTCCCACCAACTTTCAATATCATATTAAGGAGAAATTGAATGTACAATTAGTGGAGATTAAACACACTGGACTGCGAGTTCCAGAATGCAATGCAGCTATACGACACAGTTGCTCTGAGTTACAGCAGAGACTCGGCTTGGCTAATTTGTGATTTTTGAGATGACGAGAGTGATGGTGTTGACGTATGTAGTTTTGGAGCTTTGAAGCTTTGGAACCTTATGCTGTATCCGTACTGCTGTATCCGTCTCTCTAGGCAGAGATGAAGCGATAACTAAACCTCATCAGGAGGTATTTGAATAGCATTGTGGGTAGTGTTAACCAAAGTGAAAATAGACCAACATGGTGATGGAAAAAAAAGGAATAAATAAGCCAACTTAGAATTTCATTAGAAAGTAAATCTTAGACGCCATTGAAGATTACATGTTAACTATCAAGATTCATATGCAAGTCATTCTGGGTGGATTTCTTCCTTTAAATCTTTTTACTAGAGGCCAAAAAGAGAAATGGAATTTCCACCCGTGTTCGTCATTGAATTTAATAGTTAATGACTAGTATGAAAGTAGACACTTAGGGCTTTAAGAATTTGCAGTTTTTCACAAGTATTCCTTTTTTTTACCTAGCTTACTGGGTTTAAATGTTATAATTTTATCGTGGCAGTTGTATACGGTGTTTTACTCTCAAAAAAGGAGTTAGTTGCGCTCTCCGTTTTTTATCTCTTTGCCAATGTTATTGTGGAGAGGTGTGATTTGTTTGCCCAGCAGGGAGCTCACACTCCTCCCCTTTCCCACCGGCCTGCTCACCAGCAGCTAAACACAGAGGCCCTGTTTACACTAGTGCGTTTTGTTTTAAAACGTTGTTTTAAAATGAAAATGATACTCGTCCACACTGGCATTTCCGCTGTGTTTCAGAAACGATCTCCGTCAACACTACACGACTGAATATGCATGTCACATGACCATTCATGCACACTGGGCATACAATTGTAAACAGGAAGTTGGTTGCTAGTCACCGGCAGGCACAAAAAAAGGGCGTTCGATGTAGGGCTTACGCCGCTTGAAATACGATTTGTTGGCGATTGCTCTAATCATAGCTCGCCTCTTGCACATGTAGCAGCTGCAGTATTATAAAATACAGAATTTAACTGCACACTGGCTGCTAAGAATGACAACAAAACCAGCAAAGCTTGCTGTTCAGTCTCACAACACTTGTTGTGTATACGATCAAGGTAGCGTAATGGTCATATGGTAGGGGCTTGACGAATCAGGGAAGGATACACAATGATCCAGAAGACCCAATCAGGGAGAGAATGTGGGCGGAGCCACACCTTCATTTTCAAAGTCTTCATTTTGGTCTGTTTACACTGAAATGCGAGCCTGGAGTTTTCAAACTAAAACGGGGTCTTCAGCATTTCCAAAAGTCTCCGTTTACGAGGGTCGAAAACTCCGGAGTAGTGTAGATGACAGGCGTAACTGTAGCAAAAGTTATGCATTTTAAAACGACAACACACTAGTGTAAACAGGACTAGAGTCATGATACTCTACACACAGAAACCCAACGGTGTCCTGACTAATCTTATAACAGACTTGCAGCGATAAGATAATTCATTTGGTTATATTGATTGAAAATGTCCGATAAGTCGAATGTCAGTGTACGGCGAGAAAGGCTTAAACTTTAGAGTCAGAAATGTTTTATAAAATCATTTTTGGCTTTTATCCAATAGATATTTTCAAGTCTACCACATATTGTTTGGAACAGTATGGGTATGTTGTCTCAGAGTTGAATTTTTTCTCTCTGTGTCCTCTCACTGAAACATAATTAACTATGCTAAATGAAGTGAGAGAAAGTTAGAGATGAGATACACATAAAGCTTTTGGCTAATGATCACAATATTTCTCGCTTAATCTAATTTGTCATGCAAGCACAGACTAAATCTGAGCATACACAAATTCATTCATTCATCTGCAGTGTCCTGTTTATCCTGGTCAGGGTTTCTGTGGATCTGGAGACATTGGACGTGAAACACTGGACACGGATTGGGAATACATACCGCTTTTACATTTATTCATTTAGCAGGTCTTGAATTTGATATGGGCGGCTACAGGAAGCCAGTGGAGGGAGATGAAGAGGAGTGTGACATGGGAAGCTAGTCAAACATACACATTCACATACACTTTCTTACATTTACATTTACTTACGGGCGGCTGTGGCTCAGTTGGTATAGAGGGTTGTCCACTAATCGTAGGGTTGGAGGTTCGATTCCGTCCCGCATGACTCCACATGCTGAAGTGTTCTTGGGCAAGACACTGAACCCCAAGTTGCTCCCAATGGCAAGTTAGCACCTTGCATGGCAGCTCTGCTACCATTGGTGTGTGAGTGTGTATGTGTGAATGGGTGAATGAGACACAGTGTAAAGCGCTTTGGATAAAAGCGCTATATAAGTGAGCCATTTACCATTTTTAGCTTTTGGGCAGTTTAGCATAGCCAGTCCACCTACTGACATGCTTTTGGGAGGTTAAAGGAAACCAGAGAACCCAAAGGAAACTCACACAAATATAGAGAGACAGTAACCTGAGCTCAGGAACAAACCTGAAGCTGTGAGGTGGCAACACCATCCTCTGGTCAACGTACCAGGATAGACAACTGTAATTTTTGCAAATAACAGCAAATAATACCACTGCTTTTGTCCAGTATTTCTGGTTTTGAAATGTATAGCGTATACATCTGTCTGCTAGTTCTTTTGGAGCCTTTAATGTCTACAAACAGATCAAACACATTAGCAAAACATTTCTCTTCTGAATATCCCTCTGGGATTTATAAAGTCACCATCCATCCATTTATCCATCCATCCATCCATCCATCTATCCATCTATCTATCTATCTACAACCCCAATTCCAAAAAAGTTTGGAGAGTATGAAAAAAGCTAATAAAAACAAAGAAGAGTGATTTGTAAATGTACTTTGACTTTTGACAAACTACTTTGACATCAAGGTATTTGATGTTTTATGTAATCAACTGCATACTTTTTTGAAGATAAACGTTTATTTTGAAATTAATGCATGCAACACGTTCCACAAAATTTGGGACCGGGGCAATTTAGGACTAATAGTGATGTGACAAGTTGAAATAATAAGGTGATGTGAAATAGGTGAGGCAATCATTTAATCATAGCACAACACCAATTCCAAAACAGTTGGGACGCTGTGTAAAATGTAATTTGGAAATCTCATAAACCTGTATGTATTCACAATAGAACATAGAAAAAATATCAAATGTTTAAACTGAGGAAATGTATCATTTTAAGGAAAAAATAAGGTAATTTTGTTGGTCGCAACACGTCTCAAAACAGTTGGGACGGGTGCAACAAAAGGCTGCAAAAGTAAGTGTTATTAAAAAGAAACAGCTGGAGGAACATTTTGCAACTAATTAGGTTAATTGGTAGCAGGTCAGTAACATGATTGGGTATAAAAAGAGTATCTTAGAGTGGCAGAGTCTCTGAGAAATAAATATGGGATGGAATCTGGATGGAAGCATATGTTGCTGTAAAACCTGTATATACCTTTCAGCATTGATTATGCCTTTACATCAACCATACATCACCACTGTCCAGAAGTACCGTCGACTTCTCTGAGCTCAGTCTCATCTGAGATGGACAGTAGCACAGTGGAATCGTGTTTTGTGGTTCAACAAGTCAACATTTCAAATAGTTTTTGGGCAAAACAGCTGTCGTGTTCTCCGGGCCAAAGAGGAAAAGGATCAACCAAGCTGTTATCAGCGTCAGGTCCAAAAGCCAGCGTCTGTCATGATATGGGTGTGTGCCAGTGCCCATGGCATGGGTAATTTGCACATCTGTGAGGGCAGCATTAATGCAGAACGATATGTACACATTTTAGAGCAACATATGCTGCCATCCAGAGCAGGACAACACCAAACCACATTCTGCCCGGATTACAAGTGCGTGGTTGCGTAACAGAGAGTGCGGGTGCTCGCATAGCCTGCCTGCAGTCCTGACCTGTCTCCAATTGAGAATGTGTGGTGCATCATGAAGCGCAAAATAAGGCAATGAAGGCTCTGTTCAAAATTCCACTTGCTAAACTTAACCAACAGGTGTCTTTACGCAGCGCCCAAACGCTTAATAAGTGTTATTAAAAGAAAAGGTGATGTTACACAGTGGTAAACTTTTTTGGAGTGTGTTGCAGTCATCAGATTTGAAATGAGTGTATATTTTCAAAAATAAATAAAATTCACAAAGTAAAACATCAAATATTGTTTTAATAATGGGTTTTCAATATAGTACAGGGTGAATTGAATTCTCAAACGACTTACTTTGTCCAAACTTTTTCGGAATTGGGGTCGTGCCTCTTAATGACCAAGATTAAATGTTAAAATGCAAATAAATTATAAATGAACATTCATAGTTGTTGTTGTCTATAGGTGCATCTCAATCAGCTCACTAGGTCGTGAATCAGTATATGGTGTACATGAGTTCGGCACTGTTAAGGACCCTGGCTCACTACACATTTGGACACTGATGTCTCAATTTCCAACGACATGACTACGTACTCGCGTTGTAATACATCACCACTTGCATTTATCAACAACACGCAGTACTGATAGCGTTCTGACGTTATATGTCATATATATTTGTTAGCATTTCTGTCATGGTACTTCAAGCAGGATCATAGGCTAGCTAGTGGATTTTTTAAAATCTTTAAACACTTAAAAGTCATGAGACTCAAATAAACCGTATATAGAACGTCATAAAGTTAAAAATCTCTAACTTAAGTAATACTTTTAGAGCTAAAACAACATTAACAAGCTACTTACATTTGTAAACGAAGATGGCTGAGAGTTCGTCCGCCAGTTTTGTCAAGCTGAGAGGCTTCAGAAAAGATGACGTAAGGGAACATAGTGAGACAGCCCTTAAAATTGCAGACTCCCTGATCAGTGCCCTGTCTACTGAACTAGGGAACTGGTTGAGACCCTATGTTTTGTGATCTGAAATTTTTTATCTGAATTTTCAGAACTGAATCTGAACCAAAATTTCTACGCTTGATTATTATAAAATTTTATTTGAAATCTTGGAGACGAATTCAAGCCATGGAATACAATTTCAATTTCATCTAATTCAACTACAAGGCTTCACTTACAAATTCAAATAAAGGCATGAAAATCTATAATTATACATTGTAAATTTCAGATTGTAGTGAAACTTTTCTCATTCCATAGATGTACACCATGCTGAAAATCTCAGTAGGCAGGTCTCTCGTTTTTATGAAAATTAGTGTTGTAAGTTTCTGCAATTACAAACATAATATATAAAATATATACAGTACCTACTACATAGTAAGTCTTCTATGGCGTGGATTGTATTAAGAAACATTAAATAAAGCTGTATTAGACTTGCATAAAGAATATTAAATAAATTCTACATTAATACTGTTACAGGTATTTTTCTTCATCATTTTAATAACTACTGCTAAATCAGAGCAACTCATTTACCTCATATAACCTGCAAGAAGGAACCATTTCTAACAAGACATTTCTCTAACATATTTATACTCCAATATTGAATTACACCACAAAGTGCTCAGCCATCATAAGTGAAGGAAAGGGAGGGGGTCTGTGGAAAACATTAAGATTTGTTTTACTCTCATGCCTGACAAGTTATTAAAAATGCATGGGCTGTGAAGAAAACATAGGCCTTTCATCGCACAATCTCTGAATAAAACTTTTAGATATGAGTCCAACAACAGCTATTAGTCTTCTCAGCCTTCACATTTAAGCATTTTCAACAGAAATGTGGCTTTTGATCGATGACACTTAGCCTTGATAAAGCTATCTTTTGCATTGCCATAATGGAATCCTTTAATATTTCTCATGTTGTTTCTCAGGGATCCATTAGTCCATGTTGAAATGCTTTTTTCATCTGTGTAAAAGGTTTCTGAGGGCAGTGGTAGCTCAGTGGTTAAGATTTAGGAATACTGTTCAAATACTGATTGGAATACAAATCCCAGCACCACCAAGCTGGGCCTTTGAGCAAGGCCTTAACCCTCAATTCCTCAGTTGTATAAAAAAATAGATAAATGTAACTCTGGATAAGGTGTCTGCCAAATGCCATAAATGTAAATGTAATGTAAATGTTTCAGTATGAAATCGTGTTCTAATACCAAGAGATGATCAACAATGCCTCATACTTGCACATTTATAAATAAATAAATAAATAAATTCTTATGATCCCAATTCATATGAAAGTTATCGAAGGTTAAAGTAAGAGTAAATTTAATGGCTAAAGCTTTTTTTTATGATGTCATTTGAACAATCCAATACATAATTGGTGAGCAAAATGAGACAATAAAATAATATGGCTGTGGATTATTCCTTTTAATTATTCCTAATTATTCCTCTATTCTTATAACCTCCCCTTTTTCTAGTCTGGATTCTTTTGCTTGCTTTACAATATGGCTCTAGCCTTGTTTGTTTACCGTATTTGAAGTCTCATTCAAAGTGTGTATACAAATATCAAAGCTCATTTACAGTATACATCATTCATGTACTCATTCTTGCTCAACAACAATCAGGAAGGACCTCTTTAATCGTTTAATGAGTTCTTAATGAGTTCTTATAATGCTTCTCAGTTAGGATTTTAAAAACATGAATACATGAAAGTGTCTGAAATGGAGAAATGGAATTTATTAAATATAAAATGAAATCTAGCAGTCTATGTTCAACATTAGACTAAGTATATATTTAACATCAGTTAACTATATTTAATAGGAATGCCACTGAAGTGTTTTGGCTAAAAATGGTCAACAATGGAGAGAAAAGATTTTATGTAAAAATTTTGGTGATAAATTAAAGCAATAAGCCCCAAGAACAGTGATTTTAGAACAGCGTTGTTAGGCTTGACATGGAGAGGAGTGCTGAAAACCTCCTTCGCTGTACTAAAATCACTGTAAACCACAGACTTGTTGGGCTTACCGCTTTTATAAAATGGTTACTAAATTATTATATTTAAAAAAATCTCTTTTTTTTGTTAACTGTTTACTGCACATTTCTGCAGAATCGCATAATAATTCACCATCAAGCTGAGTTTATACAACTGCCAGCTAGCAGTTCCCGACTGCACAGTTGGTAATATTATTACACCCTCCCATGCTCTCCATAAACCTGAAATTGTTGAAATGCTTGTTTTCCTTTTTTTTTTTTTTTTTCAAGCTAATGGTTTTGGACTATGAAATTGTTTATCACTATTTTTTAAATGGTAGCAGCGAAAAATCAATATCGCACAAGTGTTGAAAAACGTATATTTATTTTGTAAAGTAATATGCTGTATTGCAGTCACTCCATGACTGTGTTTGACTTCTCAAGCATTTGTTTACATCATATTAACAGAACATTAGTTGATGGAAATGCACAAGGAGCAGGGATTTCTTATTACAAATGTGCTTAACGTTTGCACATTCGGAACATTAAGCTCCTTATTTATTCAAGATTTGTGTGTATAAACATGTCCAAACTGATTCTTCTATCTGGTTATGTGAAGGATTGTGTTTTTTGAATAAACGAAAAGCATGTCTTGTCTTTTTGTGCATGTTTGCATATGCACACTAAATGCTAATTTGCCATTCGGAATTTTGCAGCTGTTCATTTTAAATTGGCAGTTGCAAAAAAGTGTTGTGAGCGATGAGAGAGAACAAAGGTGCAAGTTTCAACTTTATGCAAATAAACAGAAGCAGGTGACTCAAGGGGCAAAGATCTGTTGTCTAATTGCAAATAATGATCTGGGTATATATCTTTGTCTATCATACGGTTCACCCCATAATTCATGGACAAAGTTATTTATAGCATTATCTCAGTTCTCTGTAATGCATGACCTTATTCTACATGATTGTAAAGATCAAAAGAAAAGAAATAGGGATTGAACAGCTTAGTAAAAGGTTAAAATAAGTAATTAAATGATTAAAAGATTCATTTGTAAACATTGTCGTGTGCAGGTGAAGTGGCGAGCCGAAGGTGTGGGAAAATATTTGCACCGAATGCAGTCTACACGTATTGTTAATGAATATGACGTTTGGTGTGTTTACTTAAAAGTGCAAAATATGGGGCAGGTTCAATGCAAATAGATTTATTAAGCATCTGCAAATGTTTACTAAACTATAAAGTCACTCATAAATCACCTGAAAGGTAGGATATTTCAGATCCAAGTTAACCCTGGTTATCAAGAACAATTAGCAAAAACATATTGTAATATTGTTTCCTGCCCCTGCTTTGCATGCGAAGTCCTTTATGAAAATCATCTGCACCATGGCCACTAACCCCACCGTTACAGTTTATCAGAGTCCACACACAATCTAGCACTCTTTATATTTGTATTTACATTTACAGCATTTGGCAGACACCCTTATCCAGAGTGACTTACAGTTATCTCATTTGTACATCTGAGCAGTTGAGGGTTTAGAGCCTTGCTCAAGAGCCCAACAGTGGCAGCTTGGCAGGGACTCATGACCTTCCAATCAGTAGTCCAATATCTTAACCACTGAGCTACTGAGCTACCCACTATTTATTTAGCTTTGTAAATCAGGGTCTGGGTGCATAATGATGTTCCATGTTGTAATACTCAGCAGTCCATTGTACTGTAATTTAGACTTCTTCAGGTTTTAAGATCTCTTGTCTGTTCTTCGTACAAAGCTCACACCTATTACTGGTCAGTTGGTGGTACTCTTGTGTCATGTGTATTACTGTCGGCTCCTTTAACAGCTCAAAATAATTTTAGTTGTGGACACATTTACTTTTGTAGACTTGCCTCATTGCCAGACAGTGTGTTCTACAATCTTGATACAGTGTGGCACCATAAAATAAAAAAAAAATAAATAATTATATATATATATATATATATATATATATATATATATATATATATATATATATATATATATATATATATAGCTACTGTAGGAAACAACATCCTACGGAATAATTACAAGACATCGATATAGACAAGGTCTTGAGCTCCTAAAAACTTTGCGGCTGAAGGTGAAATTGTGCGCTTGTCCCTCATGGGAAAGCTTCATGGGAATCGTTAATGGTGGAGATCAATCTGTAGCGCCTGATCCCCAGGGTGAATGGCGAGGGGCATCCAGGCACTTTCTAAGGGCCTAAGAGTATAACTCCATTTAGAGCTCATCTTTGGCTTCCAGGGCTGAATTTGTGTATAATGGAGCCCAGCTTGCTTGGTTGGGTGGAAAAAACACTCAAACACACTAGTAGTATATAGTCACAGAACTGTTAGCCTTCAGACAGTGAGGATGTGGAATTTGAGAGGGGCAAACAATATGGCAGAGGAAGTGTAGGGTTAGTAGAGGAACACCAACTCCAACCCCAAGCTGTCTAGCATAGTACACTAGCTATTAGCAATATCATGACAAGCTTGTCTCTTAGCTTGTTGGCTAGACACTAAGGCATGTGAGTTGGGCCTACAGTACCTCAGCCCCAGTGCATTTGTTCAACAGCCATCAGCAGGCAACGTAGCAAGGGACTTGACCATGTTAGCTACAGGCCTAGAGTACTGGTTAGGCAACCTGGGCAGCCATGTGGTGAGAGCCAAAGCAGACAGGGAGTCCCCATTTGGCAGAGATATGAGGGGAAATGGTAGGAAGCCGGACACATGCTGGCAGAGACCAGCTAACATTGCAAGCTCTGTGGTGAAGGGTGTGGTATGGTGAGAGAGGGTCACTCTACCACACTAACGACACCACAAAGCTACCATTAACATGCAAGGTAGTCAACTTAACAATGGTGTAAGTAATACATATTATATGTTGAGGCAGTGATAAATATGAATTTAAACTGAATTAAACCATATATAATTGTATTGCACTTTTTGATACCTGTGTCTCAATGTATCATTTAAGCAGGCAGTTTGGTCTAAGTTTATTTGTTTGCCATGGGTCATTTACACAGCATGCTGTGAAGTTCATTATTTGAACATGATGATTGAGTATACATTTTTAAGAGCTTTAGTTAGATTTAATGGGGTGATATCCCTCAGCAGAGCTTTATGATTTGTGTTTGTATTCGTGGTTTTTTTTCAATCATTAAAGTCTTTTATTGTGGGTGAGGTAGTGTTTCTGCCTCATAGCTCCAGGGTCCCTGGTTAAATCCTGAGCTTGGGTTACTGTCTGTATTGAGATATGTATCATCTCCCTGTGTGTACATGGGTTTCCTCCAGGTTCTCTAGTTTCCTGCCACCTCCCAAGCTGGACTGGCTACTCTAAATTGCCCTTAGGTGTGAATGTGTGTGTGTGTGTCACTATATATGATGACATCATGGTAATTGGTGATGGTGATCCAGGGTATATTTCTGCCTCATATTCAGTTCCCAGGATAGTTTCTGAATCCCCCAGTTGCTGAAGATGAATTAATGAGTGAGCTTTTTTTGAGGAATATTTAAATATTTGGGCCATTATTTGTTGGAATATAAAAAAAAACAATGTATACATTGTAAACAATATACAAACTATGCTTAAGTTGATTATAATGTAGGAAGATAAACTACGCTTAACAAAGTCAAAACAGTGATGCTTTTTGAATATAGCTCCCTGTCTAACTTCTGGTCATTTTGTGTATTGCTACTAAAAATATGTTATGGGCATGAACAGCAGTTGTCGTGCTGTCCTGATAAAACTGTTATGACTCTCAGTCTAAAATGAAAAATCTCAGATTCGAAGCAAATTGATGGTCCAAATAAGGAAAAAAATCAGATTACATTTTTTTTCATCTCCTAGCACTGAGTGGAGAACTATACAAGGTTTCCTCCCCTGTATGTAACACAGATATTGATTCAGGGGTTGGAAATCTGATTTATTGCACAGGGAGTAAGCCAACGTGGACCCGTCTGACTTCTGCTACGCTGGACGTGACAGAGATTAGTTAGTGCTGCATAGTAAAGTTTCTGATATCGTTTTTTTCTCCAGGTCTTTTAGGCTTGGATTTTTACTTATTAAGGGACATTATATCACTATATATATATATATATATATATATATATATATATATATATATATATATATATATATATATATAAAGGGAATTACATTTGCACTCAACTTTTCAATTTTCTAAATTAAAAATACATAGACACTGATGTGAATATGTCTTTTATACAATTAATCACTCAAATTGGCATTGCTTTTATGGAACTATGCAAAATCAGTCACAAATCTTCATTTAAAATTCCATTTAAACCAATCATCAATTTAATCATCATAAATCTTCAGGTGGATGAGATCACATTCTGAATCTCAGCCCCAATTGCAGTTTCTCTCTCTCTCTCTCTCTCTCTCTCTCTCTCTCTCTCTCTCACACACACACACACACACACACACACACACACACACACAGATTGAGATTGAGATTAATAATTCATGGCTGGGCGATATATTCCTGCATGCCTATTACTAACTGAGCCTCATCAGGATATGAGGTCAGACTAATTAAAAGCCAGCTCATTTTGCCACTGCTTGAGGAGGCTTTAGGGAAGTCTGCCATTTATTTATAACTTCCAACTTCCAAAGGAGAGCAATAAAGCTTTCACTGGATTTTTACGTGACAGCAGAAACAGGCCTGAGGTCAGTTTTAATGGTATTGATGCAAGGCAGTGTGAGGAAGAGAAATGTGGGAATTGATCTTAGTTCAGTTATTAGACTTTTATCAGTAGTCTGTCACTAGGATCTGGTGAAACCATCAGAGTGGGTATGCAGCATAACTTTGTTTTAAGAAATATGTATTGCATATAATGTAGGTGTGTGTTAATATTAAACACCCTGTTAACTGCCCAGTTTCACTGTATTATCTGAGCATTGTGTCAGAGTAACAGTTCTATTGTAATAGCATACTTGTATATTATACCCTACTTACTGCACAAGTACTGTAAATATTGGTCCATACTGCAGTACATACTGCTCCAGTTTATACTGTAAATAATTCAACCTGCTGTTGAAATATAAACTATAACATATAAACTATAACATACTGCTCCTGTATATACTTTATACTACATACTCCTCCTGTATATACTGTGTACTATATATACTGCTCCAATATCTACTGTATACTACATACTCCTCCACCAGTATCTACTGCATACAACATACTCCTCCACCAGTATCTACTGCATACAACATACTACTCCTCCAGTATCTACTGTATACTATACATAATGCTCCAACATCTACTGTATACTGCATACGCCTCCAGTATCTAGTGCATACAACATACTACTTGTCATGAATATACTGTATACCACATACTCCTCCAGTATCTACTGCATTTAACATACTACTACTGTGTATACTGTTTACTACTAACTGTTCCATCTACTGTATAATACTGCTCTAGCATCTACTATATACTACATACTCCTCCTGTATCGAATATAGATTAAATACTCCTCCTGTTTCGAATATATACTACATACTCCTCCTGTATCGAATATATACTACATACTCCTCCTGTATCGAAAATATACTACATACTCATCCTGTATCTAATATATACTACATACTACTCCAGTATCGAATATATACTACATACTCCTCCTGTATCTAATATATACTACATACTACTCCTGTATCGAATATGTACTACATAATCTTCCTGTATCGAATATATATTGCCTACTCTTGTATATAATATATACTACATACTCCTCCTGTATATAATATATACTACACACTGCTCCAGTATCTACAATATACTGTATACTCCTCTGGCAGGATACTTTGGCCCAAGTAGTACATCATCCAGACACTTTTTGGGCACTGAAAATATTCATATGCTACACTCCGTGTACTACATACTTCTTTTTATATATATATATATATATATATATATATATATATATATATATATATATATATATATATAATTTAGTATAAGTAGTATGCATATAGTATGACATTTAAGTCTTTTTGTTATGTTCATCCTGATTTTGTCTCTATTGATCCTTTCCACTCTGTATCCCTATCTGTGCCTCTATCTGTCTATCGGTTTGCCCCCTACTCTTTCCTTATATGGTCACAGTTCTTTTCCTTTGTTAACTTACTTTCTGTTGATTCAGACTTTCCTTGAGTGTTTCAACTTGTTGCTAGTTTCCCCATATACTCCCATGTGTGGCAGCAAGATATTGCATGTTTGTGTGCAATGTCTTGAGCTGCAGGTCCTCAAGTCTAGGGATTTTATAGTTCCATTTTTGTTTCAAATTCTTCAAAGTTTTTGTGTTTTTTTAGTTATTGATTACCCTTTTTTCTGCCAACCTGCAATTTGACACATGCGTTATGTACCTGTGGTGACAACTTGAAGAACCTAAATACACATGCTTTAAGCACTTGCATCCCTCACCTCATGCATGATACATGGTGAGAAAAATTAACTCCCTCAAGATGGATTCATGTGATTCTATCTTAAGATTTGTCCAAAAGAAAGCTCTTATGTTTTATTTTGAACATTAATATATTTTGTCACTGATCACAATTTTCGTGCCTAATATAGCCTTAATGTAAACTGTCCTCTTGAATGTTAGGAATGCTACCCATCATCAATTTTTAATAACAATAACAATGTGAAAGCCTCATTCTAGCCATGTCATATGTCAGCAAAAAAGCATTTCTGACACCTCTAAGATCTCTAATAGAGATTTGTTGGCCCAGTCTGTAAAAGCAGGTGTGAAAAGGAGAAATCAATACAGCAGGAGATTTTTTAGCTATAGAAAAAGAAATTACAGCCTTCAAATCTTCCTAAATGCAGCAGGTGGGCTTCAGCGACTCTAAGATCAGCTTTTCAAAGGCAATAAATAATGCTCTATATTGTTAGACGGTGCTAATTGATGTACTGTTGGCAAGAGTCATTCAGGATCAGATCACTGACATTTCGTCATAAAACATGTTAATTTTGTCTTGGGATTTACTTATTGATTGTTTTTTGCACTATATTTGAATGAGAGGCTCAAGTGTGATATAGGAAGCAGGAACATGACACGAAGCATATGGACTGGATGTATAGCTATATACTGCCCCCTTGTGGTCTGCATGAGTGCTTGGCTTTCAAAAATTAAATCGGAAAGGGATGAACAAGGAACACTTTGAAACTAAGCACAAATGCAAAGTTGTGTTCTCCATTTAAGTTCAGGTGTCTGCACCTAATAGGTGTATTTATCTGGTTACTCATATTAAAATGAAATATAACCTGTTGAAAGTATTTATACATAGAATTACATCACAATTTAGTTTTTTTTTAGTAAAAATGTGGCATTAAATATGCACTGATTTACAAATAAAAAAATAACAAAACAATTAAACATCCAACAGAGTGATTTAACTGTATAATGCACCAAATTGTGTTTTATTTGAGCAGAATTATTTATTTCATGGAATTATATATTTTTTAAAAACCTGTATGAGAAATGGATTTTTTAATAGTTTATATTAGAGGTTACCTGATTGAGCAGTTTTGCCGATTAATTGGCACCAATAACCAATTTCTGGAACTATCGGTTATCTGCAAAAATCGGTTGGTTGGTTCAGTTGGGATGTACATCTTTTATTTACTAATATTTATTAATAGTTTATATATATATATATATATATATATATATATATATATATATATATATATATATATATATAATTTTAAAAAGTACAGTACATTTTCAGGGTATAGTCAGTACTGTTTATTTTTGTAATCAAATTCAGCAATAGTTTACTTTGAGTCAGGGACGTTGCTAGGAAAATATACTGGCTGATATATTGACACCCCCCCGAGGAAATCAATATATCAGCCAGTATATTTTCTTTTTGATTTCTTTTTTTTTCATCAACGGTTCGATTCCATCGCATTTGAAACCTGTTCCTGGTTACATTGTTACACAGTTACATTGGTTTTTATTAATGATGCTGAGCATGATGACGGTTACAGTTCGGCTGCTCACACACACCTGCTGCAGACTCACACTCAGACAGCTCAAGCGCAGACTGACGCGGTCACGCCGACTCCTGGTCTTAAAGAGAAATACTCCCAGATCATTACAAGAGGTGACGCAACACAAGAGATCACCAAACCGTGTCAATCATTCAATTCCACATCGTGTCATGTACAGTATACTCGGACAGACAAATAAGACTGTAGCTCGACTAAACAGTAGCCCGATTATAATTGCCCATGGAAACGTAGTTAATGTAATTAACAAAGACAATGTGCTGATTGCCGTCTCACTTTCTCTCTAAATATAATCCAAAAAGTATTTTGGAAACATAGTATATTTTACCTTTTGTTGGTGTAGGATGGATGGGGAAAAAGTGGATTTTAATTTCTTTATTTTGATATCATTTAAGTAAGTCATATTAGATCAGTTTCAGGTATACCTTCACCAAAAATAACCCTATTTCTATAGATTTTACACCCATTGTTACTCTAATACATTACTAGAAAGATGTTTTGGTGGCTTTAAAATATTTTGGGGGGAGTATGCCCAGACCCCCCTAAAAGAGGCTTAGCCCCCCATTCATAAATCTTTAGTTATGTCCATGCTTTGAGTGTTGTGTTTTCATTCAGTATCAGTTTTAAAAACTATCGGTTGATTAATCGGTTATTGCAGGTACCGCCCTACTTTGTTATCTGTAAAATCGGAAGTCCTCTAGTTTATATGGATAATGGAAACATTTCATTTAAAATCAACACTACTCAAGTTTTTAAGAAAAACCCATGTGTGAGTCTGCTTTCAGACCTTTGAACCTGTGTGTGAAATTGTGTGAATGGCTGATAAATGAAAAATGGCACATTCAAAAGTAAAATATTAAAAACATTAAGCATATAAACAGTAAACCTCTCATTAACCTGAATCCTATACATTAATCAATTAACCTTTTATCACCATTTAAAAAACCAACCCTATACACATCAACAACTATCTCAAAAATACCATATTTATGACACAGTTAATGGAGATGGTACAAAAATGATAAATAAAGCATGTATTCCACAATTGATTTAAAAAAAAAAAATTAAATACATATTCGGAAAGTAATATTTGGTCCGTATACGTTGCGTTCATTCATTTTTGGTTTCAGAATTGAAAAACAAAATATAAATAACCAATCACAAAATAAGACGACAAGAACGTATAAATGAGGCATACTTGAAATATTGTGCATTTTTTGAGCAAAAATGGGTTTTAAACAAAGTTTATTAATAATTTAATTTTCAATATTAAAGCGAAGAAATAATGAATGCGTTGTTATTTGTATTTTGTTTTCCAATTTTGAAACCAAAAATGAATGAATGCAAAGTACACAGACCTAATATGACGTTATAAATGAATATGACGTTATAAATGGAAAATTCAAAATTGAAAAATTCCCCATTTTGCTTGTGCTTCCTGGCTTTAATTTAATGAATTAATTCATTTTAATATTTTCGTAATTAGTATGCAGGACATGTTAGAAAGACCTTGTGAAAGTAACTAATTTTAGAACCAGAGTAAATCACTCAGTATACAAAAAAAAGAAGCAAGTAAAGATAATGATCTATGAAAATGAACAACCCCTCTCCAAAGCATTAATTGAAATCAGGTTATTCAGATTTGGGAGAATGGAGACCATTTGTTAGCTCGCATGTCTGTACCTCACCTCCAGTCATTTTAATCAAATACGAGTGGGATTAGTGCGCAGGTAGATGTCTAAATTTGGCAACAGTTAAATGATTCTGTCTTTCCATCCCAAAGGCAGAGAAATGATTCATACACGGTGCATAAGTAATTAACATTAGACGCACACACATGCCGACACAGTGTTTGTTCTTCATAGGTCTGCAAGTGAAAAATCGTAATTTATGAGACGCAGAATTGAAGCATGTAATAGTACTAGCTAATCACAATAGCTTACAGTATACAGTGAGCCTGTGCCCTCTGTAACCTGATTCCTGTTCTTGGCTGACAGTGTGTGATGTGCTGTGCTTTCTGAGATGCTTTTTTGCTCATGTTTGTAAAGACTGGATATATGATTTACTGTAGTCTTCCTATCAGTTCAAACCAGACTAGCCATTCTCATGTGACCTCTAGCATCAACAAGGCATTTTTGCCTGCAGAACTGCTGCTTACTGGATGTTTGTTTTGTTTTGTTTTTTTACATCATTCTGTGCAAACTCTAGACACTATTGTGTGTGAAAATCCAAGGAGATCAGCAGTTTGCAACCCTGTTTGTGACCCTGCCCAGGATAAAGTGCTTACTTGAGACAAATGAATGAATGCTTAAATGGTATAACATGAATAAGTCATTAGTTATTGTGTAAGTAAAAGCAAAATACCTGTCTTTCTATGCTTATTGAAATACCAAATTTTTTAGCTTTTCTTTAAATACAAGCCTATTATTTATACAGTAATGATGGGAACCTGGCGATTATCAGTAAGTAAAGGGTTCCAGCATCATCGCTTTTGTTCCTTTTGAACGGAAATGCACAAAATGACAAGTACCATCCTTTCAAGTCTATTTGACGTTTCCAGGTCACACCAGGAATGGAATCTATTTTGATCACCGGGCCAAACTGACCACTGGAAGGGTTCATTTTCATTTTGTTACCTTAATTCTTATCAGACTCCCAGCTGAGGTTATGTGTGTCTGAGCATCGAAGCCCAGGAGGTAAAACGGCATAAATTTAGTCATGACATGACTGAGCTGAAATCTCCTCAGTGGGTAGTGACGAAGCTATTGTCTGAGGCAGAGTGGCCTTAATGATGACCAGAGAGACTTGGGATGTAAATGTGGCTAATGGTTGTCCTAGTTTGGTGAAATTTATGTGGCATTAAAAATGGGTATGATTTCCTGAAATCATTTTTAATCGTGTCTTTGATTGCCTTTGTGCATGCCGGCATCTCATGCTTTTAACTAAAATAACCACACCACTCCAGCACTCAGACATCAATATGCATGGACCCATATAATGGTTCCATTAAGTTAACTTTTGTTGTGACAATTTAAGCCTCAATTATTGGTGCAATTAAGCTTAGTCTCAGCACCCATCTATACCTGACACTGACTCCCAATAAGAACTGGCATAGTGAATACCCCTGTTGCATAATGCACAATAAGACCGAAGCACATTTACTTTAATAATTTATAAGCCTAGCCATTAATGACCTGGTGTCACCCAGAAGATGTCCCACTATCCAGTGTCACCCAAGTGCTGCTTCATTGGTTTTTTTTTTTTGTTTTTTTTGGTGTTGTTTTAATCTTGTTTCAGTGCTACTCCAATGTTGTTTCAGTGGTGTTAATAGTGTTGTTTCAATTTCATTTCAGTGTTGTTTTGGTATTGTTTCAGTGTTCCTTCGTTTTTGCTTTGGTGTTGCATTTGTGTTGCTTTAGTGTTGTTTCATTGTAGTTTCAGTGTTGCATCAGTGTTGTTTTAGTGGCGATTCAGAATTGCTTCTGTGGTGCTTTGGCATTGTTTCGGTGCTGCTTCAGTGTTGCTTAATTGTAGTTTCTCTGTTGCTTCAGTGGTGTTTCATTATTGTTTTGTATTGTTTCAGTCATGCCTTGGTGTTGTTCCAGTGTTGATTTAGTGTAGCATCAGTGTTGTTTTAGTGTTGTTTCAGTGGTGTTTCAGGCTGTGTGTCTGAAGTCTTGTGGTGTCCAATTGAGTTCAGTTTTAAGTCCACGTGAACTTATTTATTTTTACCAGTTTGAGTTTGCTAGCCTTGGAAATGATGTATGAAGCCATGAAATAAAACATACTGATGGTTTCAGGCATGGTCACAGACCATCTTTTTCCTCACAATCGTTAAGATCCTATTGAAAAATGTTATTCAGCAAAGCAATTTTTAGCTTGTGTAGGTACTTAGAGGGCCTATTAAATTACTGACTTATTTATTGATTGATTTAAAAAGAACAATTGCAAAAATATTTAAATTAATTTTCTGTGTGTTTCCATAGTAAGTTCAGATCTGAAAGCGATCCACCAGACTATTTTCAGATCCTGAGGCTTAATTTTGAGAAATGTTCCTGTTATTAAGTTTTATTTAGTCTTTAAATGGCAGCCAATCTTTAACAAATCACAATGCAGGTGCTAGACATACATTTGCATTGGCAACACCTTATATTTCTTTATGCTCTTTGGTAGAAACACCCTGTGTTCATTAATTCAATTCAATTCAGTTTTATTTATATATCACTTTTAACAATGGACATTGTCCCAAAGCAGCTTTACAGAAGTATGTAAATTCAGGATATAGATTTTAAATGAATGTATTTATCCCTAATGAGCAAGCCAGAAGCGACGGTAGCAAGGAAAAACTCCCTGAGACGATATGAGGAAGAAACCTTGAGAGGAACCAGACTCCAAAGGGAACCCGTCCACAACTGGGTGACACCGGATAGTGCAAATATAAATAAATAAATCCCTTCTATAAATGTGCTAATACTACATAGTTTTTACATGAAGTCTGTTTTGTTGAACTTCTCTACTGTTCACTGATGGAGACTTGAGTGCAAAACTGTTTGTGTTAATTGCAGTCCTAAAGCTATCAGAGCAATTGTAGTCCTAGCCATCATAGCATAACTGTTCATATGAATTAAGGTCCAAAGCCATCTTTATGGTTTTTAAGTGGTACCATCCTCAGCAATCTCAATGATCTTTAGACTGCACCATGTAGGGCCATCCTCAGCAGCAGCATGTGATTTCCCGTTGATGAGAACTCCAACCAGAAGTAGGGCATCAGAATGGATCCGGCAGGTAAGGTAAGACAAACATGAAAAAAATGGGTGTGTTCATTGAAAGATACCATTCTTAATAGAACCTGTTAATAAATCAGGATTTTTTGCTGGTTTTCTCATGTTTGCAAATATGTATACTATATACGGAAACATTTAGTAATCAAAATCCAAAAACATCATAGTCTTTGTGCAGTGCTAATTGGGTTTCTGTTATAAGTTCCTATGCTTTAGCCCGTTTCATAAAATTTACTCAGACACTTGATTCCCTGTGGGCACAGTGTGTGTGCCTGGATAATGGTGCTACTATGTGTGTGTGCCTGTGTGTGTGTGTGTGTGTGTGTGTGTGTGTGTGTGTGTGTGTGTGTGTGGATTTGTCTTCTGTCACCTGTGGGCTATGGCTCTGAGGTAAGTAGGCAATCAGAGTCAACCAGACCAGAGAGCAGAGAAAGAGAGAGTTGGTGAGGAAGCAATAAAGGGTCTCACATCTGTCAGAGTGCCTACTCTTGCCCGCCCATATGCCAACCCCCCCGCCCACACACACAAGCCTCCAGGGTCTCAGAAAACACGAAAGTGACCCAATTAAGCTCAGGAAGATAGTAACAGAAAAGAGAGAATGAAATCATGTGTGACTCAGACCCACAAGGGAGAAGGACTGGATTATTAGAGTGCTGAAAGTCAACTCCTCAAGCCTGTTGTTTTTACCATTACTCGGCGAGACTAATGAGACATGTAGAGCCACAGATTTAAAACCTGTGGATTCTAAACCTTGGACTCCATCCTTTCTTGCCTTTGTGGCTGATTTATTATTAGTCCATTACTAGGAGACAATTCTTCTGTTGGATAATTTTTCTGTTGGGAGCCACCGCAAAGATCACGGCAGGAAGACAATAACTGAGAAAGTGGAACAGAAATAGCATGAAGATGTTTGTAGAGATGTTTCTGGAGCTCTACAAACAATGACAGCGTGTGAGGTTGTGAATGTGGCAGACAGTGGGACGTAGGCAGCCTCGGATGAAGACAGGGAGAACTCTTGTGTTGTGTGGGCATCATGTTGGTGTTCTTCAAAGAAGAGTGGGAGATGGAGGGCATGCAGACAGTCGGCATTCTGTTGGTGGTCTGCAGCTCCCTCAGGCTCCTGCACTTTTTGGGCTTAATTGATTTTGCTGGTGAAGGTAAGATAAGATAGCCGAGATCCCCAAAACATATTAGAAACTCAAAACATTTTTGCAGTTTAAATTTTTCTGTTTCATGCGCAAGTAATGTCTGTCCCAAATGTCAAAGATTAGCATCAAGGGGAATGCTCTTATAAACAGAACTGTAATATGTCGTTTCATACAGGATATAGATCTCCTTAACAAATAAGCTTTCAAAACAATCCATGTAATCTTAAAGACTTTGGATTCTGATGTTTCCTGATTATCAATCATAGATTAATATTTCTTCTGTTGCAAAATTAATTCTTCATGTAAATTTATTTCTATACTTTCCCAGCAACCCATGACAGGAATAAACTTAATTTAATTTCCATCAGGCTCTAAAAGTTGTGATTGGTCATCAGACTAACCGATGCCAATCCTAGCATAGTGTTCTCAGCTTTGTGTCTTCTGTGCTTTCAGCCGTTGGACTAAACTGAAATTGAACACGTCTGTAGCTTCTGACTTAAATTTTGTTCCTGGCTTTCTGGCTGTTTATTAGGTATCTTGGTGTAAGTGGTGGTACAGTGATGCAGGGGTAGCATTGCTGCCTCACATCTCCAGGTGCCCTGGTTCAAACTTGAACTCAGGATACTATGTGGAGTTATCCCTGAGTTATCCCAGAGGAAACCCTTGAATGTATGGGGGAAAGGGCAATGCCAGTAGGTCAAGTGGCTAATCTAAATTGCCAAAAGTATATGTGCATGGTGACTTGCAATGGATTCGTGTCCCATCTGGAGTGAATTACTGCTTTGCACCCTGTGTTACCGGAATTGGCTCTGGATCTATTGTGACCCTGACAAAACTGAAATTGAACACTTCTGAGCAACTGCATGTCCATTTATCTCTTAGGCTGAACACTAGTGCATGTTCTGTGAGAGTTTTAACCAGGTCTGGGACATAAAATGTGATAAATCAATATGATCTAGTTTGGCACATTTGTCAGGTTTCATAGTAGTCATTCTCACTTCATATACTGCAGGGAAGTTGAGCAAAAATGTATTTGCTCAAATATCACACCTCCTGGCAAAAGAATAGCAGCAGCAAGTGAGTACACAAGAGATGAGACTAAAGCAGTGGTTCTCAAAGTGGTGTCCATAATTATTTATTTATTTATTTTTACAATGGTGAATATCAAAACCCACTATTATCAAAGTGATTACATTTATTATTGAGTATTATTGCGCTATTAGCCTGTTGAAATTGTCCCTTAACTTCAATGGGTTCAGTCCCAACTTCAGTAAATGAAAAACAACTCTGCCTATAAATAAAGTCAACTTGGACCTAATGTGTTTTGTTGGTGGAAAGTTCAGGAATAAAAAGCTCTTATGCCTCCAGTAAATAGCTATAATATTATACACATTTGAATAAAATATACCTAATATTTGAATAGTCAGATTATGTACCTATAATTAATCTATACTGGGAGTCTGTGGAATTTATTTTATAGTCAGATGGGTCCCTGGCTGCCAAAAGTTTGAGAGCCGTTGCACTAATTTAGAAGACTAAAACACACTTGCATCTTTTTTGAGACAAAATTGTCAATAACTATTGATACAACCGTTTCATAATGTCTGTATGCACTGATAACAACTGTTAACTTGCTTATATAAGTATAATCCTACCTAACTTGCTTATAAAAAATCATCATAAATGTCAATACATTTTTAGCTTAATTGAATTTGATAGCTAAAGTTGCTGGTTAAATGATAATGTTTAATGAATACCTAATAGATGCAAGCATATGTTACTGTAGGTAAATGGCTACAATTTTACATTTCAGACAGAAATATCGGGAAAAAAAAATCTAGACAATTATCCTGTTTTTTTTTTTTGTTTTGTTTTTTTTTTTTAAATTTTCATTATGTTCACAATTGCAATTATATACTTAATTATAAATGAGCCCCTCCAGCTAATTTTTCCACATCAGGGAATTTACATTTTGAGGTCAATTGAGTTAAGTTCAACTCCATGCATTGCATTAACTCTGGAGAGCAAAGAGAGGAGCAAGCTGTGACTCAACAGTGATGGCTATATATTGATAAAATATTCTGACCAGACTGATTACAGTAATTACATATCACTTGAAAACACTTTTCTACTCCTCCAGCCATGCTTTTTGTTTGTTCTTAGATCTGAATCAATAGGCATTTTTTACTGCTTGAAATCATAGCTTAATGTGACTATTATTCTTTCGGTGCACACCACTGATGACACTTATCTTTGTGACCTGACTAAATTCTTGAGTCACAATTATTTATTCAAGGCCACTTTGGTTTCTCATATTTTCGTGACTATCATCTCTCAAACCACTGGAGCAGCACTAAGAAAGATCAAGTTATTTTTTGCTGTGGTGGTAAAGGGGCAAGAGTAAGTGTCCAGTAACTTCTGATTTAAATTTTGTTCCTGGCTTTCTGGCTGTTTATTAGGTATCTTAGTGTAAGTGGTGGTACAGTGATGCAGGGGTAGGTGCCCTGGTTCAAACTTGAGCTCAGGATACTATGTGGAGTTATCCTTGTATGTTCTCCCTATATCCTCAAGGCTTTCCTGTTGGAGGAAACCAGAGATCCCAGAGGAAACCCTTGAATGTATGGGGGAACGGGCAATGCCAGTAGGTGAATTGGCTAATCAAAATTGCCAAAAGTGTATGTGCATGTTGACTTGCAATGAATTTGTGTCCCATCTGAAGTGACTTCGTGCCTCGCACCCAGTGTTACCGGAATAGGCTCTGGATCTATCGTGACCCTGACAAAACTGAAATTGAACACTTCTGAGCAACTGCATACTAGTGCAGACGTGTTCTAGGAGGGTTTTAACCAGGTGTGAGAAATAAGATCTGATGAATCTAGTTTGGCACATTTGCCAGGTTTCATGTTAGCCATTCTCATTTCATATACAGTGCTGCAGGGACTTCAACTCTCACACCTCATGGCAGAAGAATAGCAGCAGCAAGTGAGTTCACAAGAGATGACACTAAAGCAGTGGTTCTCAGAGTGGTGTCCATGATATTTTTTTGTGTGGAATTTATTTTATAGTCAGACGAGTCTCAGGCTGCAAAAAGTTTGAGAGCCCTTGCATTAATTTAGAACACTGAACCACACTGGCATCTTTTTGAGACAGTATTGTCAATAACTCTTGATAGCAACAGTTTCATAATGTCTGTATGCACTGATAGCAATTGTTACATTTTGTTCCTGGCATTCTGGTTTTTAATTAGGTATCTTAGTGTAAGTGGTGGCTTGGTGGTGCAGAGGGTAGCGCTGCTGCCTCACAGCTCCAGGGGCCCTGGTTCGAATTTGAGCTCAGGTTAATATGTAGAGTTATCCATGGTCTTTCTGTATCCGCAAGGATTTCCTGTGGGAGGAAACCAGAGAACTCAGAGGAAACCCTTGAGTATTGGGGGGTAATGCCAGTAGGTGAACTGGCTAATCTATGTTATCAAAAGTGTGCATGCATTGTGACTTGCAATGGACTCTGGTCCCATATGGAGCGAATTCCTGCCTTGCACCCAACAACCTTGACAAGAATGAAGTGCTTACTGAAGATGAATGAATGAATCTCAGTATAAAGACTGGCTATGTTGATCCAGGACTTTTTGTGGCTACCATGTGTAGTTAAAGAATCTGATCGATATCTCAGATCAACCTTATGTGGAACAGATGCTTAAAAGTGATTTTTGTCCTTGAATGTTGAACATGAGTGAGATGGAGTATTGGGATTCTGTTACTCCCAAGAGAAGGGTCATAGCGTTTGTTGCTTAGTGTTACGATATGGAGGCGGAGCCGGATGCAAGTGCAGATTAAGTTTAATAACAAATCCAAACAAAACACAAAAAGGACACTATGAACATGTGAAAAGGAAAACAAAACATAAGAGATAGGTGAGCATACCATTACAACCGAAGACAATCAAAGCAAGACAAGGAATGCAGTGCAAGCTGTGACTATATATACACACACAAGTGCTTCTTAACATTAATGTGAACCAGGTGCAGGTGGTCATGTGACAGTGATGCAGTGGGGTGCAGTGGCTGCTGGGAACTGTAGTCCAGAGAGACTCTTGGCTTGTGTATCTTGCTGAAGAATGAAAATGTAAATTGTTTAATTGACACTTTGAAACTGCCAATTATGCACTTGACCTTGAAAATATGTGGTCTTCATCCTAGTTGGAAGATCGGTCACTCCTAATATGTGGTGCTATAGTTTTAATGTTTAAAAAAAAGCCTCTGAAGCCTGGTCAGCAAAATCCATTGCAGGGTGATGTACTGCATGTTTCTGGTATAAAATAAGGGTTTGTGGGCCTGCATATCATTACCTGTCTTTACCACAACTCCTGAGTAAGCTATAAGGCAAGTTCTACCTTGTGTGACATATCTATAGGCCATTTCACAGAAATCACCAAATCTCATGGATCCTGTATCACCCTGTATAAAATTAATACTGAATGTTACCATTCCATTTCCCATGTCTGTCCTCTTTCTCAGTTGTTTTTTTTATGTATTTTTTAAATTTATTTATATTTTTAAAATTGAGTTAGGAAACAACTGAATATATGAAGCCCATACATGCAACAAGTTAACTTACTATAAATTTCTATCTTTCCTTTGCATGCTGTAAAAAAGCTTTTAAGTCACTCTGGATAAGGGCATCTGCCAGATGTCATAAATGTATATGTACCAGGGTGGAGTCAAACCAAAAGTCCAGATGGTGGAGAAATCTCAGTGTGTCTCAGGCTGAATAAATGTGTTGTTCTGTGATATAGAGTGTTTGGTGAAGACTCAAACACTAAACTGTGCAGGACAGTGACACTCCAGGATCTGGACTGGGATACACTGCTCTCTTTCCTTTCCACTGCAGCCAGGTCCACAAATCTGCACAATCAATGTTACCCAACACAAAGCCTACACCAGGGAGTTTCAGTTTGTCCTTCGAACATGAGTGTCCTTAGCATAATGATAATGACTATTTATCACATATACATATGCACAGTGAAATTCCTTTCTTCACATACCCCAGCATGTCAGGAAGCTGGGGTCAGAGCACAGGGTCAGGCATGACTTACAACAGCTTGCCATCCTTCAGTTTGAGTGGTCATTGACTACGTTTACATGGACAGCAATAATCTAATTATTGAATAATTACTCTGAATGAGACAATATTGTGATTAAGGTGTTTATATGAGTTGCTTTTAGAATATTCCTTTCATGTTCCTGTTTTACATGATATAGAACATAGATCGATTAACAGCACACGTCATTACGTCCCCACGTCACGCCGTCCGACGTTCCCTCCAGAATTTCACATATCAACATACAGTTCGTCTTGGTTATGGTACCGTATACAGTTTTGGGTGTTTCATTTTTAATTTTTACGAACGCTTCAAGTGCAGTTAATTATTTGTCATGCTGTACGTGCAAATAGACGACTGCTTGAAGCTATGGGCTGCGTCCCAAACCGCGTACTTACCGTCTATATAGTAACCGAAATACGTATTTTTCACCTACTATATAGCAGGTAAGTACGCGGTTTGGGACGCAGCCGTAGTTTCTTGTTTGCCGTCAAATGGTTGAGCACTGCCGTGTGTGTCCTGACGCAAAATGCGGTGAAAACTCCCACATGAAGTTAATAGTGTGATTAAGGTGTGTACATGTCTGTAACGCACGACGATAATGCGACTAAAACAGGAATAGTGCACGTCTTTATACGATTTGTGTTTACTTCGAGTATGACTTCAGCCAGATTAAGGTCATCAATAAAGGCTGTTTACATGTTAGTTTCTTAATCAGAGTATTGTCTTAATCGTGTTAATGTCGGATTATTGTTGTCCATGTAAACGTACTAATAGTTTGACTCTTAAATTGGACTGCCAGAGTAGTCAGGCAAGTTCTTAAACCAATGGGAACTATATCCCATCTTTATTACTGCCTTCCTGAGGGCATGATTGGGCAAGCCAATGTCATCCAATAAATCATCCCCTTAATTTTATGATGCTGCTTGACGATGTTACCTGCTACCTCAAACAGAGCCATTTTCAACTATCTTAAAACTCAACCATTAACTCAGTAAAAAAGCAGACAGATTTTAAGCACTTTCTCCCCTCAACTGGACACCTTTCATACTACAGCCACATTCAGGCAAAGACCTCAGGTTCAGCTTGCATTTCAGCTTTTCAGGTTTTGAATGTCTAGCGTGAAGCGTTGCTGTCATGTACTCCAGCCCAAATTTTGTAAAGAGACTCCCATTCACTCTTCATACCACCATCAGTCAAAGGTGTGAGCTGTATTCACAAACATAAAATTGGGCAAATGTTTTGACATGTTGAAAATTTGTTTCCATCCATTGGGTCATCACATGGGATCTGTTTTCCATATGGACTTCACATAAAATGGTCCGTTCATGAATGATTTACACATGTGGATTGCATTATTGTGCATGCATTCTGTGTGTGTGTGTGTGTGTGTGTGTCTGGCTGGCTGATATGTATGCATGCCTTTTGTGCTCTCTTTTTCTAACCCTCTATTATGGTTGGTGACTTACAGGTAACACTCCCAGCCAAAGCAAAAAAAGTATTAAACAGCGGTTCCTCAAGCTGCTGTCCTGCTGTGGGCCCAGTGCCACTCCCTCAGTCAGTCAATGCAAGTGATTCACCACTGCTTCACTCATTTTCCTCCATATAACACTGCATATAATCCCAACATATTCTATCCTATACACACAGCAGGGTTCTTCACATGATGTAAACACAGTGGAGACAGTCATGGAAACACCAGATGGAAACAGAGTGTGACAAAAATGTATTAAAATATTAATACATGTTGGTATAGAATTTATTTTATATTAATAAAGACAAATATTTAGTCCTTTAGGAAATTCATGATACTGGCTTCATGATTCGATTCAATTCTCAGATTCGAATCATTGAGTCATTTAATCATAAACAATACAAAATAATGTGTATTTCTGTATAAAACTAAATGGTAAATGGTCTGCACTTATATAGCATCTTTTAACCTTAGCACTTCTATAAAGCACTTTATACTGTTTCTCATTCACCCATTCACACACACACACTCATATACACTCATATACACGCATACAACTGCCATGCAAGGTGCTAGCCTGCCATCGGGAGCAACTTGGGGTTCAGTGTGGACAACCCACTCTACCACCTGAGCCACAGCCGCCCCAATGTAAACAAAACTGCTATGAACAGATGTTTACTGTTGTAAACAAAATGTACAACAGGTTCACCATAAATAAATAACTCAATTTATTCATTCCCTTAAACATTTTTAATTGAATAAACAACGGGTCTGACCTGGGGACCTTGAAAATGATCAGCTGAAACATAATGAGCTCCGTAGCAGAAATAGAGCTCCAAAGTTGGCTAAAATGCCCAACTTGTAACCATATAACGGTTTATGCGTATTGGCCATTGCAATTCAGATGTATTGGGCTATCTTTTTTCACAAGTTATTGAGCAATCTTTCTTGACAGATCTCGCAGGCTCTGCATTATATATATAATTAATAGAATGTTGATTCAACACAGTGTGAATCGCACATTTCCACACTGTACATCCTCACATTTTTGCATCGCGATGCATTGTGTTACAATGTATCATTACACCTCTACTGAAGGGATATTTTTCAATGGGCCTTCATCATCGAGAAACACCATTACATACACTACGCTGTTCAAAGGAAGGTGATTGCTGCTCATATAGGAGCATGCTCAGAGTTAAGTTACGGACATAATAAATTAATACAGAATTTACACGCATCTGACGTTCAGACCTCAGCCACACTGCAGAATTATGTGCTGTATATATTATATGCAAATATTTGCACAGACTTTGTGTGTGTGGGGGTGGAGGTTTGATTTGGGCTTGAGGTGAAATCCTTGTGGTAAAGGTGGTGGTGTAGATGCTGTTGATGCCATTTGTAAGACAAGAGCTTGATTTGTCTTTTGTACTGAAATATGCAGTTGTTGTTGATGGATGCTACTCTCATATTTAACTCAGCTTTTTGACATTTATAATGCTTTTTTTTGCACTACATAATATAAATGCACCTAAATATTTATTTTAAAATATGTTTAAATATGCATTATTGAGCTAACCACTGTTAGATGGAGAATATTATTTAATAAATATTAACAAAGAAATGGTTTACCATAAATTTTAACTTTCTAGAATGTGTAGTAATTGAACAGTAATTGAATACATTAATTTCACTTTTTTATGTGTGACTGTTCTGATGAACTTGTTTGTGTCTCACAGACAGCATTGAGGATGATTTTGAACTCTCCACTGTGTGCCATCGGCCTGAGGGTCTGGAGAAACTGCAGGAGCAAACCAAGTTCACCAAGAAAGAGCTGCAAGTGCTCTACAGGGGTTTTAAAAATGTGAGGCTCTCCTGCTTATTCATGCTTGATTATTGTATCGTATTATAAAATCTGTATTTCATCAAGTTCAAACATACTGATCAAAATGGTTGTTTTTATGTGGGTGTAGTCTTGGAAATGAACATCATGCTGTATTTATATGACATATAACATGATGGTATCTAATGATTTCAGAATATAATACTAGTGTTGATGTTATATAAATGTACATAATTCTGGTAAAGATGCAAAGTCTCTTTGAAAATGCTCTTATTCTTGCATTTCATGTGACATTACGCTCTATAATCTCTGCCATTTTGAGGAGAGAATAGGGGAGTGATTGCGTCAATGGCTGAGCAGCAAGTTCGTTTGAAGATAGGTTGTGACCTTTTAGCAATACCACAGAACACAGTTAACACATCACCTTCCAGCCCACATTACACAAAGATTCAGAGCCCATTTTGTGTTTCAGGAATGTCCCAGCGGCGTTGTGAATGAGGACACCTTTAAGGTTATCTACTCACAGTTCTTCCCACAAGGGGGTGAGTACACATGATAATATACACCAATCAGCCATAAACTTAAAACATTGATTATCTCGTTGCAATTGCACCTGTCAGGTAGTAGGATATATTAGGCAGCAAGTGAACAGTCAGTTCTCGATTGTTGATGTGTTGGGTGCAGGAAATAGAAGCAAGCATAAGGATCTGAGTGACTACGACAAGGGCCAAATTGTTAGACGTTAGATCGTTAAACGACTGGGTCATAGCACGTCCAAAATGGCAGGTCTTGTGGTGTGTTCCCAGTATGCAGTGGTATTCAGTGGTCTTTCCAAGGAAGGACAACCAGTGAACCGGCGAAAGGATCATGGGAACCCAAGGCTCATTGATGTGCATGGGGAGAGAAGTCTAGCCCATCTGGTACGATCCCATAGAAGAGTTAGTGTAGCACAAATTGTTGAAAAAGTTAATGGTTGCTATGATAGAAATGTGTCAGAACACACAATGCATCACAGCTTGGTGCATATGGGGCTATGTAGCCACAGACCAGTCAGAGTGCCCGTGCTGACCCCTGTTCACTGCCAAAACTGCCTACAATGGGCATGTGAACATCAGAACTGGACCATGGAGCAATGGAAAAAGGTGGCCTGGTCTGATGAATCATGCTTTCTTTTACATCATGTAGACAGCCAGGTGCATGTGCATCGCTTACCTTGGGAACAGATGGCATCAGCATGCACTATGGGAAGAAGGCAAGCTGGTGGAGGAAGTGTGATGCTCTGGGTAGTGTTCAGCTGGGAAACCTTGGGTCTTGGCATTCTTTTGGATGCTACTTTGACACCTACCACCTACCTAAACATTGCTGCAGACCAAGTACACCCCTTCATGGCAACGGTATTCCCTAATGGCAGTGGTGTTTTTCAGCAGGATAATGCGCCCTGCCACACTACAAAAATTGTTCAGGAATGGATTGAGGAACATGACAAAGACTTCAAGGTGTTGACTTGACCTCAAAACTTTCAGACCTCAATCTGATCGAGCATCTGTGGGATGTGCTGGACAAAAAAGTCTGATTCATGGAGGCCCCACCTCACAACTTACAGGACTTGAAGGATGTTAACATCTGCTAACATCTTGGTGCCAGGTACCACAGAACACCTTCAGAGGTCTTGTGGAGTCCATTCCTTGAGGGGTCAGAGTTGTTTTGGTGGCATAAGGGGGACCTACATAATAATAAGCAGGTGGTTTTAATGTTATGGCTGATTGCTGCATATTTACAGCAGACAGTTGCAATCAAAATTATTCAACCCCCATTACAAATCAGGTCAAAATTTGTCAAAAGCAATTGAAATACTTCAACACAACGAATGCTTCAAGTGGTTTCCCCAAATTCAACTGAAATTGCAACTTATAATGATTTCTCCAGTAAATTATTCAACCCCCTGAATAGAAGCCCTCACAACAGCACAAATATGCAAAACAGGTTTTGTCTTAAGCACACCTGATGCAACTAATCAAGGGCTTCATTAGTTGCACCAGGTGTGCTTGAGCTGGAACACATGAAATATCTGAAATGGCTAGGGGCAGAAATACCTGGACAGGGCAGAAAAAGGAAGCTATCAACGGCTGCAACCAGATTTAAGAGAAGGCAGGTTGTGATAAACCCTCGTGTGACTGCAAAAGACCTGCAGCAAGACTTGGTGGCAACAGGCACTGAGGTTTCAGTGGGCACAGTAAGGCACGCACTAAACACAAAAGGTTTCCATTCCAGAACTCGAAGACGTACACCACTACTGACCCAAAAGCTCAAGAAAAGTCGTCTCAAAATTATATAAATAAGCCACAGAAGTTTTGGTATTCTGTTCTGTGGAGCGATGAAACAAAACTGAAACTTTTCGCCACGATGGATCAGCGTTATGTCTGGAGGAAGAAGAATGAAGAAAGAACACTCTGTCCACAGTCAAGCATGGTGGTGGCTCGGTGATGCTCTGGGGTTGCTTTGCATCCTCTGGCACTGGAAATCTCAAATTCCATCAAGGCTTGGTTGCAGAAGAAGTCCTGGAAGATTCTACAGGACCTTCTCAGTCACCTGACTTGAACCCCATAGAAAACCTCTGGTGGGGTTTGAAGAAGGCGATTGCAGCATGCAAACCCAAGAATATTACTGAACTGGAGGCCATTGCTCATGAGGAATGGTCTAAGATTCCTCAGGAACGCTGCCAGAAGATATGCATCTCGTTTGCAGCAGGTCAAAACAGCAAAAGGGTGCTCTACTAAGTATTTAAGATGTTTTCCATGAAGGGGTTGAATAATTTTGCAATTGGAGAAGTATTTTCAGTTGAATTTGGGGAAATCACTTGAAGCATTCATTGTGATGAAGCTTATCAATTGCTTTTGTTTGATTTGTTCATTGCAAACAGCTGAAAGTCATTTTGGCAAAAACCTGATTTGCAATGGGGGTTGAATAATTTTGATTGCAACTGTACATGCATTATTATTTTAATTATATGTGTGGCAGCATGGGAAAACCCAATCATGAACATCATGAAATTTTGCCATTTTCTGCTATACATATAGCTTTGAAATCTATAGGCATTCCTGGACTGAAATATGTTTCTCTTTCACATCTCTGTGGTGCAGAAGTATAACGGACATTTTGACTATCTAATAATAATAATAATAATAATACTTCCTTATATTTATATAGCTCTTTTCTAGACCCTCAAAGCACTTTACATAGTATGGGGGGTATATCTCCTCAACCACCACCAGTGTGTAACATCCACCTAGATGATGTGATGGCAGCCATAGTGCACCAGAACGCCCACTACACACCAGCTGTTAGTGGAATGGAGAGTGAGATGTAGCCAATTCAGAGATGGGGATTATTAGGGGGCCATGATAGATAAGGGCCAATGGGGAATTTTGCCAGGACCCTGGGGTTATACCCCTACTCTTTACAATAAGTGTCCTGGGATTTTTAATGACCACAGAGTGTCAGGACCTTGTTTTAACGTCTCATCCGAAAGACGGTGTGGTTTTTATAGTATAGTGTCCCTGTCACTATACTGGGGCATTAGGACTCACACAGACCACATGGTGAGCACCCTCTGCTGGCCTCACTAATACCACTTCCAGCAGCAACCTTAGTTTTCCCCAGGAGGTCTCACATCCAGGTACTGGTACTGGCCAGGCTCAACCCTGCTTAGTTTCAGTGGGAAACCAAATGAGAACTGCAGGGTGATATGGCGGTGGATGCCTGATTATCTGATTACAAACTAAACTGATTAAGCTTAGACCCATATTTGTGACTAACTATGTGAGGAACTCAAACTTAACTAGCATTGTTTTAGACATATTTAGGTAAACTGTGTTTTTGCTACTGTATCTGTTTCATTATCCACCTGATGTGATTTCTTCAGATAGGCCATATTGGTGAAATCTGTGTTATGTTTTCCCATAGATTCAAGTATGTATGCACATTTCCTTTTCGAGGCATTTGACACTAACAAGAATGGATCAGTTAGTTTTGAGGTAAGTACTGTGCAGTCATTTCTCTAGGTCAGTGGTTCTCAAATCCAGTTCTGCTGTGCCCATGCTCTACAGACTTTAGGTTGTTTAGTGCTCTAACATTATTAAATCAGCTCATAAAAGGTTTGATAATGAATTTTTGTGTTTTGTGTAAGGTGTATCAGAGCATGAAGTACTCAGGACTAGACACAAGAACCATATCATTTATCATAACGCCCTTTCTTCTGCTTTCTGATCAGAGGTAGAAGCCAAGATGAATCAGAATTTCTGCAGTTGTCCTGTTGCTCTTTTCAGGACTTTGTCTATGGCCTGTCCATCATCCTCAGGGGGACAATAATTGATCGGCTCAACTGGGCATTCAATCTCTATGACCTCAATAAAGATGGTTGTATCACCAAAGAGGTGAAACTAACATGAATTTTTGAGAAGGATGAAACATTGATGGTGAATGAAAACAGCTCATTTAATGTCTTTGGCTTACAGGAAATGTTAGACATCATGAAGTCAATCTATGACATGATGGGGAAATATACGTATCCCTGCATGCAAGAGGACGCTCCCAGAGAGCATGTGGAGAGTTTCTTTCAGGTGAGCCACACAAGCCATGATATTCATCAAACTCTATAACTGTTATCTGTTGATTTGTTCTTAAATTTGTACTGTCTGATATACCTTCTTGATAATAATAATAATAATAATAATAATTCCTTAGATTTATATAGCACTTTTCTAGGTGCTCAGAGTACTTTACATTGTATGGGGGGAAATCTCCTCAACCACCACCAGTGTGTAGCATCCACCTGGATGATGCGACGGCAGCCATATTGGTGGAGAGGAAAGGAGAGTGATGTAGCCAAATCAGGGATGGGGATTATTAGGGGGACATGATAGATAAGGGCCAATTGTATTTTTAACAACCACAGAGAATCAGGACCTCGGTTTAACATCTCATCCGGAAGACGCTGCTGTTTTTACAGTAAAGTGTCCCCGTCTATATGCTGGGACATTAGGACCCACACAGACCACAGAGTATGAATGTTTAAGTTTTGGGATTTCTGTTTTCAACCTGCTGTTTCTTTGCTAAATAATGACAGATAAATTGTTTTCTGTTAATCCCAAATAACTTTTCTTATGGATATGATTTTAATCAGTTTTTTTTCTTCCTTGTTCAGAAAATGGACCGTAACAATGATGGCGTGGTCACCATTGATGAGTTCATTGAGTCATGCCAAAAGGTTTGCAATGACCCCATAATAAATCTTACCAACTTACCAAAAATGATCTTAATATATTGTACTCAGTGTACAGTATCTGCTATATGCAGATTTGCCAACAGAAACACCAGAATTTGTACATACAAATATAGCAGTCAACAGTCTGGTGTGACTTAATAAATAGAGTTAGAAGTCCCACCTTATTGTTTTCAATTGTCTCACAAGAGCTAGTTTTGCAAATTCACCTTGATAAAAGTTGACAGAAAATACCACACAACTGCTACAACTGAAACAACTGTATTATTCATGTCCTGTGTCCTTTCTCTATCCGCTGGTTTATGGGAAAGCTCACAGGCCTGTATAAAAATGTGGATGTCTCTCTGCCATTTCTCTTCTATTTCTCTGTTTTCTCCACCCATTTCTCACAGGACGAGAACATCATGCAGTCCATGCAGCTGTTTGACAACGTCATTTAGGGCCCCGCTCTGGTGGAGAGGAGAGGGCAAGAGCCTGAGAGAAGTGACCAAGACGTTCAAACTGGTCAACCAGAAGCTACTTCCTCCTCCATATCCCCTCTTCACCCAGCCAGAGGACCACCATTATTCTGTTTCTTTATTTCTCCCAGAGACATAGTGGAAGATGACGCACCAGGGCTGGCTTCTAGATCCACTTCAATAACTTATTTTTCTTACATCCCTGCAAACATTAAACATATTAGCTGGACTCAGGATGAAGCCAGCTTGACACATTTCACATGTAACCTGAAACTCGGAGGAACAGGGAGTGACGATAAAAGTGAAAGGAACTGGCGGACCAACATCTAGCTAGAAGTTATGGCCAATGGTGGTGGTCTTTTTTTTAAATAACTGACTAATTTTTCTTACCGCATGATGTCAAATAACCTACACCCTGTAACGTACCTATTTACCGAGCTAGTCCAAAGCTTATCTGTTGTCAATTGGCCATCCACATGTGCCTCGTTCAGACTGCGTGCTAGTGTGTGCACCATTCAAGTTCCTCCATTCAGCAGCCAATAGAAATAGAAACAGTCTATTCCTGTACATTCCAGATGAGTCTGTAGAAAAAGTGACTCCTTGGCCTTGAAGTTCTTAGTGCTTAGCAGTTCAGGCTGTTGTTTTCTGGTAAGAGAGGAGTTCACCATGTATTGTGTAAAAACGGCAGAGTGGAGCTATGCCGCATTAATGCTACTCTATGTTCTCACTGTGAACGCATATACAATATGAATTGTGAACTCATTACTGCTGGTAGGATCCACTAATGATAAAGTCAATGTTTTACATCCCTTCATAAAAAGAATATTTCGCCAATTTCAGGCAGAACTAAAGACCAGTGCTCATAGGCAGCTCTGTAGGGCGTAGGGACCAGCAAGCTTGTCCATCACCGAGTGTCCCTCAACACCAAAGACACACATCATGACCCATATTAAAAAGATTTCTAATAAAAAATAATAATAATAATAATAATAACGTACAAATAAATACTTATAATGGAGTACAGTTCAAGGGAAGAGTGTGGCAATGGTATGACAGACCAACTAGAGGATATTTTTGCTAAATGGAAAAATTTAAGCCTAACAATTTAGCAAAAAAAAAAAATAAAAAAAAAGATATATATATATATATATATATATATATATATATATATATATATATATATATAAATTATATCATATTATATCATCACAATTGTATGTAAGTTGATTGAGCATTTTAAGTCAAGCTTAGGAATCAGCCTGTCTGCATTTTGGGGGGAAACTGTTGTCTAATATGATACCTTGCATATGTATTCAGCCTCAAGCCTGAAACTGGAATAGGTAGACTGGAACATTGCCATCTATTTGGCTCCACCATCTTAGACTCAACCCTGACCAGTTTCCCAGTCCCTGTTGATAAAAAGCATTCCCACAACGTGATTCTACCACCAACATGCTTTATTGTGTAGATGGTGGACTCAGGATGATGAGCAGCATTGGGTTTTCATCAAACATAGTGCTTTGAACCAAGGCCAAAAAGGTCAGTTTGGGACTCATCAGACCAGAGAACATTTTCCACATGTTTGCCTTGGTTGCTTCTACGACTAATGTCCTACTTACCTGGTCAGTCACTTTTCGTGGAATTTCCAACCGAGATTCTTGTTACCATGATATCTCAAGAACAAGTGGTTGAATGCTTGTAGGATTTATATGGAATTGTTATTGTAACAAGACTTGTTTTGGTAGTTCCTTGATATGCTCCATGACAAACTCTGGAGGCTTCCAGTAACAGGTGTTTATATTGCACTCATGTGATGGTTTAATTTTAATTGCATACAGATGGACTCCATTCATCTAATTCTGTGAGTTCTGATGGCAACTGTTTTGCAAATGTGGAAAATGTAAAGGGGAGGGTTTTTTGAAAATACATATGCAAGGCACTGTACAATGGATTGCACATTAAATGTTAATGTACTGTTAATGATAAAAAAATAAACAGTGATAAATCACTTATTAGTGATATAGAGTAGGAGCAATTCTTTGTGAGGTGTGGGCTTCAGTTATGCAGGCAAGTATTTCTTAATAATGCAGCATTCAGGCATTTTAATCAATATCACATCTACAAATACAACAGTTACAATGTTGTTCCACCTTTAAGCAATGAACTCTAAGGGTTGAGTGATGTGTGACATTTACATGACAATGAATTATTCCCAATCAGCTATATTCAGTGATGAGAGGAGTGCGTATGCAAGAACACAATAGACTTAAATATTTAAGCAATAATTTTTTTTGATTAATGTCGGCCAGTATTGCCACTTAAACCTATCAATTCAGCCCATCAGTGTGGAGTGGTGATTATTGTTTATTATTCAAAGCTCCAATCTCACACAGTTTATTTAAATATTTATGCAAATTATCTCTTCAAAATGCCACAAAGGATTGTGTGCTGCAAAAAAAAAGAAAATGTTTTGTGTCCTCATTAGAAGAACATTTTCCCTCCTCAAAAGGTCAATCCATGGCAGATGTTACAACACAAATGTGTTACTTTCTGCACCATTATTCTGTTAGCATACAAAGACAGAAGCAATGAATGTAAGGTATGCTTAGAATATGGTATATGGTGTCTTGTCAAAAAGTTAATTAAATGAAAACTTTCACCTTATAAAAAGGTATTTTACAAGTATCAATCTTAACTCTGTGAACATCCTTGTAAAAAAAAAAAAATTCACAAAAGGAAGGAAACTAATAATGATAGTTTACATACGTTAAGTAATCCAAAGAGCTGTTATTTGACATGATCAAATAAATATACTGAATATAAAGAAGCACAGATTTTGTCCATTGGGGAATAAAAAGCCTCACAGGACAAAAGATTGTCCCTACATTGCATAAAGTCCGTCAACAGTGAGTGTTCACATATTCACTGGCCAAACACATGTTCAGGTCGTTTTTTTTTTTAATCTACCACACTCAAAGTTTTTCAAGGATGTGTTAATGTGTACACTCTGAGCTGGAGTTACTCACTGGCATCTTCTTTTGTGGAGGAGAACTCAGGTGGGTGCAAATAAAGTTTCTCATTTGTGTTGCATTGACTAAAATCATCAGAGCTTAATGTAATTTGACAGAGCAGATAGATGTCCAGGGCCTTGATTCTGGTTGGCAGATAGCTCCCTCTCCCAGTTTTCCAAAATGCATTCGTGTTTTTTTTAATCCCCACTTCAGCATCAATGGACAGTGTTGTTCAGGCAATTGCTCCTGTGGAACCTGTTCATGCTCGCATGACAATAATAATCTGCAGTATTAACCGTTTCTTAGCTAGTCTCAAATGGTTGCACTGCAAACAAAACCATGTATATTTTGTACAGAGAGAATAAATAAAATTGAAAAAAAAACTACAACTGCTATGCAATGACGGGTGAAGTGTCTAAATTGTTGCAATGTCTTTGTAGTAAACCATAGTATTAAACACATATAATGAGATTACTAGTCATGTATTGCTTCCATTGTATGCTGTATTCTTTCTCCTGTAACACCGATGTCACTGATCCTCACAGAAAGCACACTGACACGAGGCAAGCTTCTGTTGCTATGTGAACCATTAGAGGCATGATGGCTTTAATATGATGTGATTTAGGACAGTTTGTGCCCTGTGCGTTTAAGCCAGCATTAGCTATGACACTGCTCATATTCAGATCAATACACCCCTACAAATTATTAATAGAAATGTCAGGTGTAAGTAATAAAACAGGACATGGCATGCTGTTACAGGATAACCAAGGACAGGCTGGTGTGAGGCAACTTGACACAAAGTGGGCTTACTGTGATCACTCTGAAGCTGATTATTTTCGAATAACAGCATGTCCTGGAATTTTTTATTCTTCACATACCACAGTGAATTGCATACAATTACAATTTTTCCATTTATTAATGAATATTATGCTTTTTAACTGTTTATAGTTACACTTAAATGTAGTGGCTGGTCAGAGAAACAAATGAGTGCCTGTTATCACACTATTTTTTTCCTCTCTCTTCAAGATAAGACAAAAAAAAAAACACAGCATCCTGTCATGTTATCAAGAAATTGGAAACTGCACTGTGGTGGAAAACAAACTGTTACGGGAGAGTCCTTCCATAAATGTTAAATAAACCTCTCTTTATAGAAAAACAGTTATAGAAAGAAAAGCAACACATTCTGGCCAATTGGAAATGAGAATAACAGTGCTGTGGTATCATTTTACCAAACACACAGGACAGTAAAAACTAAAAATTCATGAATAATGTAAACTTGAATATGGTACATTATTATTGATAATTTTGTGTGGATGCCAGATATGATATTCAAATTAAATGTTGAGAGCATATAAAATGGTACACATGTATAGTAATTTTATTTACATTCTCTCATCAAAGAACTCATTTCAAATCAGCGAGTACCATGTGTGACTAACATCTGGCTGGAGTCTAAATTATTCCATTTAATAAGACCCAACAATTTATTTGTATAAGTTACAGATGAAGGCAAAAATCTGCATACCCTATTTTTGGCAAATGGGAAAATGGAAAATGTAGCCAATTATTAAAAATGTATCTGCTTAAAAAGGTGTATGACATGTAGATGTATAAATAAAATAAGTTTTTCTTACAGGGGACTGAACATAACTGAGGTAATGAAAGACGTTGTGGTAAAATTTCTTTTGAGTGTTTGATATAGAAATGACTTGCATCAGTATATAGACTTGGCCTGAATAGAGGCAGAAGGTGAGGAATTACTTGACCACCTTGCGTAGTTCTGCAAGGACCCAAATAGCGAAAGTAAGCAGTGCTACGGATCCGGATTGGTGTGTGGCTGCCATGGAAGTGGGCACGTACAGGAGCAACGTGCTGATTCCAAGAACAACCTAGGAAACAAACGATAACAGTCAATCAAAAAGCAATTTCAGCATTCGGCGGCACAAACAAGGCGGGATTAAAGTCTCGTATGAGGCTGGCTTATTGATCTTTTCATTTCCTGTTTACAAAAATAAATAAATAAAAATTTCTCCTCTTGGCTTGTTAATTTACAGCCTGTATTTTGTTTCAGCAATGCACCATGGGCCGATTTATAAACTCGACTAGATTCCAAATGATTGAAAATAAAGAAGGCTGGGTTTCAAATTAGCAATTTACATACTAAATACAGCTGACATTCATGTACTACGGCTGTCTGTAGCTGGAAGCCAGGGGAGCAAAAAATTGGCTATGATCTCTGGGTGGGATGGATGCCATTACTCTCTCTCCCCCGTCAATCACAGAGACACTAGTCACTAGATGGCGACTGCGAGGTCAGGGATGCAGAAGCGAGCAAATGGTGCATTACTCTGAGTGTGTTACACTGCCCTGTGATGCAGCATGAGCAGCGGTTAGCTGTCTTCATGAGTCTTGGAGCAAGTGTTAGCCTTCGCCCTGCCCAGTTGGTAGTGGTCATATGATAAAGTAGAGTGGTTGGGAAAATAGGGGGGAAAAATGGGGGGGGGGGGTTTAGAATTTTATCCAGTAGAGGCCATTTCTACGAAAAGGGAGTGCACTACACACAATGTAATTAGGGGTAGGTTCATTTCAATAAACAAACAAGTAAACAAATAAATAAATGTTTAGGTCACACCCACTTCTGACTGAATTGTGCAAAACACTGAAAAAGGTCTTTGTCGAAGAGACGTAAGGTGGAACCTGAATGCCGAGTGCTTCAGCAGTCATGAACAAAGACATTTCTTCTTTAACGTGCAAGTCTCCCACAACGTACATTATGTTACACAACGTACATTATTTTACTACATTGTTTGGTGAAGGGTTTTTCTTCTCAGCTAACAGTCTCAATATGCAGGTCAACAATGGATTATATAATTGTGTTTGCACATGTTTACTGTTAAAATCACGACACTACAGTCAGTAGCAATGTCAACAAGTGGTTATGGCAATTTGCACTATGAATAATGCTATAATTAAACAAATATGAATAGCCACTGATACCTGATAAAGCTTAAATCATTTATACACACATTAATAATGACAAATGTTTGGATGCACTGCTAGCTGTGAAAAGAAAATTCTGAAGCACTGTGTTGTTAATGCAACTTAATATCTAATTAAATTGACTAGAGATGCACTGTTGTATCGGCTGATAAAGGCTATTTTTCCCGCTATGGGCTATCGGCCAATGTTTAAAAACATCCGATGATCAGGGCCCATTATATCCTGTCAATCAAAAGAGGGCGGGAAAACATTGATTTCGTGCTGTGTGTAAAGATGGTAAAACTGCAGTTTGTAATCTCTGCACTGCTAAAATTTTTACAGGAAACGTCAATTAATTCTCTTAAAATTAATTAATAACATTCAATACGTTAAGTAACATTACTTTAATAATTTGTTAATGTTAATTAGAGTAATGTGTTTTCTGTTTATGATACTAGTTACTGTGAAACAATAGTTTAATAGTAATAGTAGAAAGTTTTTATTTGCATTTCCTTCAGAATTGTGGAATGAATTATTTTTAATTTAAAAGAAGGTATAAAGGGCAGTACTATCGTTATCGGCCAATATCACTCTGAATAATTGGTTAATCGGTATCGGCTGAGAAATTTAGTATGGGTGCATCTCTAATATTGACTTAAGTCTTTATTTCAAGACATTATTTCATTTCCATTTAATATCTCGTTATTAATAATGGAAACATTATTACAACAGTCTTTAATATCTGGCAAAACAGCTCAACACTGTGCGTGGTGTTGCTTATATAAAGCTAAGAACCGTATCTAAGGACAGTAGTATACAGTTATAGAGTAATGATTTATAATCCCACTATCCAGTGCCACCTAGAAAAGGATGGGATCCCTTTTGAGTCTTTAAGACCTTTATACATTAATTATTACTGACACTTAAAGCCTTTTAATGCTTTTTTTTTTAAATTTCAAACATTTTATTGATGACCATTAAAATGTTCATCATTAACCCTGTTAATTACGTGGTAGTTACCGGTTTGTTTATTTCAGAATGTGCAAAATGAGCCACTGACCTGTGTATATGCCATGGCAGTCAAGCAGCTGATTGCAAGCTTTGCCCTCCTAGGCAGCTGAATGCGTCTGGAGAAGAGGAAAAGGCTGGTGATGGCTGCTAATGAGCCAATGCCCTACAGGAAGATAAACAATTGTTTATTAAACAGCAGGAAAGCCAGGATACAGTGACACTATTAGCATAGTTGGACTTTATTCCAGCAGGCAGCACCACAGGTAATAACCTTTTGATCTATGTGTGAACTCGTCTATATCAAATATTTTAACAGGAACCTTTCCTCTAGCCTGTAATGCCATGTTTATATTACAAAATAATTACATCAAAATGTTCGAAAAGGAAATGGCAAAGATACAGACAAGCCAATCATTTTCCATGAATGTGTATAGTAAATGTCTATAATAATAATAATAATAATAATAATAATAATAATAATATTACTAATAATAATAATAAATATTTAATTTATATAGCACCTTTCATACATTTAAAATGCACCTCAATTTGCAATGTGTGAAGTAAAAAGCTAAAAATAAAGAAACAAAAAGGTAGTCAAAAATAAAAAAAATTATTTGGTCTTGGTTGAAACCAAGAGTCTCCTTTGCTGACATTTTTGTTCTGCTTTTCCTCACTAATCAAGAATCGATTGTTCCCTGACAGAGCCTTATTTTGAAAAATAAGCCACACATTTTTAACTCTTCAAATATGTGCTTCTATTTAATGTAAGTACTATTCAGTTTGTAAAAGTCATTCTCACAGTTAACATTAGCTTTCATTTACTGTTAGCTGATTTCTGATTGAGGAATCCCTTTACGCCACAGTGCAGTGCTCACCAGTATTCTGTGGTCAAACTGGACGGTGGTGGGGTTCTCAAAAATGTTCTTGATTGTAGGAGAGAAGGCGAGAAGATCATCTGGGATCCAGTATTCACCCATTTTTGGGAAAGAGTTGTACACCAATCCAGCATCGAGGCCAGCGACGAAGGCTCCTGGGAAGAAACGTCACGCCACATTGCATCACCATCCTTAACCCTTTGATTTTATAGCAGTGTGATTACGAAAATGTCAAAATTCATTAAACATTTAAATAATACATTAAAAAACTACATTAAAAAATTGGGGTTTTATATCTACATCATCTTATCTGCTGTTAACAACTGGCTTAAAGAGGATTATTTTCTACGTTCGTGGAACTGGGCTGAATTCTTTCTAGCCCAGACTGCACAGCTTTTCTGTTAACCATACTTGCTATTCTATCGTTTAGTTCAAATTTACATTAATATTTTGACCCAAAGGTGGACACAAGTTGGCACCTGAGAGAGCTGTGAGAAAGACCAATGCCCCTGTGCCCTTGGCAAACCTCCTGAGCTGCATAATGCGCCTGGTGTCAGGAAGCTGTGAAAAGGAAACGTTTTTGCAATTACACGATTAAGGTCAGTCAGAGTGTGTGTGTGTGTGTGTGTGTGTGTGTGTGTGTGTGTACGCGTGCATGTACCCTGTTCACAGGAAGCATTAGTGTGAGCCCTGTCCAAAGACTGCCGCAGTATAGGAGAAGTGCTGAACCGAGATGAGATGCCAGTCTGTACTGACTGACACGGGGAACATCATACGAGTCTGGCTTCTCCTCCAGTCCACTCTTCACCATGTACCAACCCAGAAGACCCTATGAGTAAATATAAACGACCAATTAAATAAAAACAAGTTCTAAGAATTATATTGATACCAATACTGGTATCGTATACTGATCCAACACACCATGCTCATTTACTCACACTCGTAATAAATGCTCCGAAAGCATCTGATACCATGTAATACTATGAGACGTAAGCCTAATGCATGTTTCTGCACTAAGGAAAAGATGAATAGACGAGTGATGAGTGTAATCTAAGTGTATTTCACAATTAATGATGGAAAACAAAGCAAAGCAGACTGTAAACAGTCCAAATCTTCCTATAATAAAAGTATAATAATAAAAAAAATAAGTATAGTAGTAAGTATCGATATAGTATTTAAACAGTATCTTTAAATGAAAGCACGAGGGCAGCCGTCCTGAGCGCGATGAGCTGTATCAGTAAGGTGCCATGAACGGCACGCACACACAAATGTATTTGCAAGCAAGGAGCAGTGAAGCGAGCACACAGAGAAACTGTTTTATGTGAGAGAGGGGGACTTCAATTCTTCAAGCACTGAGACACAATTAAATAAAATGCTCCATGACACCCCTGATTAAATAATATGAAGTAGGTTACTCATTTCGGTATCCGTATTGCTGAGTACGACATAACGTACGTGTAGTTGGTCGGAACAAAATGGTACCGATGTATTCCTAGCAATAACCTTAAACCATATAATCAAATATTGCAGTTGAATATCATTGTATTTCTTCACAAAGGCATCAAGTTACCGTAATTTCCGGACTATAAGCCGCTACTTTTTTCACACGCTTTGAACACTGCGGCTTAAACAATGATGCGGCTAATTTATGGATTTTTACGGGCTAACGAGCTTACCAATGAAATTACCGAACAGGTCACAGTCGACCAATGAAACTGTTCGAATTAAATCAAACGCACTCACACTAAATTCTTCAGATCAGTCATTTTGCACTTCATGCACACACCCTTATCATGGAAAACACACGAAGAAATGCATATGATGCAGCTTTCAAGTTAAAGGCAATCGATCTGGCTGTCGAAGAAGGAAATAGCATGTGAGGAGCAACTTTTGCTCAAGTCTGCCAGTGGATCCTAACAGCGTGGAGCAGTGTCAAAAAATCTATCACCAGCGGGTTTTGAAAGGCTGGACTGCTGTGTGATGAAGAGGACAGCACAAGCTCAAGGGCGAATTTGCCTCGAGACGTAAGTGACATTGAGAGCGACAACAAAAGAGAGACTGAGGAAGTGTGTGACGAAGTACCGGTAATTCTGAGGCTGTTCAATTCCGACACTGAAGAAGACGACTTTAGTGGTTTTAGTGCGCAGGAGGAAGATGAAGATAGCGATCAATGACTTTTCCTGGTAGGCAACTGTATTTTTTATTTTTTTAACCAGCCGTGTTACAGGCACTGTTCGGAATAAAGCATTTACGGTACGTATTTAATTAAAAGTTAAAAAAAATCTCTGTGTAACATCTTTCTGTGTACATATCTCATGTTTACAACGTGGACACCTGCGGCTTATAGACAAGTGCGGCCTATATATGTACAAAATTTTTTTTCTTTTTAAAGTTAGTGGGTGCGGCTTATATTCAGGTGCGCTCAATAGTCCGAAAATTACGGTATACTACAGATCACTGCAGCAACAGTGTAGGCATTACATTCATTGCTAATGTAAACTGCTAGCTGAAGTTAGCCTTTGGAGGGTTAATAAAACAATGTAGAAATACTGTTTTCTCTGAGCAGCCTAACGAAGGGATGATACAAAACGCAGAGGCTGTTTATACTGGCGTGAACATAGAAATGTATACTATTTGCACAGTTTAATCAGTGTCAAATATGCACAATATAACTGTATAATGATAGCTAGCTTTTTAGTTACCATAGTTACAAATTTACACAATAACACACTAATATTAGCCAGCCTTTCTAGTGACGTTACCCCTTTTTCCTCAAAATTCTATGTGGTCAAATCTGATGCTAAAAAAGTGTACACAAATTCCGGCATGTTTTCTTCTTCATCACTTTCATCTTTAATGTATCTCGGCTGGCGTGTGTAAACTGTAGTGAAACATTTAACATTCTGTAATAACAAACTGCTTGATTTGCAGTTGAATAATACAAATCAATGCCAGTATCATCAGTATAGTAAGTACAGTGGTATTAGTATTAATACACAAGGGAACTTTGGATTAAACTGTAGGTAATTAGGTTTAGTGTCAACCTGTATATTGCAAAAGTGAAGCAGAGCTACAGATATTTTCATCAGCTCAAAGTGCTGAACCGGTTGTGGAGTGTTGTAAGAAACGTGGATAATTCATCACTTTCATAATTTTTTTTTTTAAGGTTGCTATTTAAGACTAACACGAAACATTCCAGATGCCATTTTATTCATTTCAATTTAAATCTTCTAAATTAAATCGGACTTACTCGGGTTCTAAAATGAATAAAACCTGCTTATGAATGGAGTTCACATAAATTTCTGCAGATGAGTTTGGAAAAATAATTCAGTTTTCTACCCAACTGTGGGTTTAAACAAAATAAAGAACACTTACTTAATTGTCTTTTTAACTGCAGTAATCTCAAACACCTCTACAAAGGTGCCACAATTAATAAAAAGAGAAAAGCCAGAAGATTACCACAAAAAACCTAGTGTATGTCAGTGTGCATGATGCTCTACACAAAAACACACAATGACTATGTTTACATGGACAGCATTAATCTAATTATTGACCTTAATCTGAGCAAGATAATAATGTGATTATGGTGTTTACATGAGTCGCTTTTAGAATACTGCTGTCATGTTCCTGTTTTACATGTTTGAGAACATAATTAGATTAACAGCCCGCGTCATTACGTCACCGCGCCACGCTGTCCGACGTCCCTCCAGAATTTCACGTATCAACATACAGTTCGTCTTCGTTATGGTACCGTATACAGTTTTGGGTGTTTTTATTTAATTTTTTTACGAACGCTTTAAGTGCAGTTAATTATTTGTCAAGCTATATGTGCTAATAGACAACTACTTGAAGCCATGGGCTGTGACTCAAACCACATATTTACCGTCTATATAGTAGCCGAGATACATGTATTTTTCCCCACTACAGGCCTATAGTAGGAAAGTATGCGATTTGGGACACAGCCAAACTCTCTTGTTCGCCATAAAACGTAAAACTGCCGTGTGTGATCGTGTCCTGTTGCAAAATGCAGTGAAAACTCTCACACGACGTTCATAATGTGATTAAGGTGTTTACATGTCTGTAATACATGTCCATAATGCGACTAAAACAGGAGTACTCCACCTGTCTTAATTAGATTATTGCTTACTTCAATTATGACCTTAATTAGATTAAGGTAAGTAAAAATTGCTGTTTACATGGTAGTTTCTTAATCGGATTAAGAGTGGATTATTGTTGTCCATGTAAACGCAGCTACTGATAGACATATTGGTTGAAGTGATACTTAACTGCAATCTGGAAAATGTTTTGGCTGTATAAGCTTACTTTATACAACTGTTACAAAATGAAAACATGTGCATGTCCACCTTGTGAAGTGCAGGCTGGTGTATGTAAAATAAGGCACATAGTAATAAACTGTCTACAACAGTAGCGAGAGATATTTACTGCTGAACAACGTAATCCCGCGTTCTGTTTCTTCTTTCCTCAGATCTTTATAGCCTACCAAATGCTTGCCTTTTATTCTGCACTCATTTCTACATAACTTCAGTGAATAAGAGTAACTGGCTACATGTTTCCACAAGATACTCCTCATACTGATGCTTCAATATAAATATTGGCTGCAATTAACTGTAACCATGTTAGCTAAGGGTACTAGCAACAAAGTGTATAGTGCATAGTATCCCCTTGCATTATGCACATGACTAAGCTTCTGTTCATGTTTGGGCAAGCTAGTATTATATTTTATATATGTTTTTTTAATGCTATGTTGGTTTCAGAATAGATCTTTGTGTTACTATACCTGGAAGAAAACGAAGCCACACAGGCCCAGGACACGAGCCTTCATCGAGCGGTTGAAGTAACCCTTCTTCCAGAAGTACATGGTGGGCAGGATGTAGGCTAACCCCACTAGCCTTCCCCACATACGGTGCCCCCACTCCATGTAAAAGATGAACTTAAACTCAGTAAGGGTCATGTCATGGTTCATTCTGGTGAAAATGAAAGTGGTGTACGAGTTAAAAGTGAACAGATATTAGGAATAACAAGGAACCAATAGCTTATCATTTACAGCAAGACGACACTTATTGTATTAGGTTTCTCATATGTTCCTTCATTATCACAACTGACAAAAATAATTAAAGATTTGTATGTTAATAGTAAAAAAGGTTTGCATTTTCATTTCTGAATGCGATTAATATTCTCTAAACAACTTGTATTTTATGAAAGAGTGTCAAGAGCATATGTGGGAGTGGGAGGGATTGGTCAAAAGTGTCTATAAGAGTGAGTGGAATGGTGTGTATGCTGGTGTGTATGGTGTGGTGGGGGATATTGATCAAGAATGTCTGTGGTAGCAAGTGAGATTGGTGAAGAGTGTCTGCAGGAGAGGGTGGGATTGGTGAAGAGTGTCTGGGGTGGTGGGGGATATTGATCAAGAGTGTCAGTGGTAGTGAGTGTGATTGGTGAAGTGTCTGAGGGAGCGGGTGGGGTTGATCAGGACATGATAAAACTTATTTGAAGTTTTTTCCTTCTGTCAAGTTTGCCTTGTTTATTATAAAATTAGAATGGCTAAAACTGAAGTACATTTAAATTTATTCATTCAAAAAAACCCCTAGGTGTTACAAACATTAGCACTCAACTAAAGAAAGAAAGAAAAAAATCAGTCAAATACAATTCGTATAAAATGGAGTAAGCACTGGTGTGGGTACCTACAGGAGAAGATCAGACTCACATTTTAAACTCAGGAAACTGTTGGTATTTGGAGAACTCTGCCTCCCACTCAGCCTGCGTCCGAGGTGGCTTCATCTCCTTCACCAAGTGCCAGTCCACCATGGAGAGGCCCGACTCAGTCAGTCTGGATAAACAAATCAGCCTCCGTTAAGTTTTTTAAACACATACATGGACAGCCAAATAAGAAGTATATTTTAGTAGATTTGAAAGGTTGACCCACTGAACCAACTGCAGTTCCTCTGGAACCAGCTGTGGGTGTAGGACCTTGTTTAAAGGCAAAGTGGCAACTGATCTTCTGATCAATAGAACAGAATTTTAACTACCGAGTTCTCCCCACATATAAGTTAAGTAATGCTAAGGCTTAAGGATATGACACAGAGCCTAAACTATTCAAAGAGGAAACGCTTTACCTTTACGCTTTAACGCCTACCATTTACACTGTTAATGAATTGTTTTTTCAGTGTGCATTTTATATGTTGCTACGTCATCTTGGACATCAAAAACACATTTTTATCCGTGTTCCTAGGTAAAGGCTTTTTATAATATAAACAACTGTCATTACCATTGTCCATTATGATTATCATCATTCATTATGGTCCATTAAGGTCCTTGTCAATATAATTGACCTTTATGTTCCATGTACATGTTATTTCTAATTATTTCAATTATTTTTAGGGATCCAAGTACAAGGCTTTTGTCAGGATTTCCATTTTATTCATCTACTCTTGGCAAAACTATAGGTCATACAGACATGAACTGGTGAGTAGGTATTTCTCTCTTTCTACTTAGAACAAGTGAGATGAGCTTGAATGGACAAAAAAGGGGGTGCTATAGAGCAGGATTTTGTGCCCTAGTTATATAACTACAACAAAAATTTACTTAACAGGGCCTTGCGTAAATATTCATTTTTGCAGTGGTACACGCTGTAATGGTAATGGGCTGGAATTGAGATTTTTTACCAATTTGTCAAACTTTTGTGGTGAAATTTTTTGTGACTGAAAGATGAACTAAAGAGAAAAGCAGAAATAAGTAACTTACCTCCTCTGGATACAGCTGCAATTAAAAAAAATAAATCTTGCCAGACATTCTCAACCAGATTGAGGTCTGGGCATTGATTGGGCCATTCTAACACATTCAGGTTCTTGGTTGTTCACATACTGCATTATACATGCCATTTTACAGAGTTTAATATAAAGTAGTATGCCATGTTGAACAGGTTGATTTGTTTGTTTCTGTGTGTGTGTGTGTACAGTAGGGAAAACACAAAAATGTACAGAAGAGGACCACACCAGGATCAGGGTTTGAAACTGAGGAGTTTCACAGCATGATCTCCGTGTCTCAGTTCTAAAGGTCTCTAGTTTGTGTCACGATGTACTGGAACCAAACTGTTTTGTGTTCTTGGTACATGTTGTTTTGAGCATTCTTAATCACCCGCCTTTCACCTTTCACCCTCACTCTCTCAGATCTTCCTCTTATTATTATCTGGTAGACTAGACGTGTTAAGTTCTTATATCACACGAACCTACGTAATAGAAGTTTCAATTTTTATCTGTGACTTGTTCCAAATGACATTTATCATTCTTTATCAATATTTCTGTGTGTGTATATATATATACACACACACTATGCTCTCTGTATCATTAAACTAAGAAGCGTTCACTGAACTTGGTGTGACTTCTTCCCGAGCTCGGACGATAAGAAATCAGCCAGCGCAGGGTCCAAATTTTGGTTCTGTGACTGGTATCGGACAAAGAACTTAACAGGAACCATCACTTCAGCAATATCAATTAATGCTTGCATGCTCTCCTCTTTTTTTCCCCCCATAAATAGTATGATTTAGATTATACACACGTTCTAGTCATAACAGGACATCAGGTGTCATGTTGGATTGGTCTCCATCATTTCTGACCTGGTTACTCCTCCCAGAATAACAGCGCCCAGAACGAGGCCACTGCAGCCCACCAGCCAGCGCCCTACAATCCGATCTGATGCTGCATTGGGGAGTGTGTTGGAGGAACTCTGTACAGATACAGTCTGGCTCACAGCTGTGTTCTGCCCTCTCTGATGCAGCCATTGTCTCAAAAGTGAGGGCTGAAATAAAAAGCGCATGCAAGAAAAGTGAGCAACAGCAAAGTATTACAATTAGTTTATTTCATTAGTTATTGACAGATGACGTCAGTAACACAGGCACGAAAAGAGGGCACGTAGTGCCTTGACATTTTATAGACATTATATAAACAACATAGGTTATAAGTTCTTACGTGGTTCTGCTGAAATCCTTTCCCTGCGTTTCTGTAGCCGCACTGGACTACATGTCTCAGCGTGAGAAGCAACATAACCACGTTTGTCTTCTCTTCTCTTCTTTTCTTTAACCTAAAAACCAAAGGCTAATGTATTTCTCATTGAGGACTTCTTCACTGAAGCGCCATGTTGCTTTAAACTTCCGCGTTCAACTTTGACCTCCAACAACGTCATAGCGGAGCGCGAGAAAACGCGGAAAGAAATAACAAATAACTTGTACTTGCTTACATGTATGTCTCCATTTTTACATTTCTCATTTAAATTTATTTATTTATTTATTTATTTATTTAACATATGACTTGGTTAAAAATAAACCTTCCTCAAACATATCCACTGTTGGTCGCGGTTAGCCAAGGGCTAAATCCTAAATGACCCTACTATCAAATATACAGTGCGCTACATAGTGGCCAGAAGCCATTAATTCATACCTTCTATAGTGCACAGGCATAGTGAGCAGGGAGCAATTTGGGATTTAACCAAGCCGTCGTGTCTTGGGTCGTATATTAAAACACTTGGACGCTGATGTGAAGTCAAAACAGTAACAAGGTAATCGAAAGACAGCGGAATTAAAGCAGTGTGTTGTGTTGTGTTAGCAAGATAATCCTCCGCCCTTTTTTTTATCACTTTATGGAAGTTTGATTTAAAAAAAAAAAAAAAAAAAAAAAGTATAAAATCACACTGCAAAATCGGTCGTTAAATGTGAATACGGTTCCACCGCAGCTGAACTGAGCAGGTCCTGCTGGCTAACACACTCTTCAGCTAACATTAAACAGGGCAGCTTGGAAGAGTTCCTACACTTTTTTGTGTGTGAATTTTGCACAGAATTTCACTCTAATTACAAATGATAAGGGATGTTCAACGCAGTGAGACGATGACTGCAAACAAAGTTAACGTTTAATAGTTTTCATTTAGCTACTAATAATACGAAAAAACGTTTCACGTATAGGAAATCTGATGCGCATGCGCAGTTTGTGTAGTGGCGACTTGCCATACATGGCTTAATTCTGTACTATATGTATCTTAAGGCAAGACTCTACAGGTGAATATGGTATTTCAAAAAAAAAAAAAGCAAGTTAATTGATTGCTGACACGCTTTCAATTTTTTTAAAAAATTTTTTTACTAAAAAAAAATAAGTAACACTAACAAAATGAAAATCTCACAGACCTCCTAGGATTCCCAGAACCCCAATCTGAGAACCATGGACTTCAACTACCAGCTTATTATTCAGCAGTTCACCATTAATAATATTTTTCCTTCTAGCAGAATGCGGCTGATTTCTCGACTCGGGTGTGGATTAATTTTCTATATAACAGCAGCTCTGGGCACACGGTGGCTTAGTGGTTAGCACGTTCGCCTCACACCTTCTGGGTCCGGGCCATGTGTGTGCGGAGTTTGCATGTTCTCCCCGTGCTGGGGGTTCCTCCCCCAGTCCAAAGACATGCATGGTAGGCTGATTGGCGTGTCTAAAGTGTCCGTAGTGTGTGAGTGTGTATGTGATTGTGCCCTGTGCTGGACTGGCACCCTGTCCTGGGTGTACCCCGCCTTGTGCCCGATGCGCCCTGGGATAGGCTCCCTGGGATAGGCTCCAGGTTCCCCGTGACCCTGAAAAGGAGTAAGCGGTGGAGGATGGATGGATGGATGGATGGATGGATGAACAGCTGCTCTGAGAGTAGTTCCGCCTGTAACGTAAATCACAGGTTTATATTAATGCAGTCATTCAAATAAGAAACAATTAAGGAATTAATTAATTGAGGAACAACTTATACACAGGACCGTTTGTTTCTAAGCATAAAAATAAATAATTTTTTTTAAGTGTTAAAAAGTTTAACAAAGAAAAATGCACAATCAATATGGTGACGTTCTCTGTAAGGAGATATTTATTCAATATTTATGGACAGTCAGAGGGAAAACTCTAACTCGAAGTTTTCCGAAACGTGAGCGTCTTCAGAATGGAGGAGTTCACAGTTTGCAGTTTATTGTTAACGTGACATGCTGCATTTTTATTTTTAATTTTTTTTTTTTTTTTTGAACTTCAAGTGAGTGAAAAGAAATTTAAAAAAAAACGAGGCTGGTAAGGGAATGACTTAAGACTTATGTTTATATCTGCGATAACGTAAGGGAAAACAGGAACATTAAATGTAACTATAAATGGTAAAAATGCATGGTGTGTTTTTCATTACTAAATTCCTGTGGTATAAGAGGTAGAAAACACTTACGAGAATGCTAGGAAAATATTCCACTTTGTTAAGGCAGACCTTAACTCAGCATGGATTAGTTTTGTATAATGGCGTGGCCCGTCTTGTGTTGTTCCTCACAGACCTGCCATGAGTCATTTACTTATTACAGTGAAATGTATAGAAAACATATGTAGTTACAAGAATGACAAATTTACAGTCCCTCCAGGATTTTGCGATCGCAGAAATTAGCGCAAAATCAAAGGAAACTCTGTAGTATTCGGAGGAGCTAGCAATTTTTCAAAATTACTACGGCTAATTTTCTTCATATTTGGACCATTACACGTCATGTGACATCATCACAACGCACATTCAGTCAAAGCCCTCTTCGATTCACATGCAAAATAATTTCCTGCAATTGCGATTACGCCAATTCATGTAGCTTTCTGCCAAAAGGCACAAAAAAACTGCAAATTGCATCACAAATTTTGAAGAAAAAAAAAGCAGCATCAAAATCAAGCGTTTTTGGCCGCAACTATCTCAAAAAAACAAACATCCTGGGCGGACTAAATTTAGGTCGGGTTGTGCTGATGAGTCTGAAATGTTTAGTTTAGTTTTGCAGAATGTTTATCTGCTATTTCAATCATAGAATCACTTCCAATTTGCTTTGAGATCATGTCATAGTGATATATAATCACACCTGTAGTTCAGATTATACACAGTCAAGCTCTACATTTGATGACTATTTTGAGGAATTAAATCAAAGGGGTTTTGAATGTATTATTTTTACTAGGTTTGTCTCAAAACCTTAAACAGCTTTTTTTCTCTTTGCCGTTACACTTTTGCAGGATGTCAGAAGGCTTCCTGATGGAGGTATGTGTGGATTCAGTTGAGTCCGCAATAAACGCAGAAAGGGGAGGTACAATTGCAAATGCGTGTTCACACCCACATCTAAATAATTATCGTCTATTTACTGTCAGTCCTCTAAACATCATGTTGTCATCACAGTAATTTTACAGACACGTGTGCTAATAAAAATGGGTATTTAACGTTGTTCTCATTGTGGATGCAGGTGCTGGCCGTCTTGAGCTGTGCTCCAGTCTTATTGAAGGTGGCATCACACCCAGTGTTGGTGAGTAGACAAATACCTGTGTGTCTAATGTCATCATTATGAACTTTATGATTAAAGGCACCACATATCCTTGCACTAAAAACAAATGAAAACTACAAGCGGCATGCTTTTGTTACGATAAGGCAATCTCAGCGTGTGCCTCAGGGGTTGTTTTGCATTCATCTTGTTGTTGTTGTTGTTGTTGTTGTTGTTTTTTAATCCAGAACCTGGTTGTTGTGTGATTGGGTTAGGTAACAGAGGTGAGGACGGATGCAAGTGCAGATAAAGTTTAATAAAAAATCGAAGGCTAGGAAATGTACATTAACCATAAGACAATGGGTGCAGTGCAAAACATGACGTGTATATACAAGTGCTCATTCACCCCAAATATGAATCAGGTGCAGACAGTCATGTGACGTGATAAGGTGAGGTAGAGTGGCTGATGGGAGTGCTGATCTAGTCATTTCTGGTATTTACAGACGGATTGTAAATGTATTTAATTATAGGGTTTTTTTTTGTTCGGTTTTTAAATTTTTTTTATTTATTTATTTTGATTGACTTGTCTCATATATTTTGATTTCTGTTTGAGTTTTATTTTACTTGCATCTGATCTGATACACATTTCAAAAAGGTGAAAAATCTAAATAGAAGAAAGGTCTTTAACATTTTATTTAAAAAGGAGGCATTATGTCACAATTACTTTTATGTTTGTGTACATGCTAGTTTCTTATCTTTCATCTAATATTTTTAGAATTTTCATTGGAATAGTGGCGTTAATAGACTAAAAATGTCAAATCATTAAAAAGAGGTTTTTTTTCTTAAATTATTTACTCTAAATACACAAGAACCCATATTCCTAGTATAATATATATTGTCTAAAATAAATCCTTATAAATCTCAAGAAAACCATACTTCCAAACTGGAAATCAAAGAATAACATTAATATCACCCATTGGAAAAACTTAATCAAAAATAATCGACTACATAACAATGGAAAAGCTCTCTGCCTCAATCAAAAATAAAACTACCAAATTTAACTCTATTTGGACACCACTGAGAACCCTACATACACCATGGAATCACCTTGCAATAGCCAACAATACAGCTTCTACAGACCAACCACATAATCAAAGCCATACTACACATCTCAAACAGGAAACTCACAAACACACGCAGCGAATTTACACAAAGCATGCACACAGCATGCACACAGCATGCACATAACATTCACTGAAAGCAAAGTGGGTGTTCTAAATATTAATCAACTCATCCGGCATTTCAAATACTACTCTTTGCACACCCTTCCCAGACCCACCCCTCATCCCACCCCAACCAACCACCCTGATAAGTACTATATCCTTGCTGCGTCTACTGTCTTGCCTTGGGTACTGCTTTGCCTTAATATCTATCCTCTCTGTTAGGGCTGCACGATTATGGCCAAAATGATAATCCCGATTATTTTGATCAATATTGAGATCTTGATTATTTATCATGATTATTAATTGATTTTAGTGACAACATATTTTTATTGCACTTTCACATTTATTAAGTTTTCTCATGCCACAATATAACACACAAGTAGGCATGAGGAAACTTCAGCTGGTCAATTATGACAGAATATAGGAACATAGTATGAGCCATGACAAATTAATTTACCTTCTGAAAAACTAAATTTAATATTTTTAGTTAATTTTACAGACTGTATGCAAAAAACAACTGTTAACCTGTTCCACCTTGTAAATAAATACAATGTTCAGTCTTTGAAGTCTGCTCCTCTTAAATATATTTAAAGCTACACTATTAGACATTTTCCACTGTCATGGTTCTGGGCTGGAGTCAGTTCTCGAACCGCTCTGTGTATATTGTGTAGATGTCTGAATAATCTCATATAGGATGTGATTGGGTGAGTTCATTTACCCGTCAGATGCAAAGCACTTTAGTTTAATGGTGTTCATTACTGACGCGCCGATCAGGATTTTTACAGCCAATACCGATCCAGATACCAATCTTTTTTTGTTTAAACTTTAATCAGGAGGTCTGTCATAAACAGTTAAATGTAAGCTCTCTGCTCGTGGTCACTATTAATTGAGTTAAAATAATAGCAATGAGATACTGTTGGTTAATTGATAAATAAACAAGCATAAAATATTTATTTTTAAATATCTTAAACAATAAAGAGTCCTAATTTAAAGTAGACTAACACAAGCATGATCCATATTAGGAAAAAGGCTAATAGCTTTCTAAGGAAATAGTGAACTAATCTTAATGTCAAATTGATATTAAATGCAACCCATAGTAATTAAACATTATTTCATTTCTCATTTTATTTATATCTAATGAAGTTATTATAATATCTATTTTTATATTAAATGATTTATTTACAACTAAGCACATTTTCTGTCTTTACATTTTAGTAGTTTTATTTCTGTTTAACAGTTTTAGATTGGTTCCCCCAGTACAGTGTCCATGTCTGCTGATAATATTGTGTTTTGGGGGATAGCGTGCTGTATGTTTACAAACCGAACAGTTGCTCCTCTTGATTGTGATTGGTGAGGAATTTTTTAATAAAGAAGTTTGAATTAAACCCACCTTGTAGTGTTAGCATGATTATTAATTTACTCCGCCCAATGCTGTTTCTACACGAGCAGGTGAAAAATTCAGGTTATTTTGCGGGATCAATAAAAGATGGCGGTTTGTGAAATCAGGAAGTTGAAGCAGATGTTCAGAATTACCTGTCATCATAATGGCTTCTTTGCAATATTTCCACACTTGTTCGGTTGACTGAGGAGATGAAAAGCAGTGTGAAAGTAACTGTTGCGCGGTGTAGATGTATTTTGGACTTCCTGTAGTTTTGATTCCGATTGTATTCTACAACTCCGAACAGGTCACTCGCACCGGTGCAAATAAATATTTATTCACAGTCGCACAAAATACTTTTCAGTCACAAATGCGAGTGAAATGGTCGCACTGTAGAGCCCTGAGTTTATCTGCAAAGTTTTTTCCCGTTCAGCATGATGATGTTTAATGTCCCCAACAACCTCTGTAGTGCCATTTAGCATTGTGCTAATTTCATGATTTCCCCTCACGCAAGCGCTGGAGCTCGAAGCGCAGCTGGCAGCTCGAGGGCTAAAATGCTAACTCCGTTTCTGGTTTTGGCACTACAAAATTACGTAATCCCTGTGCCGCTCTATGTGATTGACTGTAGTGTAGGAAGCACTTGATTTGATATGCAGCGGAGTTTTCTATGAGCGGAGGACGAACTTTAAACCTTAATATCGCAGTCATGTTCATTTAATCGTGGGCAGTCAAAATCCTAATCGCGATCGATATTCGATTAATTGTGCAGCCCTACTCTCTGTTATGTTCTACACCCAACACTCACCCATACTAACTTTTAAATACAAAGTGCAACTCACCTGCAAATATGAATGAAATAAAATGATTAAAGTCTGATCAAAATGGGGTGGTGGTGGCAGGCCCAAAAAATAAAGAAGTAATAAAATAAAGTCTTATGTGCTATTTGTGAATGGTGCCTGGAACCCATACATCGCTGCTTGCAGCTATTTTAATACATATGAACTCCCCTTCCACAGGTCTGCTGCAGGTGGTCAAGGAGAACGTGCAGATCCCTGTGTACGTGATGATCCGACCTCGAGGAGGTGACTTCCTCTACTCTGAGCGGGAAGTGGAGGTGTTGAGGAGAGACATAGAGCTGCTGAAGAGACACGGGGCTGATGGTTTTGTGCTGGGGGCACTGACCGAGGACGGACGAGTCGACGCTGAGCTCTGCATGGAGCTCCTGGGTAAATTCTGCATCACGGTCCTGGATGGAGGATCAAAGCGATACATCAAGTGCTAATTTGACTAGCAATGGCAGGTAGTGAGGACCAGTTAGCATCTTGTGAAATGCATAGTGGAACCTGTTCGTGATTAATTATAGTTTGATTAAATTGTATTTGCTTGCGTTTTAAAGACATTGTTTTCCATACATTAAATTTCACCAGTACACATACAGCGAACAAGTAATATGAATTTTGGGGAAAAAAATCCCAATGAATATTAAGGAACTCCTGCACACATTTTATTGGGAGTTTCAGATGATTTATACTTCTATAAATGCAAACGGCAAGGCGAATGTAAAAGCAATTTGGAGATTTGAGGAATAGCACAGGGACTTGCTTGACCTGTCAAGTAAATATTGCAAAGAGATAAATAAAAAGGAAGAGTATACAGGAAAACTCATTAAATATAAATAAATAGTAAATGTAATTCACACCACAGTGGATAGTGACAGATCGGGATGTTATATGCTGTGAGGACACAGATGCTGTAGTTGAAGAAATTATGCTGATTGTTTGTGGTTGTACTGTTCTACACATTTCATTTCAGACAACATTGACTCTTTACTACAAATAGATCTTTGTTGATCTTCTTGCCTGTTAGAGAAATTCTGAATTAATATCATAATCTTGCAAGCAGAACGTATACAAGTCCATTAATGGTAGTCCATTATTCACTGTGTATGTTTCATCTCCGTTTCAGCTACTTGTAGGCCTCTGCCAGTTACATTTCATAGAGGTAAATCTTGTTTCATAGTAAACTACTAAATATTTTTTTGGGAAAAGATTCTTAATAATTGAGACGCTATCAGCTAGGTAATTTCTGAAAGATAAGTTCCACTGTGCTTTTCAGCATTCGATATGGTCCATGATCCATCCGTTGCCGTAGAAACCCTGGTTTCCCTTGGCTTCGAGAGGATTTTGACAAGCGGCTGTGACAGCTCGGCTTTGGAGGGTTTACCCGTCATCAAACGCCTCGTGGAACAGGTCTCAGTAACAGGATATTTACTGACCTTAACAGATCAATCAAATCACAAAATATCCATAGTTCAGTACTAATAACTGATTTTATCTGAATGCTCTGAATGCTATGCGGGGGAAGGGGGTTGCGGGCAATATTTATTTTTCAGCATACAACCTGCTAAAGTGACTCATCACTGCAAACTGAGCCAAAGGACAGAGCTGTAGTACTGCAGAAGTACCATGTTCTCTGGATATTAGCATATGAAAGAAAAAATAAATATTGGATGCAATACACGAAATGTCTTAAACTAGTTATTTATAGACAGTGCTGCTAGAAAGTTTGTGAACCCTTCTGTATTTCTGCATATATTTGACCTGAAATTTGATCATATTTTCATCTAAGTCCTAAATCTGAATAAAGAGGACTGGATTAAACAAATGGCACAAATACATCGTAGTTTTTACATTTGTTTACTTGGCAAAATTGTCCAATACTAAATATCTTTGTCAGGTAAAAGTCTGTGAACTTTTGCTTTCAGTAACTGGTTTGACCCCCTTGAGCAGCAATAGCTTCCATTCCTTCTTGCACAACTCCTTCGACTGATGTTGGTGGGCTTCCTTGCATGAACTGTTCTTTTTAGGTCCCTACCCAACATTCTATTGGGTCTGGACTTAGACATGGCCATTACAAAATGTTAACTTTTTTCTGATTTAACCATCACTTTGTGGACTTACTTGTGTGCTTAAGGTTGTTGTCTTGCTATATGACCCACTTATAGTTAAGCTTCAGTTCACAGCCAGAGACCCCGACATTCTCCTGTAGAATTTGCTGGTACAGTCCAGAATTCACAGGTCCATCAGTAATCGCAAGCCTTCCTGGACCTGAGGCGGCAAAGTAGCCCCAAACCTTGATACTGCCATCCCCATGCTTCACAGTTGGGATGAGGTTCTTATGTTGGAGTGAAGTGTTTGGTTTTTGCCAAACATAACGCTTTTCATTTAAACCAGAAAGTTCTATTTTGGATTCATCTGACCATAGAATATTCTTCCAGTAGGCTTCTGGCTTATCCAAGTGGTCTTGCACGAACTTCAGACAGACAGCAGTGCTCTTTTTTTGAGAGTACTGGCTTCCTGCATGCAATCCTGCTATGGACACATTTCTTGTTCGGTGTTTGCCTGATGGTAGAACATTGACATTACTCCAATGCAAGAGTGGCCTGATGGTCCTTAGATGTTACCCTGGGTTCTTTGTGACTTAATGTAATATTATTCACCGTGCCCTTGGAGTGATTTTTGCTGGACACCCACTCATTGGGAGAGTAACAGTGGTGCTGACTTTCCTCTATGTGTATATCATCTGCCTCACAATGGATTGGTGGAGGCCAAACTCTTTAGAAATGGTTTTATAACCTTTTTCCAGCAGGTCCTCGGGCATCTCCTTTGATCGAGGCATGGCAGTCTTTCATAAATCTGTGTGGTGAAGACCAGACTTTGACCAGATATTTAAGACCTAAGTTTATGTAAACATGGGAGGGCCTGCTAAACTCACACCTGATTGCCATCCCCTTGATTGAAACACCAGACTTCAATTACCTGTTTAAATTACCTCATGCCCTTAGAGGTTTACATACTTTTTCTGATAAAGATATTTAATATTCGATAATTATGCTGATTAAATAAATGTAAAGGCTGTAATGTGTTTGCATTGTTTGTTTAATTGGGTTTTCTTTATCTAGTTTTTGGACCTGAGCACATTTCAGGTCAAATTTATGCAGAAATACAGAAAACTTTAAATGCACTGTAATTATCTAATCATTTCTTTAGCGTTGGCTCTGTGTTCTGTGTGCTTGGGTAAATTGTTTTTACTGCATGCATTTGGTGAAGGGTTCCTTACCTCTGTATCACCATGTTTTGCTTGTAGTACAGCACTCAGTCTTTTTGAGTAAGCGTCTACCAACGTTGCACATCTTTTATTTGGCAATTTATTCTACTATTCTTTGCAAAAATGCTTAAGATCTATTAAACTGCAATGGGGTCTCCTGTGTACAGCCCTCTTCAAGTAATTCCACATGTGATCAATAGGATTTAGATGTGGGCTCTGACTGGGCCGTTCCAAAATTTGTATGTCTTCTTCTGAAGCCACTCCTTGGATAACGTTGTTGATTTGTGCTTTGGGTCATTACCATGCTGGAAGGTGAAACTTATCTTCATCTTCAGCTGTCTAAAAGAGGCCTGCAGGTTTTGTGCCAAAATAAATTGATATTTGGCTCGATCCATGTTTTTTTTTTTTCTTTTATGAGAAAGTGCTTCTGTCTAGCCCCTGCCCCATAGCCCAGATGTGAAGAATGCGAGGGATTGTTGTCACATGCAGGGAGTGACCTGTACAGATGCAGCTCTTTTATTGTTGCTGTCAGTCTCTTGGCAACCTCCCTGATAAATTCCTTTTTGTCCTTTTGACAGTTTTGCAGGGGAGACCATCTCGTGGGTCTCAGGCTGGAGCTCTGGAAATGAGTTCGCCACGTTCACCACCGGCTGGAGCACTGCAGGGGAGACCACTTTGTGGGTCTCAGGCTGAAGCTCTGGAGATGAGGTCACCACGTTGACCTCCAGCTGGAACTCTGCAGGGGAGACCATCTTGTGGGTCTCAGACTGGAGCTCTGGAGATGAGGTTGTCACATTGACCTCCATCTGGAGCTCTGCAGGGGAGACCATCTCGTGGGTCGCAGACTGGTGCTCTGGAGATGAGGTCGTCATGTTGACCTCCATCTGGAGCTCTGCAGGGAAGACCACCTTGTTGGTCTCAGGCTGGAGCTCTGGAGATGACGTCGCCTCGTTGACCTCCGGCTGGAGCTCCGCAGGGAAGACCACCTCGTGGGTCTCAGCCTGGAGCTCAGGAGATGAGGTTGCCACATTGACCTCTGGCTGGAGCTCTGCATCAGAGACCACCTCGTGGGTCTCAGGCTGGAGCTCTGTAGGGGACACCACTTTGTGGGTCTCAGGCTGGAGCTCTGTAGATGAGGAAGTTGCCCTGTTGGCCTGGGACTGGAGCTGGGCTGTGGAGGCCGCGCTGTCTGCCTGCTCATAGTAGATGGTGAATAGCATGACAAGTTTATCTGACAGGCTGACCCCCACCCTCAAGTATTTTTCAGGTCGGTTTTACATTCTGTATTCCCAGAATATCTTCAGAAATAGTCCCACAAACTGAGTTACGTCATTAAGTCCACTGGATCTCGTGGTGACTAGAAACTATGCCCACTGGCGGATAACCAAAAAACCCATCATACGGGTCCGGGAGTTCTATCACTGTCCACTGGGGGAACTGGATCGAGTCAATAGCTGGCACAGTTTTCCTGGTTACCCTGGCATGAGGTCTCTTCCACTTTCCTGCTACATCCATGGTGTGGGTGAAGTCTTCTGTCATGTAATGGATATTGAGATGGATGCATGTGCAGTTAAAGCTTTATTAGAAGAGAGGCATGCAGACAAATCCAATATGGAAGACAAAAAGGTGGTCATCAAACAAGCGAGGGGTCGGGTAATCGGCAAACGGGCATAATCAAGACAGAGACAAGAGTTCAGGGACATGAATGTGCGGCGCTCCTTAAACTTCTGCATTGCGGTCATGGTCGTTTAAATTGGGCTACTGGTTTATATTTATATGTTTATATTCTTTTGGAAATAGAACCAAATAAATTCATTCAAAAATATTGTGAGTATGTACAAACAAAAATAATAACTGATAAAAACCCACACAGATCTCTAGTTGGGACCAGTAAAAACTGATATAGCAAGAACTCACAGACCATGCTGACAGTCCTGCCATTTCTACCTCTTAAGGATGTAACTGTATACGAATACATTCGGATTGAATTGATAATGTTCTAGATATATTAATATATGATACGAATAGGAGGTACACTGTTTTTGTTTTGAAAAGCATTAGTGGGAGCTTTACTTTCATGCAATGCAGCCTAGAGCCAAGTTCATTAACATGATAATTTTTTTTTAATCATCAGTGGTTTTCTCTAGCCCAACCTAAACACAGCCTTACTAAGCGCCAAAATTAAACCACAATTATTTTATATTCCTGTACAAACTTGCTCGAAAAAGAAAAATACTAAAGTGAACAAACATGCTCTGCAAATTGCTATTAGTTGTTGTATAATCACGTCTTTTTACAATAGCTTTGGGTTTTGTTCAGTGGTTTGCAGTGTTTCTGGGGGTATCGTGGTAGGGTTTACAAGTGACACAGACAAATACAATGGATATAAAAAAGTCTACACACCCTTGTTAAAATGGCAGGTTTTTGTGAAGTAAAAAAATGAACCCAAGATAAATCATGTCAAAACTTTACCCACCTTTAATGTGAAATTACAAAGTATACAAATAAAGTAAAAAACAATCAGACATTTTTAGAGAAAAAAGGAAAAATAAAAAGCTTATAATTGCCTAGTTGCATAAGTGTGCACAACCCTAAACTAAAACTTTCTTGAAGCAACTTTTGATTTTATTAGACCACTCAGTCTTTGTAGACAGTGTGGCACATCTTGACTTGGCCATATTTTCCCACTCTTTCTTGCCAAAACATTCTAAATCCGAACATTCTAGATGCACATCTCCTGTGCACAGCTGCTTTGGGTCACCCCACAGTCATTCAAAAACATTGATCTTCTTTTGGTTAAGCTGTTCCTTTGTTGATTTGGATGTATGCTTTGGGTCATTGTCATGCTGAAAGGTGACATTTCTTTTCATCTTCAGTTTACTAGCAGGTCCCTGAATGTTTTGCTGTGAAGTTAACTGGTATTCGTAGCTATTAATGATTCCCTCCACCTTGATAAATGCCTCAGCTCTGGCTGAAGAAAAGCAGCCCTAAAGAACGATGCTGCCACTACCATGCTTCACAGTAGGCATGGTGATCTTTTGTTGCTGTGCTTTTTTTGCACCAAACATACCTTTTGGAATTGGTCTCATCAGACAATAACACATTTTGCCACATGGTCTGGGGTGATTTAGTTGAGCTTGGATGTTTTTTGTGAGAAAGGGCATCCATCTAGCAGCCCTACCTCATAGCCCAGATGTGAAGCATACAAGAGATTGTTGCCACATGCAGAGAGGAGTCAGTACTTGTCATATAATCCTGCAGCTCCTTTAATGTTGCCATAGGTCTCTTGGCAGCCTCCCTGGTAAGATTTGTCTTCTCCATTTTTTGTAAATTTTGGAGGGACGTCTTGTTCTTGGTGATGTCACTGTGGTGCTCCATTTTCTCCACTTGTTGATGATGGTCTTTATGGTGTTCCATGGTACATCTAATGTTTTGGAAATTCTTTTATACCCCTCTCCTGATTGATATCTTTCAACAAGTAAGATACCATGCAGACTTTGTCAGCTCATTGCAGACCATGGATTCAGCAGTCAGATGAAACCAAGAAGATGTGAAGAAAATCATACAGAAACATCTGGTCTTTATTTGGGGTTAATCAGAATTATTTATATGATGCCCGCTGTATGATAATTACTTTTGAACATGAGATTGAATGTGATTGGTTCATTCTAAACACAGCCACATCCCCAATTATAAAATGGTGTGTAACTTCTACAACCAGGTTATTGTAACTTTATTTTTCCCTAAAACGTTTCTGACTTGTTTTTTCACTTAATTTTTATACATTGTAATTTCATGTTGAGGGTGGGAAAAAGTTCTGACATGACTTATCTTTCATTTTCGTTTATTTTTTTTTACTTCATAAAAACCTGTCATTTTAACTGGGGTGTGTAGACTTTTTATATCCACTGTACTTTGACCACTAAATAGATTACTGATAGTAGCATTGTGTTACACTCCAAGAACAAACCTATTATCAGTTTACTGACGTTCTAATAATAACCAGCAGTTAGTAGATATTTAGTGAGTAGATAAGTAGTAATAATCCAGATGATCAGTTAACAAAATGTTTAATGTATTACTTAGCAAGAACTAAGGTTTAACAAAAAGTTGACTAATTATTCAGCAAAGGTAATCACTGATTTAACGCTGTTATACGTTATTAATATTTTATTAATGTGTTCCTGAAAATATTCTGAGATTATGTAGTGTGTAAGATGTATCTTGTTTAGTGTGTGTGTGTGTGTGTGTGTGTGTGTGTGGTATATGTGTGTGTGTAGTCATGTGAAAAAATAAGTACACCCATGGCTTTTTTTGACATATTTGGACAAGTAAACATTTGATCATTTTTTAAACAGTGCCTATTAATAAAGTTTATATACTTGAACAACTCCACAAGGAAAATTAGCTTTTTCAATCATTTATTCAACAGAAATATCAATATCAATTTATATTCATAAGCTGCAGACCCAGAGAATTATAGAATAACCTCAGTCCATATTTCACAGCCAACATAAACACATGATTCTAGTAGTGTAACGGCAGCACTGAGGAAGCAGTACATGATAATCACTGTTGAAGCTGTCGCGATAGGTAAAGTTAATTATCACTCACTGAGTTACTGTTTTAACCAATTAATACACTTTCGAGAGCTCCCTGTCTAAATATCACAAACTCAGCCAGGCATTTTCAGCAGCATTAACGCTAAATAGTGCTGAAAGCTAACTCACCTGTGGTCATTTGGTTTCCTCGCCTCAGGACTCTGACTCCACAGTCACAATCAAAAGGTCAAAGCAAAGTTGGATGATGATGTCGACAGCTCAGTCCGCAATTTGATTGGGCAATAATTTAACATATTGTGTTGATCACTTCTGGGAATTTTTTTTCCTTTTTTAACACATTTATTGGATAATTGTAATGACACAAAAAGTGTGTAGGATATTTAACACATCCTTTCTAAGCGTAACGACGTGAATCTGTATTTAATAATGTATGCTGTTTCCTATCTCTTTTTTTCTGACAGGCAAAAGACAGAATAATTATAATGCCAGGTAAGAATTTTGACATTTACTTTACCAGTGTGTAGCACCTTTGTTGTTGCAAATGATTAAAGATGTACTTCAAGTCAATTGTATCATTGCATTACCATCCATATAATCATATACGCTAGAACGGTTGTGTCGAATTATAATTTTTTTTGAATTAGCCAGTTGTGATTATGCATTATTCCCATTTTTGTTAGAAAGCTACTATTCAATTCAATTCAATTTTATTTGTATAGCGCTTTTTACAATAGACATTGTCTCAAAGCAGCTTTACAGAAATATCAACATGGTATACAGATATTAAAGGTGCGAATTTATCCCAACTGAGCAAGCCACTGAGTGGCGACGGTGGCAAGGAAAAACTCCCTAAGATGTTTTAAGAGGAAGAAACCTTGAGAGGAACCCGACTCAGAAGGGAACCCATCCTCATCTGGGTAATCTGGGTACTAGCCAGATAGCTACACTATAAACACAGAGATGTGGAGGTGAGAGTCGGTGAGCCTCTGGAGTGTACAGCAAAAGAAAAGTAGATCAGGATTTGTAATATAAGGTGTAATTTCCCCTACTTTGATTAAAATGTTATTTCAGTAATTTTCAGTGGAACTGTTATAATGGTATTTTATGGCAGCGTTATTCATATGGAATAATTGTTTGACAGTAGATTGTGCCTTAAATTATTAAATAACAGTTTTGTGCCATCACGTTGTCACGGAATGGAGGCTGAGACAGAAGCAAGTGCAGGTTTGGCAGTTTAATCAAATAAAGTTCAAGGATGAGGCAGAAATCAATAATCAAAAGTGCAGGCAGAGGTCAGGCGATCAGGCAAACAGCCAGAACTAGGCAGGGCAGGGAATCGAGGTCAATAGAGTAAACAAAGCTCAAAGATTAGATAGGCAAACACGATATAAGGCTTGGACAATGATAGAGACTAGGCAGCTGAACGTATACTTCGCAAAGTCTAAATGTTCACAAAGTCTCTTTTATACTGTGTTAGTGAGTGTGTGTGAGATTGGATGCAGGTGTGTGTATTTAGAACCGCGGAGAAGGCGAAGGTGCGTGTGCAGGAAGTGTAGTCCTCTTCGGCCATGTTTGTAGTTTGAAGACCAGGCCACATTTTTCCATTCTTCAACTATCCAGTTTCAGTGCCTCTGTGCCCACAGTTGCCCCTAATTCCTGTTTTTTTACTGATAGGAGTGGAACTTGATGTGATCTGCTGTTGTAGCCCATCCACCTCAAGCTTCAGCATTGATGTTTATTTGAGTTACTTGTTGCCTCCCTGTCAGTCTGGCCATTCTCCTCTGAATTCTGGATATTTTTTGTTTTTCACACCATTCTGTGTAAAGTATATAAACTGATGTGTGTGAAAATCTCAGGAGATCAGCCGTTTTTGAAATACTCAAACCAGCCCACCTGAAATCAGCTACCATGCCACAGTTAAGATCATTAAGTTCGCATTTCTTCCCCTTTCTAATGTTTGATGTGAACATTAACTGAAGCTCTTGACCTGTATGTGTATGACTTTATGCATTGCGCTGCTGATACTTGATTGGCAGATTGGATAATTGCATGAGCAGGGGTACAGGTGTTCCTTTTAACGTGGCCAGTGAGTGGATACAAGTACTAATATCATGATGTGAAGAGAAGTGTAAGGCTGTCACTGTAAAAAAAAATCTATGTAAATTTGTCTTAAAAAATAGCCAAAAAACAAACACAATTGTTTAATCTTTGGGTGCAGGTGGAGGCATCACTGAGCGTAACCTGCAGAGGATACTCGAAGGCTCTGGTGCCCAGGAGTTCCACTGCTCGGCACGTTCCACTAAAGACTCGGCCATGAAATTCAGGTAAGATGAGGAATGGAGGAATTCTTGTTCATGTTAGATCTCACTTTCAAATCACATTTCCTAGTTATGTATAGAAATGATTGCTGAAATTCCTTTTCATGTCTTGTTCCTTCTTCTCGACAGGAACTCCAGTGTGAGTATGGGAGCCTCACTCACAGCACCCGAGTATTCGCTCAAGGTGGCCGATGTGGGCAAAGTGCGCACTCTCAATGCCATTGCCAAGAACACTCTCTAGGGGCACTCAAAAGGGGCTGTGCTCTGTTTAGGAAGCAGGTCCTCCTTGAAGTGGGGCGAGTCCCCATGTCTATTGTACTATTTGGATTTCCTTAAAAAAATAAAATAATAAAAGCTCTTTTTTTCAGTAAGTCATCAATGAGCTGAGTTTTGTCTCTCAGTTCTATCCAGAGTAGCCATTACTGAGCCATGATACTCCAAAAATAGAAAATATCAGAAAAGGAAGTTAACAACTCTTTCAAACTATTTTGTTGTACCATAGACAATTCAGTACCAGAGAGATCTGGCAGTACAGGCAATTTGGGTATTGACATTGAGTTAAACCTACAAGCATCCTGCATGTTAACATTATTCACACAACTATTCGGATTTCTTTAAAAAAGCTATATTTTTTTCAGTAAGTCATCAATGAGCTGAGTTTCGTCTCTCAGTTCTCTTCAGGGCAGCCATTACTGAGCCATGATACTCCAAAAACAGTACACAAAAACCTTTATTTTTTTATTCTATTAGACTATTTTGAAACAGCAGGCCCAAGTGCTCGCAGTGGCATTTGTTATTCTTGTTTCACTGAGGCTCATTGATCAAATTTTCTTGTTTAGTCGGCCTATCAGCATGTGGCTACTCGCTGATGTTGTTAAGATGTTGTTGTGGTCCAAAATGGAAGTAAATTATTCTTTAATTCAATTTAGCCATTTCTGTAAAAGCCATCTCCACTGCCAACTTCTCAGTTTATTCAGTATCGCCCATGTCATGTCTTTTCTCAAATTAAAGTACGTAATCATTACAATAATGAAGCTCATCCAATTTTGTGCTTGGGAATAATTAACCACAATTTCCTCACACAGAGAACAGAACAGAACTTGATTTGTTGAATCAGTAATGTTTCTAGAGCCAGTTTCATGTAAAAGTTTTTAAATGGATCAATTTATACCCATTTAAATAATTACTGGGGCAGAAGTGGGTAAAAAAGCACTTTTTCTTCAAAGGCATTCTATCATGTCTTATGAGAACTGAAATAAACTTTTATGAATATTTATAACAACCAGTTCATGTTTAAATTGACATAACATCTGAGTAAAGTGACGGATCCTTGTGTACATAAGGTTGTACACTTCTCAGAGTAACATATATAAGAACATCAGGCACCTGACTTTGTAGCTCAGTGTTTTTCTGGTATGTCAAAGTCACATGATGATGATATGTCAGAGTCACATGATGGTGATGTGACATGCCAAGCATCAGAATGCTCTAATTTACTGTCCGAGAAATACATAACAGGTGACATGACAGTAACATAGGTTTTCATAGTAATATTATAAATAGTAAAATTAAACACTTTACTTAAGTGCAAAGGGAAATATGCATAAACATTTTAAAGATTGTAAAAGGTATTACACTGTCCCAGCAGTGTTACACAGCGGGTTTTCACCAAGTTTCAAGTTGAGAAACTGCAGAGCATCTTTAGCAAGTGATTTTTCTAGTAATCTCATATGACACGTTATCACAGTTATGCAACACTGCCACACTAGAAGTACAGTAATCTGACATTTGTCATCATGACGTTTGAATGTCAGCCTGTAAAGTATCAACCCGGTGTTATATCAGTTTAACTTCAAAATCAGCAAAAGCACAGATTGTGTCATCTTCACACTTCTTGGAAGAAGCATTTAAACATGCTTTTGTAGGTTTATGTCAGTTGTCATTAATAGCTTATTAAGGTGTCATGTTATCCTATGAACATCACAAATAAGTGTAAAGATGTCAATCCTATTTGTTTTAATCAAACTGCTAAAGATTTGATCACACTTTTTTTCCCCAAAATATGCCTATACAGTGGGGAAAATAAGTATTTAATGTGTCAACACTGTTTTCAGTAAATATATTTCCAATAAGGCTATTCACATGAAATTTTCACCAGACTTTGGTATTAACTCAAGAAATCCACACATATAAAGAAATCCAACAAGTCCACAAATGAAGTTATGTGTAATGAAGGGGAATGACACAGGAATTGACACAGTATTGAACACGCTAACTGAAATTTATTTAATACTTACTGGAGAAGCCTTTATTTGTAATGACAGATTCAAGCCGCTTCCTGTATGAAGAAATTAATGGGCCGCAATATTCAGGTGTGATTTTGGCTCATTCTTCTAAACAAATTGTCTTTAAATCTTGTTCAGTTGGATTCAAGTCAGATGACTGACTGGGCGATTCTAACACCTTGATTTTTTTTTCTCTGAAACCAATTGAGAGTTTCCTTTGCTGTATGCTTTGGATCGTTATCCTGCTGGAAGGTCCACCCACGTCTCATCTTCATCATCCTGGTCGATGGCAGCGGATTCTTCTCAAGAATCTCCCAGTAAAGGGCTCCATTCATCGCTCCTTCAATTATGTGAAGTCTGCCAGTACCATGTGATGAAAAACAGCCCCACACCATGATGCTTCCACCTCCAAACTTCACTGTTGGTATAGTGTTTTAAGGGTGATATGCAGTGCCATTTCTTCTCCAAACATGGTGTAGTATGACAGTCAAAAAGTAAAATTTTGCTCTCTTCTGACCAGACTACACTCTCCCAGTATTTCATAGGCTTGTCCAAATGAGTTGTGACAAAATTTAAACAAGCTTTGACATGACTTTTCTTTAGTAATGAGGCAGAACTTTAGAAGAAAACGAAGTATTTTTGCTTTGAGCTTCGCATACAAGATGTCATGATCAAACCATATGGAGAATGATTGTGAAAAAAAAACGACTGTTTTTGGTGGATTCTACTTTGTATGAAACAGCAAGACTCTTCAAGACTCACTGAAAAGTCTTGAAGGAGACAATGAGGTATTAGATGTGGAAACGCAGTCATAAGAAGTTCATGTTCTAAATGTTGTTAATGAATAGTTAAACACACAAAACAAGCAATCGATTAAACTGGTTGACTTAAGAAAAAATAACTATTCAACTCATTATCTTATATATTTCCAACAAGCACTTTGAAGGGCCACATGAAAAGGTAAGGAATTACTTTATTTTTTACTTCATGATTTTTGTTTATTTGTTTTGTTGTTTTGCTGTTTTGTTTGTTTTTCCTTTTAGATTATGTCCTTAGATTTGAAGGTACTAAAAAGGATAATAATAATATAATTAATAATAATTACACTACCAGAAGCAGCTAGTGAACATAGATTTTGGTGGACAGGACAACATTAACAAAAACAGCCTCAAAGAAAAATTAAGTGGCAAAATCACGCTTGACTTATGCTATAGGTTACTATCTAGTGATGTTTTGGAGTAAACCAGTAATAGGCAGTTTAGATTAAACAACATACAGGTGCATCTCCAAAAAATAGAATATCATGGAAAAGTTAGGTTTTTTCCGTAATTTAATTCAAAAAGCGGAACTTTCATATATTCTAGATTCGCTACACATAAAGTGAAATATTTCAAGCCTTTTTTGTTATAATCTTGATTGTGTTTTACAACTCATGGAAATCAAAAATCCAGTATCTCAGAATATAAATAATTTCCACATTTATAAAGAATTTACATGTATAAAGAATATAAAGAATTATATATAATTTTATAAAGAGTATAAACATTTATGAAAAATATAAAGAATTTCCACATTTCAAAAACCACATCAAAGACCTTAAGAAAATCTGGGCATTAGAAAAGGGAAATGCATTTTTCTTCTCTTATTCAGCCTTGGCATGGGAAACGAGGTCATCATGGTGCACACACATTTCTGATGTTCATTATGCCCTTTACCCTTTCCCAATCTTTGCTATATATCTTTCAATAAAAAAAATTCTGTTAATCCAAGCCATGGGTGTCCAAATGAGGCCCATGGACAGTCTGGCCAACACATTGCAATTTTTCCCTTCACCTGATGGTGGCAGCAGACTGTGTTAACAAGAGTTAACACTGCAAAGTCCTTTTTTTTTCTCTGACTACACCTGCATGTTAATTTACTGAATGATATTTAGTCATGGCTACAGAAAAAAGTACAAAGTTAACAGTGAGAAGGGCGATTTCAAAAAAGCTCTTAGCAAGAATACTTTTGTCACCATAACAAATGCATGTGCCTCATACAGAGAGAGATACAGCTGTGCTCATAAGTTTACATACCACTTGCAGAATCTGCAAAATGTTAATAATTGAAAAATAATTAGAGAAATCATTAAAATGTCATTCTGTTTATTTATTTATTTATTTATTTATTTATTTAGTACTGCCCTGAATAAGCTACACACAGAAAATTGTAAATTGTTATTATTTTGTCTTCTGGGAAACATGTAAATATCTTATATAGCTTCTGAAGGTAGTACTAAATGAAAAAAACAAAGATCTTTAAACAAAATAACAACAATTTACACCAATCATCCTGTTCAAAAGTTTACATCCCCCTGGCTCTTAATGTATCATGTTGCCTTCTTGAGCATCAGTGAATGTTTGCACATTTTGTAATAGTTGTGTACCACTCAGTTGTCCTCAGTGTGAAAAGATGGATCTGAACATCATATAGCTACTGTTGGAAAAGGGTCAAATATGCAGAAGATGCTGGAAAAATAAAGAATGTGCAGGACCTGGAGGATTTTTTCATTTGTGTAAATTCAGGTGTTACTGTGTCCTGTGGACTATATGTAAACATCTGTTATTTATTTCACAGTACTAAATAAAAAACAAAATGCAATTTTAATGATCCCTCTTATTTTTTTCCAAGTATTAACATTTTGCAGATTCTGCAAGGAGTGCGTAAATTTATGAGCACAACTGTGGATATATAGATATGCACTTATTGAATCAGCCAATCGTGGGGCAGCAGCACAATGCATGAAATCAGGCAGATACAGGTCAAGAGCAATTAATGTTCACATCAAACATCAGAATGGGGGAAAAGTGTGATCCGAGGGTCTGAAGGCTGAAACACTGTTTTGATGAGAGAGATCAGAGGAGAATAACTCAAATAAGCACTATTTACAACTGTGATAAGCAGAAAAGCATCTCATACAACAGCAGAACACCACATCAGGTTCCACCCCTTTCAGCCTAGAACAAGAATCTGAGGCTATCACGAGCACAGACTCACTGAAACTGGACCAATGAAAACTGGGAAAATACCAGGTGATTTTTTTCTAATCTTTAACCATCCAGTTGAGTTTGTGCCCATGACAGCCTCAGATTCTTGTTCTTGCCTGACAGGAGTGAAACCCAATGTGGTCATCTGCTGTTGTAACCCATCCACCTCAAGGTTTAATGTTTTATGCTGAGATGCTTTTCTGCTCACCACCGTTGTAAAGAGTGATTATATGAGTTATTATATTTTTCCTTACAGCTCAAACCAATCTGACCATTTTCCTCTGACCTCTCTTATCAACAAGGTGTTTCCACCCAAAGAACTGTTGCTCACTCACATGATTTTTGTTGTTTGCACCACTCTGTATAAACTCTACAGACTGTTATGTGTGAAAATTCCAAGAGATCAGCAGTTACTGAAATACTCAAACCAGCCCACCTGGCACCAGCAACCATGCCACAGTTAAAGTCACATGGATTACATTTTTCCCCATTCTTATATTTGATGTGAATATATATCTACCACAGTATTTGAGTATTTTGATGTGGTTTAATCTCTCCCCCCTTTGAAAAAAGTTTGGACACCATTGTCCTAGACACCCTATATGCTCTTACACATTGCCTTCATTTGCAGAAATTTATTAGATTAAAATTTTATAACAAGATCATATTCACTATAACAAGTTTATATTCTCCCCAAGCATGGGGCAGCATGATTCCTGCCCCAGTGGGCCTTTATTTCTTTATTAAAACGTTTATTGTATTATTGTATTAGCACTTGTTTCTGTTCCTATTTTGACTACTGGGTTCAATAAAAACTGCATTAAGAGCAACATCAGCAGCAAATCAATGAAACAGATTATATCTGTCATATAGCAACAAAACTTTGGTCTCTCAAAAGTGATAATTAGTATTTCAACAGAACTGAATGTATGGAGAAGTGAATGTGTACTTTATGGAGGTTAACATTTGTTGAATGGCTAATACACTGTATGTGGTTGGGCTCTCCCTCTATAGATGAGTTTCCACTGTCTATTATGTAATGTTTCTGTGAATATTTCTGTCCTGGTTTGGTCAGTAGTGCAATTTCCTATGTGAAAAGCCAAGTAATTACACAGTTACATTTAGTAAGATCAATATGAGAAGAACAAAATTCAGACGGCTGCAGAAGCAAATATCCTTCTTCTTGAATATTACTACAAAAACCTGTAAGACTTTTTAGCGTATGAAAACCCAAAGCTTCTTAAGTGATTGTACTGTCCTAAAAATGATGTATGAGGTTATTACTGTTTTGATTTGTATTTCAATAACTTATAACCAATAATCTTTTGGAAGTGTCTCTTGATTTCTACAGGACATCTGTCATGTGTTTGTTTTACACACTATTTCAACTGTGCAATGCCTCCTCATTATTTTCATCACATGACTTAGCACTTGTTTCCTGTGGCTTTGAATTTTGGTTTATTGATGCTATCTAAAAGTTCCTGTGATTATTATAGACATAAGAGAAAGAGCAAGGAAATGTGCAAGAAGTCATTGCTGATAAACTGTAAAGCTGTATAATCAATCCACTGACAATCCAGCATGCTCTAATTGACTTTAAAATTAAATTATCTTCTTACTTTTTTAAGTTTTGTGAAACGTAATGAAAGCTACTATATTTAACAGGCAATATTTTTCTTTTGCAGACAAAGAATGAAAATATTACAGTAGTATATCTTGTCTTTTTTTTTTCTTTTGACAGTTTTTATATAATTAATCCTAAATTAGCTAACAATGATTTGAGTCCTGGGGACAGGCATCATTCTTTTTATTAATTTTTATTAATGATACATGCATACATCCATAATCCACAATACAGTGATGGGTTGGCACTCCGTCCAGGGTGTCCCCCGCCTTGTGTCCCGAGATCTCTGGCTCCAGGCTCCCCATGACCCTGTGTAGGATCAGTGGTATGGAAAATAGATGGATGGATTTGTTTATGTAAATAATAATGTAGCTGTGTTATGTTCTCATCATGCTCATCATGCAAACAAAGTCATGCTGGGAAAACAGTTACATCCAATGATACAAAGTAAATGTAGATACCAAATCTCCTTGGTATAGTGGAAAGAAATGCATTGTCTTCAGTTATATCACACATCAATGACTCAAAGCATAGTCATAGTCAGTTTGTATAGCGCTGAGAAAATGCCACAGTCCAAACACTTACAAATATTGTTTTAGATGCCTACATTTAGATGTCCCATTTCCCCTCCACTTTCTATATATTCTCAATTCCCTGTTGCTATGGTAATTAATTTGTTAATTAGTCACTTCTGTTTCTAATTGGACAACTTACTCTGTGTATTTGTCTCTGTTGTGTGCGTAAAAGCTATACGTAGTCTTTTCTTGTCCCCGTTTTCAGTCCCTTTTGTGGTTGTCCTTACATTGCAATGAATCATGCTCTAAAACAAGGCAAAATACACTAAAAATACCCTATACCGTCTTTTAAATATATCTCTTCTCAAAATAGCTTCTCAGGAATATTGAATCACAACAGTCCCAATTTTCAATTTGCTCAGAAACATTCTAAATTTATATTCATTCATTCATATTCATTTTATAATTGTATTAATTTCATATTAATGATCTATTTGTAATCAGTAATTATGTCCATTACTTATGACCCACTGTACAAATATCTTATTAAACAATCTTAAACACTCAAGTGAACATAAAAAAAGCATAATAAAGCAAATAAATTTTCCCATCCACTACAATACAGCTACACTTGTAGCTTTTCTACAAGTACTAGCATAACTAGCATGGCATAAAAACTTTTCTACAAGTACTAGCATAAATCATAAAATAAAAACTATAACTGCTATCATAAAAACACTAGTGTATTTTTTCCCCTATGGGGAGTTACATTTTATAAGAATATTTTTGTTTATTATGTTTTTCCCCAGAATAAATTTACTTCAATGAAAGGTTTGAGTTTTCTCATATTCTCAGTGTGAAATTAAGCTAAATGTAATGCTGGGAGAAATGCACAACCTCTCTGGCTCCCTCCTTGCCAAGGTAATGAGGTGGGAAATAAAAATACTGTAGCATGTAATGCTAATTTAAGATGCTGTTATATAATAGCTTTTTTATGAATAGCTTTCTGTTCAAACAAAAAATTCTCATTGAGTCACCATCTGACACCCGCTTGACAAGCTTTTGAATTTTTATGACCTGGTGCAGAATTTTTGTCGTCCGTTTTTTGAACTGTTCATTTAGCAATAATATATACCTGAAAAAGTCAGCCATTAATGATGCACTTACACACTTAGAACCTTTGGTTCAAACGCACACACACACATGCTCACACATTTACTTAGACACAGGCACCTTGCTTTATCCTCCTCTCTTAACCTACAGTAGGGAATTAGTAGAGTTTAGCTTCTAGCAACTGACCTGAGACCAATTTGCCATGAGTCCCAGTCACATTACTATTTCATCAGCATGATTTCTTAAGTGAAATTAAATGTTTTTAAAAGGATACAGATGCTAAGGATACAGGGATCCGTAGAGCCGGCAGGACTGCACTGTTAAGTCGCATTTAGCATTCACTCTGCAATATTACTAACAATTCAGAATAACAAAGTACCGTGTTCTCTAAGCGGTGTGCTGCATTACACTAGTGATAAGATAAAGAGCTAGTTCTCTCCCTTTTCTTATAATCATATACAGTTTGATTCCTTTGGATAATAATCTTTCTGGTTTTGACCAGTTTGTCTGTACCATTTCTCTTTTGCTAGCATGAGAAAAGGAGTACATAATTTCATTGTATCACTTCTTGTATCGCATCTTGTTTCCCCCTTAATTTTTGTGCTCTTTGCTTGAGGAAACTGTATATATACTGCCTGCATCATTACACAGAGAGATTTTGATTCTACTTTGTGTGTGTCTGCTCTCTCCAAGTGCTCGAAGAAGAAAACACCCCTAATTCATCCTCGACACAAAAGATATCCTAACAACTGGTGCTGAAACCAGAAAGTTGCCCTGAGAATGATGTAACACGGGCATAGAGCAGAATCTTTTTGTGCAAGTAGTCCAGTCCTTGGCCAAATTGCAGGAGCAGCAACACCATGTTCTCCTTGGCGTACAACATCAAGACATTTTCACCGAAATGACACATGAGCAGATCACAGATAACGCTGTCCCAAAGAACTTCTTGTCCTCTTACTCCTCTCCCACCACTCCACCAATAAGCTACCCCTTCCACACCAGGATAACACCCTAGATTGGCAGTGGTAGCTCGGTGGTTAAGGCAGTGGGCTGCTGATTGGAAGTTCTTAAGTTGAAACCCCAGCATCTCCAAACTGGCTACATCACTCTCCTCTCCTCTCCACTAATAGGTGGTGTGTGGTGGGCGTTCTTCCACACTATGGCTGCCGTCATGCTGTTTTTATTTACATTTTACACAGGGTCCCAACTTTGACACAGTATGGAAAATACTAATACAAACAAAGAGGAGTGATTTGTTAATGTACTTTGACTTGTATTTAAAATATATATATATATATATATATATATATATATATATATATATATATATATATAAAAAGACAATATATTTGATGTCTTACCTAATCAACTGCATAGTTTTTTGAAGATAAATGTTTATTTTGAAATTGATGCATGCAACACATTCCAAAAAAGTTGGGACACGGGCAATTTAGGACTAATAGCTAAATAAGAAGGTGATGTGAAACAGGTGAGGCAATCGTCTAATCATAGTATATAAGGAGCCTCCAAAAAAGGCCTAGACCTTCAAGAGCAAGGATGGGTCGAGGCTCGCCAATCTGCCAAGAAATGCGTCAGCGAATAATCCAACACTTTGAGAACAACATTCCCCAAAAGACAAATTGGTAGGCTTTTGGGCATTTCACCTTCTACAGTGCACAATATAATTAAAAGATTCAAGGAATCCTGTCAAATCTCGGTGCGTAAAGGGCAAGGCTGAAAACCACTTCTGAATGCACGTAATCCCTCAGACATCACAGTCTTAAAAACCATCATGAGTCATGGACAGCCTGACATGGGAATACTCTGATAAATCTTTGTCAGTCAACACCATTCGCCGCTGCATCCACAGATGCAAGTTAAGGCTTTACTATGCAAAGCAGAAGCCATTCATCAACACTTCTCTGGGCCGACTTCTCTGGACTCTGTCTCATCTGAGATAGACAGTAGCACAGTGGAATCGTGTTTTGTGGTCTGATGAGTCAACATTTCAAATTGTTTTTGGACAAAACAGCTGTCGTGTTCCCTGGGCCAAAGAGGAAAAGGACCATCCAAGCTGTTATCAGCGTCAGGTCCAAAAGCCAGCATCTGTCATGGTATGGGGGTGTGTCAGTGACCATGGCATGGGTAACTTGCACATCTGTGAGGGCATCATTAATGCCGAAAGATATGTACACATTTTGGAGCAACATATGCTGCCATCCAGAGCAGGACAACGCCAAACCACATTCTGCCTGGATTACAAGCGCATGGTTGTGTAAGCAGAGAGTGCGGGTGCTAGCATGGTCTGCCTGCAGTCCTGACCTGTCTCTGATTGAGAATGTGTGGTGCATTATGAAGATGACTTAATTTCATCCTTAAAGATTTGATGCAAGTAATTATGGACCATAGAATAGTGTGGATTCAGTATTCAATAATATTCAGGGTTTTTGGATTTGGGCAAACCCTGCTGGTCATATTTGCAAAAATATATAGAGGCCAATATTTATATAATTTCTAAAATGCATTTAAAGTTAATGAACAGACGGTGTAGTGAATTGCTGATGATTGTCAGTGAATAAACTATGTAGTTTATTCCTTGCTCATCATTTACTATTTTATGGTAAAGGAATTTTTGTCTTCTGAAGAAAAATTGTGTTTTGTTTTGGCTAAGAAGGGAAGAAGCCCTCCACCCAACGCCCTGAAGCTCTGATGCTTAATGTTCAGGACAAATGAAGAGTGGAAGTGAATAACAAACACTCACTCTCTCTCTCTCTCTCTCTTTCTCTCTCTCTCTCTCTTTCCCCCTTCCTCTCATGTAAACATCCTTTTGAACTTTAAACTGTTGAGCTACAAAAACATACCATGATTAATTTCACTGACTCATTTATATTTTTATTTAGAAGCAGAGAAAAGCGTTTCTCCATAATAATGACACAGCCCACGTTTGGCTCATTTTAGTGCTTTTCAGGATTCAGCAATTACGTAAAACAGAGATCTCAAACATTTCCATAATCTCGTGAAAGTTTTTTTTTTTTTTTCTGGTGGTTTATGGCTGATAAGCTGTGGTAAGTAGTGATCACGCAACAGCAGAGCGAAGTTAAGCATTAACGGAATCTATGCTTATAAACTCCAAACCCTCATGAAAGGACTTCCAGAACCATATACCTGAGAAGCTGTAAGAATCGCGATCAGGTTGCTGCTTACTGGGAGCATCACCTCTATTCATACGGATCATTAGAGGTGAGAGAGGTGAAAATATGTCTGCTGCTCTGGATGAGTACTGTGGGTCAACTTTTTGGGTGAGCTTTGAAACAGTATTTCTATTTATGATAACTTGACACTTTGGTTGTATCTTTCTTTATAACTTTGTTTCTATTAAACATCTGTGCTATACTAGAGAAAAATGTATGTATTTACTACAAAAGAAGTGAAGGCCACTAAATTATCTGCTTCTGTTCTATTTTTTATTGAATACTTAACCAATGTAATAAGATGAAACCTAAAAAAATGACTAATTAGCAGTCCTGGTTGAGCAGAATGTGAAATGACTGATAAAATAGTGGTTCTTTCTATTGAGCTTCATTAATGCTTAGTTAGTAATTAGTAATTTAACCACATAATACACTTGAGTGTTTATGACTTTCTAGAAAATATCATTCATGTATATACAGATACTGATATCTACTTTAAATGAGAGTTCTGTGCATATATTGTGTTTTAAAGACTGAATATTGTCAATTAGACAAATTCACTGAAAATATGTATGGTTTTATTGTTATGAGGTAATCTTGATATGAGGGTTGAATATAGTAACATAAGTTTTTATTTTGAAGCCATATTAATATATATTATATACTATAGTTTATCATTTATGATTTAACACCCACCGATAGGAAGGTTTTTCTTCAATCAGTTAATTAATGTAACATCTTTAAAATGGTACTTTATATAAACATTTAAGTTAATAATCAACACATAATGTTTGCTTATGAAATTAGTTACATTTACAGTCATGAATGACCATGCAGGAGCCATGCTGTGTTACTGGTTATGACTTCACTGACTACCTTTGGACCATGATTTTGCAGTTTAGTGTACAATGAAAGCATACAAATCTCATGGTACTAAAACCACAGATTTTAAACCTACATTTCCTGCTGTAATCTAACTAGAGCCACAACAACTAATCGATAAAATCGATAATAATCGATTATGAAAATTGTTGCCAACGAATCTCATTATCGATTAGTTGTTCTGTGCGCAGCACAGAGTACATTTACTCATTACGTCAGTGGTTTTCAAAGTGGGGGGAACCCGGGGGGCCTCAACAATTTGGTGTGCCCATCCCTCACACTATTATGTTTTCTCTTTCTCACTCTCAGACACACACACACACACACACACAATCAATTCCTAATGTAATGTAATGTAAAGATGTAAGATGTAATTATTAATAAAAAAAAGGGGGGTATATTCAGAAGTCTGTATTTTTAATGTGTTTTAAAGACATCGTGCAAAAGGGGGGCCTCGGTCAAATGTTAATGCCATTTTGGGGGCCTTGCCCTGAAAAGTTTGGGAACCCCTGCATTACGTTACTTCTGTTCCGAAAACACGCTTCGGAGAGTAAATACTAAAATTGCATCCCAAATGAAGTACTATACACTTACACTATGCACTGTGTACTCTACCATCTAGTGTATGAATTTTAGAAAGGTAATATCATCTCAAATGGAAAACTAGTGCTTTTTTTTACTAACTGGAAGTATAAGCCAATTTCTAGTCAGTGGCGCATGACGTCATACACACGTAATGCGACGCCGCTAGCTTTAGCCTAATACTCAGCGTTACCGACAATGACTTTCTTCAGTTTACTGTTTGTCAGCGTTACCTTTTATTTTAAGTTTAGTTTAATTGAAGTTTATTGTCATTATATGCTGTGTAACAGTCTGTCAGTGTAACTTCTGTTGTTTATTATAACGGAAGTGATGTGTTAGTAATGAGGCCATGTTGCTCCTCACGTGCAGTGTACACTCTGATACAGAGTGTAGCAAGAGTGAGATCTGTAATGTCTAATTAAAACATTATGATCAAAAGTAAAATAATGTTTAAATGCAGCGCGTAACAGAAACCACAAGGTGCAGTGAAAGTGAGTTTTTATTATTAATTTAAGACTGTAGTTTAATTCAGTGCATTTTGTGCATCCATAAAAAAGTAGTGTGTATATATACTATTATATAATATAAACTTTTATATATATATATATATATATATATATATATATATATATATATATATATATATATATCCCTCTCCCATATCGCCATCAATTTATTGTAGTCAAGGAGTTTCAGATTTGAAAATTGTTTAATATGTGTTTATATGTACATCTCCACGTTGATAGGGGGCAGTAGAACAAAATAAGAGCAGTTACTTATTAGTTTACCATAGTTAGTGTGACTATTAGGGAAAACTAAATGATTGGAAAAAATGGCTAAGCATCCCAATACACTGGATAATTACTTCTCCAAGAAAACAAGAACAGAAATTGCTGATGGAGGACAGGTAACTGAGCAGACAAGTGTCACTCATTCAGAAGAGGAGAATTACCGATGTGAGCCATTAGCTCCGAAGCAATTTGGAACGGTTAGTCAGGCCTCCACAGATCGAGATCCAGTTCACTGACCCAAAACGTCTGCAAACTTTATTGAGATTGGGCCATATCAACCAGTAATTTCATTTCCAGTGAGTGACGATAGAAAGTTCCATAAAGAATGGTATGGGATTCTTGAATGGCTTGAATATAGTCCCACCATTGATCGGGCTTTTTGTTTCACATGTAGCGCATTTGGTGGCAACGAGGCTAAGACGGACACATTTCAGGTGACTGGATTTGCCAACTGGAAAAAAGTCACTGAAAAATGAACATCAGAAAAGCAGCATGCACATTTCTGCTGGGTTAAAAATGAAAGGTCATCAACAGACACTTAAAACGGGAAGAGTAGCTAGGCAAATCAGCAGCGAACAAACAGAGAGAGTGAATGAGTACAGAGAATTTCTGAAAAAAATATGCGAGACTTTGCTCTTCTGTTGCCGCTCCGATATTGCTCTTCGTGGTCACGATGAAACGAATGAATCAGAAAATCGGGGAAATTTCTTACAGTTGATGGATTTAAGGGCCACTGATAACCAACTAATTAACCGACTATTCAAAAATAGAGAGAGATCATTTATTTATGTTCATAGCAAGCACCAGAATGAGTTGATCAATATAATGGCCAGTCAGGTTAAAAGTAACATCATACAACAAGTGCATGAATCCAGAATTTTTGCCCTTATTGCAGATGAAACGCAAGACATAAGTAGGCATGAGCAAGTTGCAGTGGATTTGAGATCTGTCGAGAGAGACGTCGATGTCCATGGATCATTCATCGGATCTTATAGGACTGACAGAACAGATGGTGAATCTTTGGCCCTTCTTTTAAAGAATGTACTGACAAGCTTTAATCTTGATATCTGCAACTTGAGAGAGCAATGTTACGATGGTGCGGTGAGTATGCGAGGAACCTAGCATGGTGTAGCTACACGCATTTTAAGAGAATCCACTGGCGATGTACGTCTACTGTCACTCACATATCCTCAACCTCTGCATTGTGGATGTCTGTCGCACCAATATAGCTGTGAGACACATGCTGACCAATGTTCAACCTCTCTATAACTTCATCGAGGGGTCAGCAAAACGACATGCAGTATTTGAGTCTTTGCAAAAACGGAGCAGTGACTTTTCAGGTAAATCTACTACACTGAAATCTCTAAGCAACACAACATGGAGCTACCATGCAGAGGCTCTCAAGGCCATACTTGATAACTTTGAGACTATCGTTGGCACACTTAGTGAAATTTCTGAAAACGATGTGCGAGTCGTCGGACAGGCAAGTAGTTTGCTGACATCTGTGACCGATTTGATCACTTTTTGTTCCCTTGCATTGTTATGCGATAAATTCTCATTCAGTGTAATGTACTGTCCAAAGCGTTACAGTCATCCACCTTACATTATGCCAGTGTAAAAAGCCTAGCATCTTCCACAATCTCTGCTCTTCTAGCAATGAGAACTGATCATCACTTTCAGCAGCTTTGGGAGATCACAGTCGAGTTGTGCGATAAGAACAACTACCGCGGCCCGCAACGTCCATGGAGGAGAACAACCAAAGCAACGATGCCTGCTCCAAATTCAGCCTCAGCTCAGGACTATTACAAGGAATTGCATTTCAGCGTACTGAACAACACTATTAAAGAGATCCATGAGCGATTTGAAAATGACATTAACACTTTGACTGCACTTAATCACATCCTCAGCTCTAATACGGACACCGAAGAGGACCTGACATTTATTTGTTGTCACTATGGATGACGAATGCAGAATTGTCACTTTTCAACGCTATGTCAATGGAGAAGCAAGTTTTGAACAACGACTATCACTGTTCAGAGAGTCAAGGCTGGTCCACATTCTTGTAAACATTGGCAACCTCTTTGAGTTATTCTTGACTGTGCCAAAGAACACTGTATCGTGTGAAAGAAATTTTTCTTGCTTGCGTTGACTGAAAATTTACATGAGAAACACCATGAAACAGGAAAGACTGTCGGACATTACAGTACTGAACATTGAACGGGCCATTCATGTGGATTTGGTTAAAACCGTTAATCGCTTTGATGCCATGCCTGGTGGATGCCGTTTAGCTCTTCACTAAAGTATGACGTTGTTTTGATACTTAAACTCGTGTGCTTAAATTTTCTGCGAATATTTTGCTGAGGCAGGTACAAAAAGACTCTAACTTACATTACAAAAGTAATGCTTGTATATGAAGTGTTTACAATCATGTTGACAATTAATGTATGAAATGAATGACCATGCTGGAGCTATGTTGTGTTGATAATCATGACTAAGCAACTACCTTTGGACCATGAGTTTGCAATTTAGTATGCAGTGAAAGCTTGTAAACCACATGGTAATAAAAAGGCCCATTCTAAACCTCCATTTTCTGCAAAGCAGTTTTAGTATTCATTTGGCTCATAGAATGACCCCTAACTGGATGACTTACTTTAAAATGAAAGTGATTAAGAGTAGTAATTAAAAGTAAAGCTGGGTGCCCTCCAAAATTATTAGCACCTTTCATGAAAATGAGCCAAACGTAATATACTGTATTGTCGATGTTGGGCGGAAACCTCGTATCTCTATATCTCATCATTTAAATTTTTTTCATAAATCATTGCTATTGGTCACCCTTTACGTCTGCCGGTGGGTTTTACAAATATTTAACCAATGAAAAGCATGAAAAGAGTTTGTGTTCATTCTTGTAACTCCACTGGAAATTATTTTAAAAATACATGGTTTAGTTTCCTGAAAAGTAACAGTTTTGGACACACAAGGTTTCAGTCCGAGAACGATGATATAAAAAGAATAACATATGCAAGGAGTGATATTTTGAGCTCAAACATACATGGATGTATTTATGTTTATTTTAATTTAAGCATGTTTTTAGTAGAGTATTTTTTCCTACAAAAAATTCTTTCAAAATGATCAGCACCCTTACAGGTCCGAGACCCTTCGGGATCCACTCCTCAATATTTTAAGCTCTAGAGACTGAGATTATTAATAATTCATTTCTTTAACCATTTCTGCATTTATAGAAGTAAATTTGGCTCATCATCTTCTAGAAAGCTATGTCTACGTCTATATCTGAACCTCATCATAATTCATAATGCCAATCTTAAAGATACCCTGAACAACCTGCTACAAAACAGCCACAAAGAATTAGACTAAGAAACACTTTATTGCCTATGAATTGTGCTCAAAGGAATTAGTTTTGGTTTGGTGCCAGTGTGCAACATTATACAGTATGTCAAACATACGTTGCAGCAACAACAACAGACAGTGCAACAAACAAATTGTCAGGTCGAGGAGATATAGCCGGATGCAACTGCAGGTATGTGTGCTAAAAACAGTGTTTATTAAATAATCCAGAGAAAAATCCAAAGGGCAACGCAGACTCATAAACAATGATCAGGCAATGGTCAGGCAATGAACAATCAGCCTAAACTAGACAAGGCACAAAAGAGAATCAAAAGGGCAGAAACAGGGTTCAAAACAGTGAAAGGCAAACATGAGAGAATCAAGGCTTGGTAATGACAGAACACAAGGTAACTGAGCATATATTTCACAAAGTTGTGCCCGATTAGAATGAAGGTGAGAGAACTTTCTGGGAATTATGGTCCAGGGCAGGCATGTTTGTAGCCTGTAGTGCAGGATGAGAAATGTAGTCTCTAGTCCCCTTTTTTCCAGTATTTCCCTGACATAAACAGTACAGCAGGATCACAGTGCAGTCGACAAAAATGATTACACAGAGAGGGGACAAGAGACACAAGACATGCTGTCAGTGTGTGCAAGGCATCACTGATTCACCAGCACATTTTACAGTGGGGTATCAGGTGCTTTCCCTTGTATGCAGTTACTTTTTTCAGCAAAACTGCTGATGATGTGCATAGGCGAGGCACGTTTATTGTATACCACATTTCATACACAGAGGTCATTACATTGGGAAAAAACAGATAAAGAGAAAGGCTGATTTAATACCCAATGCCAAGTAATCATGCTGCATTTTGAGAAATCTCTCTCTCACTCCAAATAGCACGTGAGATGCTCACTTCCAAACAGCTTGTTGCTCTGAAAGTAGTCTTTAACAGTTCATCTTGAATCCTTGACAACTGCAAGAATCAATTAAAATATGCAATCACAAGCTCTTATTTTCATGCCTTCACTATCCTCTTCACTGTCTGGGGTGCCAGTGTGCTCTCAAAACCTGTTTTTACTGTTTCAGATGTGAAATATATGCATAACCAACTCTATTTGCCTATAAAGTTTTGTTTTTACCCTTATGGCAATGATACAAAAGTGATTTTACACGTGTGCAACCACATATTTATACCCCAGGGAACCTTTACGAGGTTAAAGGCAACCATGTTGTTATTCAGATTTGTTAGAATAAAGATTTTTTCAGTTGTTTGAGTGCAAACTGTTTACATACGTTTTCTAAGTTTACATATGCCTTGCAGATTCTGCAAATGTTCATAATAAAAAATAATAATACGAGGGATCATAAAAATTGCATCTTGTTGTTTATTTAGTACTGCCCTGAATAAGCTATTTCACATAACAGATGTTTACATATAGTCCACAAGACACAATAATAACTGAATTTACACAAATGCTAAAACTATGAGTACATAGTGAAATTACAATGGGGTTCTGAGTCACACACTTTAATTATTTACATTTTCACATTCGGCTGATGTTTTTATCCAAAGCTTTTATCACAAGCCACGCAGGTGAAAGTTAAAGGCTTCTTTTCAGCAGTTTAGTGGCACTGGGATTTGTGGTCCATAATCCAGAAATTAAATCACTAATCTAATACGGTCACTAATTTGACTAACCACCTACAGAAAATAATAAACACTACTTATAATGCATCATGTTAACGATGCATAATGCATAAAGCTAACTATAAAGTGTAAAGCATTTTCACGAGTAATTATAACAATGTGTATAATGCCATGTGATGTGTTGCCATTTTTTCTCCTTTGTTTTCAGGATGGATACAGCTCTGATCCTAACAGCTAATCTTTTAATGCTCCATGTTAAATTTGTTATTAATTATTGTTAAAAATTATTAATTATTTGACATCATATCATGTTGCCTTCTGTTGTATATTTTTTAATGTTACTATATACTTTAAAATCCAGTATACAAGATGTGTACCAGCAATGACTGGTTTTTACAACATATTTCATTAATCAGTAGTAGGCATTTTATGTACTACAAAATAAAGTGCTACTCTTGGGCTCCCAGTGATGTACAATAAGAAACGTTTAACAAAATCAGCAATTTAGGACTTCCTTTACAGGCTTCTAATGGCTGTGATTATAAATTTGCTTCACTGTAATATTTTGGTATAATTTGAGGAGTGTATTTTGTTCACATTTGTATATTTGCCCACTTTAGAATGACTCGTATCTGGATCGCATGGATCCGGACTTACCGGTGTGTGTGGAGAGAACGGTGTTGGTGTGGGTACCGCTGGGATTTCTGTGGCTTTGTGCTCCCGTACACTTGGTCAGACTCTTCAAGAAAAAAGCTCCCAAATCTCCATTCTCCAAACTCTACATCTGCAAGCAGGTAGAAGTTACCGAGTCTGCATTCACATGAATGAGCATCAGTTCTGCCTCCACAGAGAATATAGTGTGCACAATCACACAGACCAGATGGGTCCCAGTCTACTGGTGAATAATGTGACTTCTTCACAGTGAATTCAAATGATTTGGTCAACCTGAAAATGAAATGATCCTTATTCATTTTATCATTACTCAAAAATAAAAAAATTCCATAAATATGGCGTGTGAAGACTTGTTTGGTGACATTTTGTTTATTACTCCTTCACTCTCAGGTCTGTGCAGCTACAACAAAAGCAAAAATTCATTTTGAATTATTCAGAAGCCTTTATTTTGGGACTTTACATTTCATTATTGTGAACATAATTTAGCATGACACTTTCTTTTCTGTTAAATAACCTAATCAAATTCCATTTTTTTCATCAGGTCATGGCAGGACTTCTGTTCCTGACAGCTATTGCTGGACTTGCTGTCACACTTGCTGAAGATTACAGACCGATGGATGACTCATTGGTTAAAAAAAATCCTGCTGTGCTTTACGTTAATCCTGTCCTGTTTGGAGTCTCTTGGGTAAGCTGATCTTCAAATCCAGAGATTATTGTTGGGAACATTTGCCCCCTCTTCACTGCTGGTGTATTAAATTAGGATTATCACAGGATAAAGTTACTTCAAGATATAAGTTTTCTTTAAAAATTTGTTTTTTCCTTTTTTACCATGTATGACAATTGAATTCATTATTAGCGAGTCCATTATTATTATTATTATTATTATTGTTGTTGTTGTTGTTGTTCTTGTAGCAGTAGTATATGCATGACAAATTTCTTCAATCATCTACATTATACTTAGATCATTTTATATTGCTGCAGAAAACTTGCAAATGGTGTACAGTTGAATGCATCTGCAGACAAATTACATATTTTATTGATTTTTTCAAGTGAAAAGAAGTAAACACAACCTCTGCAGCAAAATATTTTAAAACTATTACATTTTCCTGCAAATGTTAATGCACAGTTACTGTCAATTTGGTTAACGTTAAAACAAAATTGGGTGAGGAAGGGGATCATAAGTTTATTTATTTAAATATTTTTTGTAATTTGGTCATGGGTGCCCAAACTGTTGCATAAAACTGTATAATGCACTACATTCTTACTAGGTGCTACAGTGTGTATGTAGCACCTGACAGTAGCACCTGGAAAAACCCTTCACATGTTGAAATATTGATATTTTCTTTTATATATAGTTTGGAAAACTATAGACTTTCCTAAAATGAAATATCTTTCTCTTTTCCATGTATCTCAACCACAAGTAATGCAGCTGTTTGAAGTCTGCTTACCCCCAAAAGTGAATAGTAAATTGCATTTAAAGATTTCATTTCCAACAGGATTTTGATAGAATTTATTAAGATTATGTTTGCTTTGCTTTGGCATGTATGTATCCATCAACTTTATCAAAGCCTTAGATTCACTATATGAAGAAATCACATTTAGCTAACAAATCTTTAGACAGCTTTATGCAAATTGACTATTTTTACCTCTGCTTTTGTTCAACTGGCCCCTTAGTAAACATGATCTTTGTAGGAAGATAGTATGGCATTGGCGAGGAGCATGTTTTACAAGGAAGCATCATTTAAATGGCGTATTTACTCTTTCATTAAAACAGTGAACACAAATCAATATTAAACTTTATGCTATTGTAACACCTAACACCTACTAAATACTAAGTCTATCAAATCCAGGATGTTAAATTATTACATTAATGGACACCTGCAGGGGCTCACAGGTATCCAAATTAGCACTCATTCAATGGAAGCACAAGGATGCTAAAAATTGCCCATCACAGCCATATGTGGTTCTTCCCCAAATGTTTGCCACAAAATTGGAAGCACACGATTGTCTAGAATGTCTTTGTGTGCTGTGCCATTAAGATTTCCCTTTACTGGAACTAAGAAGCCCAAATCTGTTCCAGCATGTCAATGCCCCTATGCACAAAACGAACTCCATAAGAACATGTTGTGCCATGGTTGGAGTGGAAGAACTCGATTGGCCTACACAGAGGCCTGACCTCAACCCCACTCAACCCCAGGCCTCCTCACCCAACATCAGTGCCTGACCTCACTAATGCTCTTGTGGCTCAATGATTGCAAATCCCCACAGCCATACTCCAAAATCTAGTGAAAAGACTTCCCAGAATAATGGAGCTTATTATAACAGCAAAGGAGGAACTACATGTGGAATGGGATATAAAGAAAACACTTGAGTGTTAGGGTCAGGTCTAGTCAAACGTTTGCCCATATATTTATAGTTTCTTGTCATATTTGGCTACTTGGCAGAATTCAGCCTCACTAATATCCGATTGATTTTCTCTGACTGCCACACATACAGTACTTTACTTTCACCAGAATAGCTTCTGCAGAAAAAAAAAAAGATTTAAAAACCCAAAATATCTTGGTGCATTAGACATTTAGCAGCACTGGTCAATGCTAGCTCCTCACCTTCTGGCATGTGCAAAATGTTTTTTACATTTTAAATGGTTTTTACACTATGAACACACTACCTGCAATAAAAGTACACTAAGTACACAATGTAAGATGTTAATCTTTGATTAAAGTAAATAGAATTGAAAGGTTATTGAATTTTGAAGTGTGTATGCTCATCATGCATGTCTTCAATTTGTAGGCTTTGGTGATGTTAATCCAGGAAGCTGTTCGACGCAAGGAGAGAACCGTCGATTCTGCAAGCCTCTTTCTGTTCTGGCTGCTGTTGGTCATCTGTGATATCTTTCCTTTCCAGACCCTTCTAAGAGATGCCTTAAAAGAGGTATGTTATAGACCATCAGTGCTTGTTCAAGGCTAAGACAATTTGTTATGGTTTTTGTGGTCACACGTCAATTTCTTTTCGTGTCTATCCTTTCAGGAGAACATAGCAGATCTTCCCAGGTTCTGTCTTTTCTACATAGCCTTTGCACTTCAGCTGGTCGCTTTGGTTTTATCAGCCATTGCTGATGTTCCACCTGAACTTAAGGAGGTGGTAAAAAAGGTAGATACTGCTTTTTATATAATTTGTATAAACTTCATTTTTATAAACATTTTGTGATTTTTATAAATATAGACTTGTTTGATTCATTTACATTTTGGATCTCACACCTGCAGAACCCTGAAGCTGGCGCTGCATTTCTTAGCAGAATCACTTTCAACTGGTTTAACTGGTAGGATTTCATTTCTTAAGATCTGCTTAATTTACGCAACAGCTTTTCTTGGCATGCTTTTGTTCCCCAACACAATGACACATGGCTGTGGTCACAGATAGTCACAGTTTTTTTAGTCAACTTATATGCATATAGTATATGCTTTTAGTATTATGGGAATGCCTAATAAATTTATCGCTCACAGCAGAATGAGAAGGTTTCCTCAGGTTGCAGTAAATTAAGGATATTTTAAGGTTCAGTAGTAGGGCTGTAGTCCAAATTTTCTGGATTGACTTGGACATGTCCTGGATTTCTTGCCATTTGTGCTTGGACTTGTCTCTGTCTTGGGCATTGGTCTCACTATAGAGTTTACAGTGGTGCCTGAAAGTTTGTGAACCCTTAAAAATTTTCTAGATATCTGCTTAAATATGAATTAAAACATCATCAGACATCATCAGAAGTCCTAAAAGTAGACAAAGCAATCCCAATTAAACAAATGAGACAAAATATTATACTTGGTTAATTTTCTTTGAGGAAAATGATCCAATATTACATATCTGTGAGTGGTAAATGTATGTGAACCTCTAGGATTAGCAGTTAATTTGAAGGTGAAATTAGAGTCAGGTGTTTTCAATCAATAGGATGACAATCATGTGTGAGTGAACACCCTGTTTTATTTAAAGAACAAGGATCTATCAGAGTCTGATCTTTACAACACATGTTTGTAGAAGTGTATAATGGCATGAACAAAGGAGTTTTCTGAGGACCTAAAAAAAAAAAAGAGTTGTTGATACTCATAAAGCTGGAAAAATTTACAAAGCCATCTCTAAAGAGTTTGGACTCCACCAGTCCACAGTCAGACAGATTATGTACAAATGGAGGAAATTCCAGACCATTGTTACCTTCCCCAGGAGTGTTCGACCAACAAAGGAATCCAGGGTAACTTCTAAGCAACTAAAGGCCTCTTTCACATTGACTGATCAACAGTTCAACTGGAAATGTTTAGTTGCAGTTATTGCTGCACAAGGGGCTCACACCAAATACTGAAAGCAAAGGTTCACATACTTTTGCCATTCATAGATATGCAACATTGGATAATTTTCCACAATAAATAAATGACTAACTTTAATATTTTTGTCTTATTTGTTTAATTGGGTTCTCTTTATCTACTTTTAGAACTTTCAAGCACCATTCTGTATGGTCTTTATACATCCGAGAATGTCTAAGAATAATATTTAAATTGTCTGTAATTTGTGAATGTGTGTGTCTGATTGTGTCCTGCAATGGGTTGGCAACCTGTATAGGGTCTCCCCCACTTTTTGCCCCTACCCGCAACCCTGTGTAGGATAAGTGGTAGGGAAAATTGATGGAAGGATAGGATAGATGTTGTCTTTTCTTTTCACATACACAAAGTTGACCAATAAGTAATTCCTTTTAGAAAACATCTTAATCATTGGCGTAGTGCAGGAATGGAGCCAATTTTGAAGTAAAGGCATTAGGTTGAAAATGATTTGATGGTTTCTTGTTTCAATCTTAGTTCACTTTCATTTGAACTTGATCTTGACTTAAGGCCTGGTCTTAACTTACTCTCTGCTAGTCTTGGTCTCGGACATGACAGCCCTAGTCAGTAGCAATGAAATTATACAAGATAGTACATAATGTCTTATACATTTTTTGCATAATAGGGCACACCCTGCTGAAACATACTGTATACATCATGACAGAATATATATTATCTTTCCATTCAAGGATGGTCATCAATGGCTACAAAAGGCCACTGATACAGGAGGACATGTGGGAGTTGAACGAGAAGGACAGCACGGACTGCATCAGCCAGAAGTTTGAGGGGATTATGAAGGATGAACTAAGGAATGCTCGGCAAAGGCTACAGAAGAAACAGAGCAAGAATAAAAAAACTACACTGAAGCCTGATCGTGACCAGAATGGCCTGGCCAAGGGAGTCAGTCAGGATATCCTGGTCATGGTATGGAATTGTCTCACATAATTTATTTTACTACTACTACTACTACTACTAATAATAATAATAAAAATAATAATTTTAAAGGAGAAGCAGTGTATTATGTTGCCAGAATACAGAATTCTGGGTCATATAAAAAATTTTTTATATGGAATATAAAATGTTGCAGGTATTCAGTCAGGTTTAAGTTCACTTTCAATTCTTTTTATTCAGATCATGACAAATATACTTATTAAACCCCAAATATAATTGAAATTAATTGAAATGTGCATATATATATATATATATATATATATATATATATATATATATATATATATATATATATATATACATAGTGCCTGCCACTAATATTGGTAAATTATCTTTGTTGTTGAACCTTTTGATCTTTTGTTAAAAAAATTCACAAAAATACTCTGCTCTCATGGATATCAAACAACTTCAAACAAAACACAGGTTCATAAATAAATATCTTAAATATATGTGCTTTGTTAAATATATTTGTGCCACAATTAAGAAAAGAAGAAAGAAGCCTTTATTTGTCACATATGCATTAGAGCACAGTCAGAGCGCAGGGTCAGCCATGACACGGCACCCCTGGAGCAGAGAAGGTTAACTTTTGAGCCACCACCAATTTTTGTCACCCTTTTAGTCAATACTTTGTGCTACCTCCCTTTGCCAAGAAAACAGCTCTGAGTCTTCTCCTAAAATGCCTGATGGGGTTGGAGAATACATGGCAAGGGATCTAAGACCATTCCTCCATACAGAATCTCTCCAGATCCTTCAAATTTGAGGTCCACGCTTGTGGACTCTCCTCTTCAGTTCACCCCACAGGTTTTCTATGAGTTTCAGGTCATGGGACTGGGATGGTCATGGCAGGACCTTGATTTTGTGCTCAGTAAACCATTTTTGTGTTGATTTTGATGTATGTTTGGATTATTGTCCTGCTGGAAGATCCAACCACGGCCCATTTTAAGCTTTCTCCCAGAGACAGTCAGGTTTTCATTTAATATCTGTTGATATTTGATAAGAGTCCATGATGCCATGTACCTTAAAAAAAAAAGCCCCAAAACATTAAAGAGCCACCACCATATTTAACCGTGGGCATGATGTACCTTTCCATATGGCTACCTCTCTGTGTGTGCTAAAACAACCTCTGCTGTTTATTGCCAAAAAGCTCTATTTTGGTTTCATCTGACCATAGAACCCGATCCCATTTGAAGTTCCAGTAGTGTCTGGCAAACTGAAGACGCTTGAGTTTGTTTTTGGAGTAGAGTAGAGACTATTTTCTTGAAATCCTTCCAAACAACTTGTGGTGATTTACGTGACTTTGGACTGTAGTTTTGGAGACTTTCTGACCCCAAGCCGACTTTCTCCAGCTGTGATCCTTGGAGATTTTTTGCCCACTCGAACCGTCCTCTTCACAGTCTGTTGAGACGATATAGACACACATCCAATTCCAGGTTGATTCATAACATTTCCAGTTGACTGGAACTTCTTAATTATTGCCCTGATGGTGGCAATGGGCATTTTCAATGCTTGTGTTATTTTCTTATAGCCACTTCCTATTTTGTGAAGCTCAACAACATTTTGCCGAACATCACAGCTATTTTCCTTGGCCTTACCCATTGTTATAAACGACTAAGGGAATTTGGCCTATGTGTTACCTCATATTTATACCCCTGTGAAACAGGAAGTCATAGTTGAACAATTACATGTTCCTAGTCATTCAGATGTACTAATTTTAAAAAAAAATCAATTAGAATATACTTTTTAATATATTTTTCTCACATGAATTCATATATTTAACAAAGATTTTTTTATATATAAACCTGTGTTTTGTTTGCTATCGTTTGATATTCATGAGAATATTTTTGTGTGAATATTTTTAGCAAAATATCAAAAGGTTAAACATTAAAGCCAGTTTTTCACAGCCTTCTTTGCTCACATTTACCAAGGGTGCCAATATTAGTGGAGGGCACTGCATATATATACACAACTCCAATTCCAAAAAAGTTGGGACACGGTGTAAAATTTAAATAAATGTAAATAAAAACAGAATGCAATGATTTGCAAATCTCATAAACCCATGTTTTTATTCACAATAGAACATAGAAAACATATCAAATGTTTAAACTGAGGAAATGTACCACTTTTAGAGGAAAAAAAAGGTAATTTTGAATTTGATGGCAAAAAAGTTGGGACGGCGCAACAAAAGGCTGGAAAAGTAAGTGTTACTAAAAAGAATTGCATATGGCAATTCTACACATTATAATTATTTTATGAAAAGGTATTACTGTTTACCGCAATGTTTAATACATTTAAAAATCAGAATACTTAACATAATGTGTTATAAACACTTATCAGTGCCAGAAAGAAATTCAGACCCAGTCTAAATTTGAAATGAATGAACCCTAGATAAATCATATCAGTTCTTTTTTCACCTTTGATATGGTAACAGTAAACATTACAATAACCTGGTTGTGTAAGTATGCACAGCCTTTTATAATAGGACATGTGACTGTGCTCACATTTAAGGAATCACATTCAGACTAAAGTTTGAAAGTAATCATGATGCAGCGGTCATCAGAGAAGTGATTCTGAGCAACGCCAACTAAATATCAGTTGTTTCTTTAGGATTTTAGCATCTTGGTTTCATTCAACTGCTGAAGCCATGGACTGCAAAAATCTTACGAGGCATGTGCGGGATGTTATTGGGGAAATCGATCAGAATAGGGATACAAAAGAATTTCCAAAACATTAGTTGTAGCAAGGAACACTGTGAAGCCCATCATCAACAACAACAAGTGGGGAAAATGGGACACCACAGTGACAGTTGGAGGCTGCCAAGGGACCTACAGCAACACTAAAGGAGCTGCAGAGATATCTGACAAAGTACTGGTCACTGGTCAGTGTCCTTCACAGGGCTAATGGAAATGGAAGAAATGGAAGCTGTTTCTCACCAAATAACAAAAACAAACGAACAAAAAAACAAGCCAGCCCAAATCACCGCACACCATGTGGAAAAATGTGTTATGGTCTGATGAAAACAAGCTAGTAATATATATTATAATCTGTAAATATAGTGTTAATTTTGTGTATAATAAAGACAGCAATATAATATAATGCATTTTATGATGCCTTATGGATTCATTGTAATATATTAGAAATGTCTCAGTTAATTATGAATATAAATATAAATAATCTTCACAGAAAGTGTTACCAAAATTAAATTCAGATTAGCCTTACTGTCATTATTCTGTGTCTGATTTTGGTTTACAGATAAAGGTCTTTACTCTGATTGAGCTAATAGTATAGGATTATGAACAGACTAGACGATTATATTTTTAAAATAAATTTGCTTTGCCAAATTGTTATATTCTTGAGGTATACAATAAATACCAGTGAATCTGAAATGAGGTTCAAATTATGCATTATTCTCCAGTGTAGTAGAAAAACCACTGACAACCTATTTTCAATCTAAGCACACAAAATACCTTCATATCACAGAACAGGTGTTAGCATATGACAGTAATACTAACCCATAGAGTGACATTCAGAACAATTCACAATGTTTAACAAAATTACTGGCATGGCAAAGTTAACCTGTCATTTTTGCTGTATTCAGGCATGTTTACAGTAAGATTACATAAGCCTTATGCAGGCTACTGTACAGACTTCAGTAGTTTGTTTTATTGCATTGTTGCGTGATAATGTTCTGAGCTTTAAAAGAGTTCACCTTCCTTATTTGATCTTTGCTTTTATTTTTGTGATTAGGAGGAGAGAGGAGAAAAGGCAGAAAAGAAGAAGAAAAAGAAGGAAAAAAAGGACAATGCTTCAGATTATCCTGACTCCTGGCTGGTGCCCACCATTATGAAAACCTTTAAATGGGCACTTATAGAGTCTGCTATCTTCAAACTATTACAAGACCTTCTTTCATTTGTGAGTCCACAGCTGCTCAAGTGAGTCACTTCATTTTCTTGATGATTTACACACCTCTGAAATTTCAAAAAGATGCTGTTCTTTTAGGGCATGTTTTGTAAAGCTTTCATAAAATGCCACTTGCATACAGACTCAGTGTTTAATTTTTATGGCATATTGCCTGTATTTTTTTGCTCAGTTTTGATGTTCTAGTGATTTGCCATGATATTTAATTTAATTTTTTTTTTTTTTGTCACAGGGTCATGATATCCTTCACGCAGGACAAATCCATTTATATATGGTGGGGTTACATTTATGCTGTACTGCTCTTGATTGTGGCAATTCTTCAGTCCTTGTTCCTCCAACAGTATTTTCAGCGCTGTTTTGCTCTGGGTATGAAAGTACGCACAGCAATCATGGCAGCGGTGTATAAGAAGGTACGAGAATCTTTTATTAAATAATTTTTATATGCCATTTTATTTTGTCTTCATGAATGTTTTATTTTTATAACTTCACACCGTGTTTTGGTAGTTTTGTGCCCTGAGCGCTTTGTGTTGCACAGAGGAAAATAGAAAGTGAATTATCAAATTAATGTGTACGCACAACAGTACTAAAACATTGGTCATGAAACAAATGTAGTAATTTTTATTAAGTAATTTAAATTCCAAATTAAATTCCATTATGATAAAATAAAACATTAATCAATTATATTCTACTTATTCATACTATGTACTAAGTTAGTATTATTAGTTTTTTTATTACTAATATTAATTATTAGTAATAATTAATTACCTCCAGGGTTGGAGGTTTCCTCTGCCCACTCTGGTTTCCTCCCCCAGTCCAAAGACATGCATTGTAGGCTGATTGGCATTTCCAAATGATCCATGGTGCATGAATAGGTTTGTGGTGTGTGACTGTGTCCTGCGATGGGTTGGCACCCCATCCAGACTGTCCCCAGCCTTGTGCCCTGAGTCCCCTGCGATAGGCTCTAGACTCCCCACAAGCCTGTGTAGGATAATACCAATTATAGATATATACAGTATATATTAAGATTAATAGCCAGTAATCTAATTTGGCAATATTCAGAGTGGAGTTAGGTGCACACAATGAGGATTTAAAACCAAATTGTACTCATCAGTATTCAGACCTCAGACTTAATTAATGAAGTCTTACTTAACCTGAACTCAGAAGATAGACTAGAGTTACTCACACCGGAATTACGCACATCTAAAAGAAAACGGGTGTCTTAAGGGTGCGATTCTGCCCTTGGAGTGTTTTTTCTTAATTTTCTTCATATTCAGAGCCAATGTCTGACAGTTTGAGGTAACCACAATATGCCAACTCTGAATATTGCCCATTATTAGTAGAAAATAATCCTTAAAATATTTTTCTTTCAACTTTCCAACCTTGCCAATCATTCAGAATTATTTGAAATTTAAATTTAAAATTTGTTTCCTGTATCCCATGTATATTTTTAACTTCTAGGTAATCAATCACTGTAATATTGAGGCATTGGTTGTGCAGTTTTATAACTTGTTCTCTCTTTCAGGCACTGGTCATGTCTAATAATGCAAGGAAGGAGTCCACTGTAGGGGAAACAGTCAATCTGATGTCAGCCGATGCTCAGCGCTTCAATGATGTCACCAACTTTATCCACCTGTTGTGGTCGTGTCCACTGCAGATTGTTATGTCCATAGCATTTCTGTGGATTGAACTGGGGCCTTCTGTTCTCGCCGGTCTCTTGGTGATGTTGCTTATGGTTCCCATTAATGGGTTACTGGCCACCAAATCCAGGTCTTTGCAGGTACTTTGTTACTATTGTGAATTTTTCTTAGTCTGAAATTACCACACTGAATGTGGGTAAAATGTACTACAATCTTTTCATTTACTTGGTCTTATGGCACACTTCCTATGAAACATTCATGTTGAACACATTATAAATGCATTCACACACACACATATATATATATATATATATATATATATATATATATATATATATATATATATATATATATATATGTATATATATATATATATATATGTATTTTGGCATTGGCATTTGGCAGATGCCCTTATCCAGAGTGACGTACAGTTAACTCATTTATAAAACTGACTGTGACAGTTGTCGTATCGTCACATCTTAGTCATGGAACAAAAAGGTGGTCGACGGACATTTTCCACTATAGTTTTTTTTTAACGAAATTAATATTAATCAAATAATATAATACAGCTTTGCAGTAGTATTCATATTACAAGTGATAGTGCAGAACCTGTCTTAAACAGGTGCACCTCAAGAAATTTGAATATTGTGGAAAAGTTCATTTTTTCCTGTAATTTAAATAAAAAAGTGGAACTTTCATATATTCTAGATTCATTACACATAAAGTGAAATATATCAAGCCTTTTTTTTGTTTTAATCTTGATGATTATGGCTTACAGCTCATGGAAATCAAAAATCTAGTATCTCAAAATATTAGAATAAAGAATTTATAATACAGAAATGTCGACCTGAGAAGACTCCTTATTTGTTGGCTCAAGCCAAGCATTGCATATACTTTATAACACATTATAAATGCATTTATAAATTATTACAAATACCATTTTCATGGCTAGTTTTATTTTGTGTCCTTTATTTTCAATATATGCCATAAAATGCTGTGAGGTCCTTAAATAACTAAAGAAGTAACACACTTCTTTTACACTGTATGCGGCACACTGGAATTAAGTGGACCTTTACTTTAATATTAAGCGAAGAGGACCAGAATTAAGTAAATAAGTTTCTTGTCAAGTGAATGTTATTGCAGAATTAATTCATGCACAAGAGAACCTCCAAAATGTCTGGAGTTTATTCTAATTGAGTCATCTGCAGCTGGTGGGTTGTTTAATAAGGACAAAATATTCACAGAAATGGATTTGCTTTAAATGTCCCGTGCTGCACATTTAACCCGCTGCTCTAGTTCAAATCTAATGTGCTGGAGTACAGAGCCAACAGGGTTACTTATGCACTGAACTCTATATTCAAGCCAAGTTAAGTCCTGTGGGTTTTACATTGTCATTCCTCTCATATATAGCTCATATTTATTGGAACAAAATGTCATTTCGCCAGGCTCTTGGTTGAACATATAACAATGCAATAGCACAGTGCACAGGACTACACAAAGTGCACATATGCAACAGTGTGAGATGAAAAATATACATGTAAAAATATACTGTAAAATATACAATAAGTACACAGGACAGAACAGGGTTGAACCAGTGCAAAGAATTGTATGTAAGCTATTGACTATGCAGAGGGTGTTGAGAAGGGTTTGATTAGTGCAACTGTGTTTTGGGAGGCAGTGGGGTGTTGAGTATTCTGACTGCCTGTGGGAAGAAGCTTTTGTGAAGTCTGGTGGAGGTAGCTGTGCTCTGGTACCTTTTGCCAGATGGCAGGAGGGTAAAGATTCCATAAGAAGTGTAGGAGGGGCCGCGTGTACAATGCTGGTTGCCTTATGGATGCAGTGGTTGTTGAAAGAGGCATCAACGATGGGTAGAGAGACCCTAATGATCATCTTAGCTTTTGTCCGCTGTGGGATCTGTGCAGGTCCCATACCAGACAGTGAGACAGCTGGTCAGGATGCGCTCTATTGTCCTCTACTTCATAGATAGTTTCCTGCTTTTCAAAAAACATCAATTATCTCCATTTTTCATTCACAATGTTTCATTTTCAGATGGAAAACATGAAGTTTAAAGACAAACGCATGAAAATGATGACTGAAATCTTGAACGGCATCAAGGTAGGCAGTCTCTTTCATATCACATTGAATAAGCTGTTAATTATATAGTACTGGAGAGGAAATTTGATATTTTGGGGCGTTCAGGCAACGCAATGACAAATCCCTGAACCTAAACTAAAGCCATCATTTTTCGATTCAGAAAATTGGTCATATTGTGTCAGGTTGTTTACAAGGTGACTGCATAATGAATATGCTACACTGAAAGGGTGAGACCCTGCAATGACTTATTCTCAGTTTAAATATCGAGCTGTGAGCTGCTTTTATGTTGGACCCACCTGGGGTGCCTGGAGAATGCCTGAGTGTTTATCTCCTTTGTCCTTGTCTTTAACGTCCTTTTTTGCCCTTTCTTTTTCCTCTCTCACAACCCCCATTGTTTTGCAGATTCTTAAGCTTTATGCTTGGGAGCTCTCTTTCCAGGATCAAGTTCAAGACATTAGAGAGAAGGAGTTGAAGGTGATGAGGAAATTCGCCTACCTGTCGTCCGTCTCCACCTTTATCTTCGCCTGCGCTCCAGCTCTGGTGGGTGTGATGGGTTTCAAACAGGGTTCACATTTCACACATCTCATCTGCTTATATATGAATGTATTCTTTTGCTCTTTTTGCAAATAGGCAGTCTCTTAATTAATAATATGGCAAATAAGGAAAAGGTCCATCATTCTTGGTATAGTTTGTAATTATATTATTTATTTTAAATAAAAATATTTTAATTATTGTATGATTGATTGATTAGTGTTCAGTATTGATTTGTTGTTGTTTTTTTTAAAAAATGTATTTAAAAAATGTATAAATCAACAAAAAACCTCACTACAGGCCAAAGTATCACACTCTAGGTAAACTTTCTAAAATTTGTAAATACAACTACAATATATTTTTTGATGATTAATTTAGCTAAGTGAATTTTTCCAAAATATGTGGGGGTTTTCTCACCTTTAACTGCCATAAAGCAGAGAAGTTACAAGTGCAATGTAGCAAACAAACAAAAAGGCTAAGTAATACTCAAAAATGTCAGGCAGGCAAATGGTCAGATAATTAATCCACATGCAGGTGTAAACTAGACGAGGATAATTCAGGAAATGTGATGCAGGAAAACAGTCAAAACACATCAAAACAGAAACAGAGCTAAGATTCATAGTCGTTACAGATACCTTCAGCAATACTGAAGTGAGACAGAAAAATCTGGATTGTTTGACTGGGGTTTAGAAGCTTGACTAGAGGTCGTGGACTGATGGATTTTGTAGTTTGCAAACAATTTAGAAAGAAGTGCATATGACTCTATGTTTGAGTTGCTGTGAAATGTGTGTTTTTCAGGTATCATTGGCGACCTTTGCTGTTTTTGTGTCTGTCAGTCCGGATAACATTTTAGATGCACAGAAAGCTTTTACATCCATCTCTCTCTTCAACATACTGCGTTTTCCTCTGGCCATGCTCCCCATGCTGATTTCCTCCATTGTACAGGTACCCAGTATGCGCACACATATTTTGGTGTCTCGTGTAGTTTTGCAGATTTTTATTGTCTATGGATGCCCTGTTTTTTGTGTTTTCCATATATTATGCATATTGTATGTTATATATATATATATATATGTGTGTGTGTGTGTGTGTGTGTGTGTGTGTGTATGTATGTATGTATGTATGTATGTGTGTAGGGAGAATTAGCTGTTTAGATTAAGTTGTTGCATTCTCCACCATTATATGTAATGAAAGTTTACATATTTAGATTAAGTTACCTATATTCTCCATAAACTACATAGGAGAGACTAGCAGATTAGCTCGGAAGGGGAAATTTGGCTAATTTAGTATTTCTGATCAACTATTCGTCCAGCGATAAGTTGAAATTAGTGTATTTATGCATTAGATATTACCTCCGTGGCCACTGGCAATAATCCATCCATCCATCCATCCATCTTCTACCGCTTACTCCTTCTTCAGGATCGCAGGGTAACCTGGAACCTATCCCAGGGAGCATCGGGCACAAGGCGGGGTACACCCTGGACAGGGTGCCAGTCCATCGCAGGGCACAATCACATACACACTCATTCATACACTACGGACACTTTAGACACACCAGTCAGCCTACCATGTATGTCTTTGGACTGGGGGAGGAAACTGGAGTACCCGGAGGAAACCCCCGCAGCACAGGGAGAACATCACTGGCAATAATATTCTAGATATAGTGAAACATTATTTTAAGAGCACATTGCAAGATCGGCAATTCAAGGCAATAGACTTCGTAAACAATAAGACACTTATGTTTAAGAACAGACGAGATTTTACTAACCTATTCTGCGACATAGAAACTAATCTAACACACACACACACACACACACACACACACACATACATACATAAACATGGGTACAAATGGCTTTTAACAGAGTGAATTACATTCCAAGTTTAAAGCACTGTATGTTATTTCACAGACCATGATCTGAACAAAGCATCAACTTATTAATCTAATTTCACTTCTATTTAAGGGCTTTAAACTTATTATAAGCACCAGTCTTAGCTAGATTCTGGGGTATTGTGCTTGCCAGTTGAGGGGATTTCCTCGTTATGTCGTGGTGTTGAGGGGATTCCCACGATGGTGATTTGTCTGTGGCCTGGTCGGCATTTGAGTAGCGTCTCAGAAGACCGGTCTGAATGATGAATGAAATGGAGTCTAATATGAGGGATGTTTGAAGAACTGGTGGTGGGTCTCTGAGCAGATGTTGACTGGAGACTTTCCACTGCCTCTGTTCTTCTTCTGATGAGAAGAGATAAGAGATGAGCGAGAGCCAAAAGAGCACCAAGAGCGGAGAGAGCGTTTCTTTGGTGTCACTGGATTTTAACTCTTTCCGTCTAGGCCAGCCCCAGAATGTTTCCTTCAATCAAACATTGTTTTAGGGTGGGGTGTAAGCCATATTCTCCATTGTCTCTGCAGATGGGTGTTTCCACACTTTTCATGATGTGTGGATCAAACTTTGTTCAAAATATCAACCTGTACATATAGACATTCTACCTGAATTTCATTACTCTTATCCTTCAGGATCCTTCACTCAATGAACACACACATACCACACAAGACATATATTTAACTGTTGTTAAGTCCACACAATAATCATACTAGTACTACTACTTTATTTAATACATGCTAAATAAATCGAACAATTACTGGCAACTTATTGGTTATAAACATGAAGAAAACAGACGAAAGCATTTGTGAAAATAGGTGACTGCAGTTGTTTAAAGATGTATTAATATTCACAGGCTTTGCTTCTGTAGGCTATGTGGAGTGCTCTGATTGTGAAATGTGTGAACATGGGGCTTTGTGTAGATCCTTTCCTGAGGGAGCAAAAGGTCTCATTTAAAGGGGTAGTTCCCCCCTTTCTTTCTTCCTGAAGTTATCACTTTTCTGGTGAAGATCCTTGAATTTATCTGTTGAGTAAGCCATCTGGTCTGGATGAAATCACTGGATTTGACAGCAGTTTCTGTGTGTTAGATGGTTCAGGCCTGGGTCAGAGATGTCTGTAACACTTGCACTATTGTTGTAGATAAGGCAGACTCAAACAAGCCATACTTAAGTGGCTCCTCTGTGTTTGCTGAGTGAGGATTCAACTGAGTGCAGTCAGTTTATAACGTTTCCTCCAGAGATATTTGTTGGGTTTTCTCTCTGAGAGTGTCTATTTATGTGTTTTTCATTTTATGTGTCATTTTTTTCGTGGGTTATATATCCTGCTTGTGGTTCAGATCCTACATACACACACACACATGCGCGCACACACACAAACACATACACGCACACACATATATATATATACCCACTCACACACTTGTGTCACTGGGGACTGAAGAGCTTGCATTCATTGATTCAACCATGAATTTTGCATCATATAGAAGAGTGCTTGAAGATAATGTGAGGCCATCTGCCCAAACGTTGAAGTTGAACTGAAAGTGGACCTTTCAACAGGATATTGATCCTAACCACACTAGTAAATCCACCAAGGAATGGGTCAAAAAGAAGAAATGGAGGATTATGGAATGGCCTAGTCAAAGCCCAGATTTGAATCCCACTGAAATGTTGTGGGATTTGAAACAGGCAGTACATGCAAGAAAACCCTCAAACATCTTGTAACTGAAAGAATATTGCATGGAAAAGTAATAAAAATATTCCAGCAAGCCTGGTGGACAATTATGCAAAACACTTACAAGAAGTTATTTCTGCTAAAGGGTGCAATGCTAGCTTCTGAGGATAAGGGTATACTTACTTTTTCCACAGACGAATATCACATCTATTGATATTTCTGTTGAATAAATGATTGAAAAAGCTAATTTTCCTTGTGGGTTTGTTAAAGTATATCAACTTTATTAATAGGCACTGTTTCAAAGATGATCAAATATTTGCTTTTCCAAATATGTCAAAAAAGCCAAAAGTTTCCATGGGGTGTACTTATTTTTTCACATGATTGTATTTATATAAAGCTATACATACTTCATGCCGTTGAAATCCCTTTTCCTTCTTTCCTTCATAGACAATTGTATCCAAAAAAAGGCTGGAGAAGTTTCTTGGTGCAGATGATTTGGACACAATGGCAGTGCAGCACAGCGACAACAAGGGTACTCAATCAAGTTCTACATACTTGGCCGCTTTCAGAGAAAGTTACATATATTTAAAGATGTACAGTATTACACCCCTTCTCGCTGTTGATTTTCAGGGCGTGCCATTTAGATGATCAAAATCACCTGCTTTTAGTTCATGTCTTTAAGGCTGCCAGATTTTTATTGATAAAAATGCAGATTAAAGAAGTTCTTCTTTTTTCATAATATTTTAATTCTTTTTAAAAGCATCTTTGCTTTACAGCATTTCTCAAGACCTTTGCACAGTACTAATATTAACTCCTGAGTATACACACTTAACTTAACTCTGAATACGGCCCAATGTCTCTGTCCTTTTATTAAACCGATTTTTATTATATGACATTGGTTACTGATTTACGAGCTCTTAATTTACCACCCTTGATTAGTTTAAAAAACATCATATAAATGTGAGAATTATTCATACATCAGGCATTTAAACGAAATATACAAAAACATATTAATTACTATTTTGCTGACATTGCTGCCCTCTGTAATGATGGTAATACATTAACGGTGAATTAATGGCGTATTAACCATTAATTAACAACATGAATGGTGTTTTTGATGCTGTGTATTTTTAATGTTAAAAATGACCAATAATAAAAAAAAAATGTTCAAAGCTAAGACTGTCATGTATTTTTCCTGTAATTGGAAGACTGCAGCTAACTGTATATGATTTTTATTTTTTTTATTGACCAGGCACAGCAGTAAATGTGAGCAACGGCACTTTTACCTGGGGGACCGATTCCAACCCAGCTCTGAAGAAGTGTGTATTTTTTTTGTTCCTAATGTCAGGCTGTGAGTCATAATAGTAGGTCATTAATTTCAGCAGACTTTGATTTCTGCTTGAAGCTTTAGCTTTAGTTTCTGATATAAGGAAAATCTGCTACAAACCAAAGCAGAATGGAAGACTTAACCTGTGCTGAGATGACAGGCGAGATGATTAATAATAACAATAACATGCTTACTAATAAAGACATTTACTGACTAAATGTCTGCAGGGATACTGTATAACTGAATGCTCAATATATACTAAGCAAAGCCTTTATTTTTTCTCTTATTTAGCAAATGTTTCATGCCTTCTACTTACATCACATACAGGCACATATTATGGAATAATGCATTTGCATGTAAAATCACATGTAAATTAAAATGTCAGCAATTACTTATCAATTGTTGGCCTAATTACAGCCCTGCAATTATGTTTGTTCAATCAAGTCTGCCAGTGTTGACATGTGTGCGTGAGTATGTACTTTAACTGCTCAGCTGAGTCATAGTGGAAAATCAGTACACCATTAAGATTCAGTCAGTACAGTCTTTTGTGCTCAAATGTAACATATATACCTTTTACCTTTCAAAGACAACTCATGAACTTACATGTGTGATTGCAAATATTTGTATTTCCAAAAATGATTTTTCTATTGGTGTCTGCTGGTGTAAATGGGATTTCCTGTCTTTAATTTCGAGGGCAATGTGAATGAAGGTTTGGCCTGTTGACAGTTCAGTCAAAGTAATTGAAATGAAATAATGACAATATGACAGTGATGTACTGTAGGTAGCGTTGCATTTAAAACCATATCTCTGTGTTTTTTCCTCAGTGTGTCTCTGGATATTAAACCAGGTTGCCTTGTGGCTGTGGTGGGAGCAGTGGGTTCGGGCAAATCCTCTCTGATCTCAGCTCTGCTCGGGGAAATGCGCAACCTCTCTGGCTCAGTCCACATCAAGGTAGTGAGGCAGATCAATGGCTGCTATTTGTGCACTACTCTGCTTCCACCCAGCATGGAGATCTGTTGAAACCACAGGCACCTTAATCTTTTGCATTTGCCTTGAGCACACATGCCTCAATGTGCAGGGCTTCATAAATGTTAGAAGCCAATTAGCAGTGGAAATCACTAGAGATTCTTTTCAAGCTGATGTACGGGACAATGGTAGCTTAATGGTTAAGACGTTAGATTACTACTCAGAAAATCGTGAGTTCAAATCCCAGCGCTGTCACTGGATAAGGGCGTCTGCCAAATGCCATAAAATGTAAATGTACTATTAAAATTAATTTCAGCTCAGGAATGCAGTTTATAATGATCAGTGTTTCTGAATCTTGGTCCTGGAGTACTACAGCCTAGTGCTTTCCTTAATCTAGCCCAGCCACTTCAACCTAATTTCGGCTTGGTTAACAAACAAAAAAAAATCAATATGTTTTGGCAGACAAAAAACATCAATATGTACAGGGCAGTGGTACGGTATGACCAGGATTGATAAACACTGATATAGATCATTTGAGTCTATTCTTCTGTAAGTGCCAGTGCCAATATATAAGCTGAATTTAAGTTGATGTGTTGTTTTCAATAACACTCTGCTTTAGAGTGATGTTTATAGGGCTACATGAGATCTGCACAATCCCTCTATGACAACTGACCTAAGCCTACTGTATATTAACACGTATAGGCTAAAGGCTTAATCAAATAGGTTTCACCTGTCATGAAGACTGCTTTCATCAGTTTTGATCAACATAGCACCTGAGTCACATGACACAGTATGTTGTTTTGGACTCCTTTCCATGCTGACTTATTGTACAAATTTATGAAAATTGAATTTGTAGCTCAGTACACTTCTCATATCACAGAATCACATAATGGTAATGATTTGCCATGAAACACATCAAAAGCAAACTAGCTAATTTACAGACAGTCAGATCAGTATTTCTGCTTGTAAGATTTTCATGATTACTAATAACAATGCCATGACACCATAATGACAAAGTGGTGTATACTTTCTTTTTTTGCCATTAAGTAAAGAGAGTCTAACTTTACCATTGACAAACCAAAAATGTTAGTCCAAGTCATTGTAGCAGCCTAACAACTGTCCTTCACCCTATGCTCTGTAATGTAGTAATGAGGTGACCACAAGCTGAATTATTTTTTTAAATGAACACAGAAATTCATAGATGTCACATCAGCTCATTTCCCTCTTACTCCTTATCATCATTCACAAGGCATCTGGGTCTCAAGGCAAATAAAGAGAGAGCTTTTTGAATTTTAAAATTCAACAGATGTCTTACCTTTAAAAAACACAGAAATCCATGGGCATCACATCAGTTCATCTCCCTCTTATTTTTATTAAAACACTAGATCACATTAAATACTTTTGATCCCAATGGCTAATTACACATGTAATGGATGCACAATAGTTTTAACCAGAGAAATTACGTTCACTTAACTAAGAACGTAAATGTTGATAAAAAAGTGATAAAAATACTGATAAACTGATATTAATATGCTAAATATGCAAGCTTACATGCTAGCATGAGTCTTTATATTTACAGCAGCATTTCTTAGGTGCATGTCTACAATGTCCAGGTGAGATTATCTACTGAAACAAGAGTAAAAGTTACCATCAACTGTTTTTGGGGAAGATCAATCATGTGGGACCAACAGCATAAATCTATCACAAAAGCAGAATCTGTACTATTTTCAAAAAACAGCTAAAAACCCACCTCTTCCGTGAGCACTTAACTAACCCCTAAAATGCCAATCCCCACATTATTTATAAATAAATAAATAAATAAATAAATAAACCTTACACTGGCTCTTACATTTCTACTCTGCGTACTTTGCTTATCTAGAACTCAATTATAAATCCTGCATGGTAGCACTACTTGTATTGTTCTCCGCTTGATGTATCGCTTTGCTTGTATTTCCTCATTTATAAGACGCTTTGGATAAAAGTGTCTGCTAAATTTATAAATGTAAATGTATTGTAAATGTAAAGTGAGTCACAAATGCAGAAGCTCTAGGTTACATATTACATGATTAACAAAAAAATTACACTGCATTGATAATATTCCACTTTTAAGTGTTTAAAAGGGAGAGCTGATGCATGTCTTATTAGGACTCACAATGAGTCTGTTCCTTGAGGCAAAAAAGCACAGACAAATGTACACCCTGAGGTGTCTCACTAATTAATGCCACGACAGAAACCATAGGTATGCCATACTACTAACTATGTATATTAAATACATTTTGGGGAAAATCACACAGATAAAACAATTACACCCCCCCCCCCAAACCCAAACAATTGTGATGACATAATTGCAAAACAAAAGACACTTTTTTTCTGGCTACATCATCAAAGTGAAGTTTGGGGTATTTTTTATGACCATAAATTGTTTTGGCTTTAATGTTTACATGTCACATTATTATCATTAATTGTTATAACTTTCTGAAATATGTCAACCTGGAAAGGTCACAAAACAATCTTCCAAAAAACAATGTCATTTCACTCAGATCTAACATCAACTTGATGTCAGAATTGATAAATAGCCTTTATGATAACTAACACAAGAGAATAGGCCTTTAGAAATATGTAGGTAGGTTTGCCAATTGACAGAAAGAGCTAAATTAGACATCTAGCTATTGGAATGCAATCCTTAAATAAAGTGCTTCTTTGTTTTCTCTACTCTCATTTTTCTCTCCTCTCCTATCCTCCCCCGGCCTGTTCAACTTTCACTTCACTCAGGGATCTGTAGCGTATGTGCCGCAGCAGGCCTGGATTCAGAACGCTACTGTAAAGGATAACATCTTGTTTGGCTCAGATGAGGATGAGCAGAAGTTCCAGAGTGTAGTGGAAGCCTGTGCATTACAGCCAGACCTGGAATTACTTCCTGGTGGAGCTCAGACTGAAATCGGCGAGAAAGTAATGAAAAGTCTTTTGCTATGCTGATCAGTCGGAAGCTGTTGATTAATTTTCTATAACAGTAGCTCTATATAGTAACACCTCATTCAAAGAGACATGTATGGTGATTGATTTACATAATCTATGGCTAATAATAAACAGATACAGTAAAAATGTTGAATAATGGTGATATAGTGAAATTTTCTGTAAGGAGAGTTTTATGGAACCTTTACGTAAGGAGTGTCAGGTGTCAGCGTTTTGTAATGGTCAGTACATTTCTGCCATGAAAACAAAACCGGTCAGGACAGAGGAGTTTGTACTTTCTGCTTTCTCAGTAACATGACGAACAACATTATTTTCTGTTTTAGTAACTTCCAGAGAGAGGAAAAGGTTCCACAACATAAAATGTAACTGTAAAAGGTTAAAAAGCACATATTGTTCATTAATAATTGAAAAATTGTAATCAATGGCAAATTGCCGGGATGTGATGTTATAGGATAATAATCCAGTTCGTGGTAACACAAGTGGTAGCAGTAACTTGACTTTGCATCAGGCCGTATCATACCCGTGTCATGTTTTATTCCTTACATATATGGAACATACATGAGTGACGGTATAGACAGGTTTGAAATCCTTAGTCATTAATAGTTTACACATCTGTCACAACTGAGTTATTTTCTGCATGAATGTATCTTATTATAGTGTATTGTATGTAAATATATTGTGTGACATCTCATAAGCTGCTGTTGTGTTAAATATGTGCATATAATTCTTGATACTGTCTGATACTGAATTTCAAATCACACAGTAAGAGTATGAAAGGGTATAATGTAAGTCTGAAAGGGTTGAACCTTTTAAACCAAACAACGAGACTAGTTAGACTTTTTACACTTCCGTCTCAAGGAATCGGATCGTAAGTGATCACTGCGATACATTGTGCATTGTGACATTACATTTAATGTGGACATATGTGTAACTAACTAGTGATGTGTCATTTATGAATGAGTCAACTCTGTGAAACCTGGCAGCCTGACTTGTATAGCTAAAGAGCCGCAGCAAGTCCATCTGCTGAAAATGTATCAGTATTCTGTATTCATGACTCTCTAATGGTCATAGTCACACATGTCCTCTGTGATGTTCACCATTAATGAGACATTGCCAGTCACGTTAACAAATGCCATCAAAATGCAGTGACAGAAAAATCTCTGGAATTCATGCAGAGGCAGGACTTTCCAGATTGTATATAGAACCAACAAATATGTAAATCACCAGACATGAGCCTGAAACCCTTCTGTTCTTGTGCTCGAGAAACACAAACTATATAGGCAAGCTACAATACAGGAACACTGTTATCACTATACTATATATGGAACCGTTTTAAAGGGTTCTAGGTATAGGCTATACAGTATGTCACAAAAGTGAGTACACCCCTCACATTTTTGTAAATATTTGATTATATCTTTTCATGTGACAACACTGAAGAAATGACACTTTGCTACAATGTAAAGTAGTGAGTGTACAGCTTGTGTAACAGTGTAAATTTACTGTCCCCTCAAAATAACTCAACACACAGCCATTAATGTCTAAACCACTGGCAACAAAAGTGAGTACACCCCTAAGTAAAAATGTCCAAATTGGGCCCAAACTGTCACTATTTTGTGTGGCCACCATTATTTTCCAGCACTGCCTTAACTCTCTTGGGCATGGAGTTCACCAGAGCTTCACAGGTTGCCACTGGAGTCCTCTTCCACCTCTCCATGATGACATCACGGAGCTGTTGGACGTTAGAGACCTTGTGCTCCTCCACCATCCGTTTGAGGATGCCCCACAGATGCTCAATAGGGTTTAGGCCTGGAGACATGCTTGGCCAGTCCATCACCTTCACCCTCAGCTTCTTTAGCAAGGCAGTGGTCGTCTTGGAGGTGTGTTTGGGGTCGTTATCATGCTGGAATAATGCATACTGATCATGCTCTGCTTCAGTATGTCACAGTTCATGTTGGGATTCATGGTTCCCTCAATGAATAGCCGTATGAGTGCTGCCAGTATTGCTGCAGAGGTTGAAGGGGTGGGGGGTCAGCCTGTCAGTGCTCAGACCATACGCCGCACACTGCATCAAATTGGTCTGCATGGCTGTTGTCCCAGAAGGAAGCCTCTTCTAAAGATGATGCACAAGAAAGCTGGCATACAGTTTGCTGAAGACAAGCAGACTAAGGACATGGATTATGAGACCAAGATAATCTTATTTGGTTCAGATGGTGACAAGTGTGTTTGGCGGCAACCAGGTGAGGAGTACAAAGACAAGTGTGTCTTGCCTACAGTCAAGCATGGTGGTGGGAGTGTCATGGTCTGGGGCTGCATGAATGCTGCCGGCACTGAGGAGCTACAGTTCATTGAGGGAACCATGAATGCCAACATGTACTGTGACATACTGAAGCAGAGCATGATCCCCTCCCTTCGGTGACTTGGCCGCAGGCCAGTATTCCAGCATGATAACAACCCCAAACACACCTCCAAGACGACCACTGCCTTGCTAAAGAAGCTGAGGGTGAAGGTGATGGTCTAAACCCTATTGAGCATCTGTGGGGCATTCTCAAATGGAAGGTGGAGGCGCACAAGGTCTCTAACATCCACCGACTCCGTGATGTCGTCATGGAGGAGTGGAAGAGGACTCCAGTGGCAACCTGTGAAGCTCTGGTGAACTCCATGCCCAAGAGGGTTAAGGCAGTGCTGGAAAATAATGGTGGCCACACAAAATATTGACACTTTGGGCCCAATTTGGACATTTTCACTTAGGGGTGTACTCACTTTTGTTGCCAGCGGTTTAGACATTAATGGCTGTGTGTTGAGTTATTTTGAGGGGACAGCAAATGTACACTGTTACACAAACTGTACACTCACTACTTTACATTGTAGCAAAGTGTCATTTCTTCAGTGGTTTCACATGAAAAGTTATAATCAAATATTTACAAAAATGTGAGGGGTGTACTCACTTTTGTGAGATACTGTATATAGGCTAAATATGATATCTATGCAGTAGAGTCATACAAAACAAATAAACTAGAGCATAAATGTGTTTACTGCAGTGAGTCTGTAACCTGAACACTGACAGCACTCAGCAAATTAAGATTTGTCTGCAACTCAGATTTTACTTAATTTTTTACTTACTCTCTGTTTGTGTGATTAATGAATAAAGGGCATGAAATGTTTAGCTGAGAAAAATGCCATGTAGTCTGCCACTGATATCACATTCAAATTACTGACCAATCTGAAGGTCATTTTAATCAGGAAATGGCATGTTAAAGCTAAATATAGACTTTTTTTGAGCTTTAATATTAGGCTAGTCATGTTGGGGCTGTTTTTTTTTTTTTTTAAAGTGCATGTTGCTTGTGTCAAATTTGCCAAATCTATCTCACTCAAAACACATATACCAGGGGCTCTAGAGTACATTTCTTTGTAAACAACCATGCAGTCGTCTCTCCCAACTTTAGCTCCCTGTTTGGCAACACTGCTGTGTGTGATGTGCTTGCCATGTTTCCTGTTAAAGTCCATCAGCTTCCTGATCCAGCCGTGTGAATGATTTCAATACGTTCTTCTTTCATCAGGCATTCTTAAAGGGTATCTCAAAAATATATATTCAATATAAACTAAGTAGGAACACATTTTGGAAGGCATTTTGCTATAAAGTGTTAATCCCCTGTATGGAGACTTTTGGGACACCCTGTGGAGGGGGTTTTAAACTGTTAAAATATCTATATATGTCAATTGTGTGTTCTGCATTTGAATATTTGTAGCTCAGTTTGAGATTGCAATCAAATGAATCCCACTAATTGGTCCGAAATGAATTAGCCCCAAATTAGATTGTGCTCTAGGTGGTTCTTGACAATCAATTAATACACTGTACACCCTCAGGGCATCAATCTGAGTGGAGGGCAGAAACAGCGAGTGAGTCTGGCTCGAGCGGCCTACAGCTCTGCGGATGTGTTCCTGTTGGATGACCCACTCTCTGCTGTTGATGCTCATGTGGGGAAACATCTGTTTGAGAGGGTGATTGGACCCAATGGACTGCTTAAAGATAAGGTACTTGAATTAACGGGCGGTTGTGGCTCAGGTGGTAGAGCGGGTTGTCCACTAATCGTAGGGTTGTAGGTTCGACTCCTGGCCACATGACTCCACATGCCGAAGTGTCCTTGGGCAAGACACTGAACCCCAAGTTGCTCCCAATGGCAAGTTAGCGCCTTGCATGGCAGCTCTGCTACCATTGGTGTGTGAGTGTGTGTGTGTGAATGGGTGAATGAGACACAATGCAAAGCCCTTTGGATAAAAGCGCTATATAAGTGCGTCATTTACCATTTACTTCCGTCATTGGAGATTTGCTGAGTGTACTGCCACAGCTAAATAGGTGACTGAAAACTATACCTTTTAGCTGAATGATTTAGTTTTGCACTATAAGAGCTTTGTACCAACTTTGATCCAGCAACATGCTTAGCTACTGGGTTGAATGAGTAGCTGAAAAGATAGACGCTTTATGCAAATTATTGTGTTATTTGATACAATTAATATATCCTTGAAGTCTTTTGTTGTTGAAAAATGGTATTTGGACACTTGACCAATCACACCCATGTGCTTGTTAAACATCCCATTTCAGATTTGGCCCTGCTTTGCTGTTATAATAGCCTTCACTCTTCAGCTAGATTTTGGGGCGTGGATGTGGAGATTTGTGCTCATTCAGCCATTTGAGCATTAGTGAGGTCAGGCAGGGATGTTTGGTGAGGAGGCCTGGTGCGCAGTCACTATTCTGATTCATCCCAAAGGTGTTCAGTGGGGTTGAGGTCAAGGCTCTGTGCAGGACACTCAAATTCTTCTTCATTAAGCTTGGCAAACCTTGTCTTTATGGAGCTTGCTTTGTGCATAGAGGCAATGTGATCCTGGAACAGGTTTGGGCCTCTTAGTTCCAGTGAAGGGAAATTGTAATGCTACAGCATGCAAAAACACAATTGTGTGCTTCCAAGTTTGTGTCAACTGTTTTGGGAAGATCCACATATGGGTGTGATGGTCAGGTCAGGTGTCCAAATACCTTTGGCCATATAGTGTGTGTGTATGTGTGTGTGTGTGTGTGTGTGTGTGTGTGTGTGTGTGTAAGGTTAGGGTTAGGTAACAGTAAGTATAACATATATAACAAATAACATATGAATGCTAGTAGTTCCTATTTCATCTGAACATATAAGGCTTATTACATATCTTAATTTTGGTAAGAGTTATAACCAACAGAAAGGTTTGTAGTATGAGTGATTTGAAGATTTCTACATATTGGTCTTGTACAGGAGATGTTTCTGTTCAGACTATTTATTCTATTTATTCTATAAAAATGTTATTCTGACACTTTTCTTTGCTTTGTTTTTCAGACTCGTATCCTGGTAACTCATGGGATCAGCTTTCTGCGACATGTTGATGAAATAGTTGTCTTAGTGGATGGCGTTGTGTCAGAAGTTGGGTCGTTCGACAGTTTGCGTGCCAGCAAGGGAGCTTTCTCTGAGTTCTTGGACACATATTCTAAAGAGGAGAACAAATCTAGTGCACAAAAGGGTAAGCTCTTCTATGGATTAGTGTGGCAAACAAACATCCAATTAAATTAAAGTGTAATTTCACCCAGAGTTGGACTCCTACACGCCTATAGGTCCACCTAAACACATTTCATGACATTTTATACCAAGGTTGGAATAATCGGTAGCCCGGGCACCTGGCAAATGTAGGTTTCATGTCGAAGCTATAATTTTGTTATTAGTAGTTGGCTGGTGGACAAGTCGGTTCACAGAAGAAAAAAAAAACCCTACATCATGTCGACTTTTGCAACACAAAATATTTAATTTTCTATGAATATTTAAACATAACACGCTTCACGGTGGTATGACACACCTCAATGCCGTAACTGTAGGGCATGCTACACTTTCTGAGTCACCTGCTGCGCTACACAAATAGGCTAAAATGCTATCTAGTTGTAAGTAAAACAGCTTTTGCTTGGCAAATTAACTAGCATACAAGGATGCAGGAAAATCATTTTGGTGTGAGAGTGGTTAGCAGAAAGCATTCATATACTGTAACCCTCCTGCGAAATGCAGTCACTTTGCAATTAAACATGTAAAGAAAAAATAGATGCTAGGCAGGCATGAATAATGCCTTGTGTATAACAATAATACTGTGTGATGCTAGGAAACTCAGAAATGAAATATTGGTTGACTTTTTGTTGGGTGCACAAACATGATGAGCTGCATCTGAAACTTCTTTTAGAAGAAGATGAGGACTAAGGCAACATAAAGACTTTCTCATATGTGTTTGTTTTCCTAATGCACTTAACTGTAAGTCACTTTGGATAAAAGCGTCTGCTAAATTAATAAATGTAAATGTAAATGTAACTGGCTAACTAGCTTACCATATATTATTACATTCAATTAGCTACCATTTCTTAGCTTAGCAAATTAGGTTTCTGGGCAAACTGGGCAGCCCATTGGAGCTTATACATTTCTGGTGGGCTACTTTAATGATTTTTCTTTATTATTTGTCCACACCTGTATACCCTGTGCACAAACAATCCTATTAAAACAATGTGGTGATAATGCAGGTAGAAAGTACATAGGAATTTATATATATTTAATAAATCCATAACTTGTCCTAGATTTTCTGGGGGTACAGCTTTCCTAATACATTTATGAGGTATTTAATCTCCAAACAAGAATTATTATTTGATGTCTTCTTCCATTCAGAACCATTCAAGGACAAGATGGTTGAATTGTCCCTTTAAAGAAATTCCAGGAAGTCCTTGAGTTTATTTCTGTTTGGTTCCACTTGATGATACTTCATTGATTTTTATTCATTTTCTTAGAATCAGCTTCAGATATTGAGGAGGTTGAAATTGTTCCTGAGAGTCACGAGCCACAACCTGACAGTCCTGCTGAGGATGTAGTCGCTGTCATGTTGAAGAGAGAAAACAGCTTACGTCACAGCCAGCGTCATACAATGCGCAATGGCAGGTTTGTTTAGACTCCACATGCTAGTCTACTAGTCACTAGTCACATCTGAGTGTAAAATATAGAGAAATACAGCAACCTTCTATTTGTCAAACAAAAACAGATGCTAAACGCTTGGGGTAGGTTACCAAGCAACAGGTTTTGGCATTTACAGTCCTTCTCCTCCCAACACGCACTACTTAAAAGTGTCTAACAGTGCTTTCACTCAGATACTCTCATTTCAACATACTGCGAATTCCTCACACTTAATATGAACTTCACATGCGTCTCTCTCAGTGGAACATTCTATGAATAATCTGTGGACCAGCAGCAAACCAGTGCATAATGTTTGTTATCATGTAATAAATTGTGTCCCCTTCAATTAGCCTAAAAGTAAGAAGGAACAGTTCAGCTAGACCTACAAAAGCTGCAGAAGAGTCCAAGAAGGGGCAGAGGCTGATTGAAAAGGAAACAATGGAGACTGGAAAGGTATGTAAAAATCTAAATGTCCCAAAAATTAACCTTAATTTTGTTTCTAAGAAAACTCGTAAAGCTCTGGACTGGGCTTGTTCATGAAGTCAAATCTCAGGTATGATTCGATATGTAAGTAACTGGGACGTTGTGCAGTTTCTGATGTTTAAGTTTTGTCCTCCAGTGCAAATATTTTGATATAAAAATAATTACTATGATGTTAAACTGCAGACTGTGATATTAACATGTACAGTATAGTAAAATTAGAAATATTGAAATCGCTGCATTATACTATGGAATCTTTCAGTTGGTCAAATTTAAGCCTTGAAATAAGCAGTGACTAGCAATCACTTTCCACATATATATGTAAAAAAACAAATAGACAAAATTACCTCAGATCTAACATTCTGAATCTTCTTTTTTATTTGTAAAGTATGACAATAAGGTTTAAACAGGAATTTAATGTGCTGGAGTGCAGAGACAAAACACTCAGAACAAAATAACTGCACTTTTTATTTGGGCAATGGGTTTAACAAAACAATTTTTGCTCCAACTAATCTCCTACTTCTCCTACTTCTTTGTCCCACCAGGTCAAATTCTCTGTTTATCTGCAATACCTGAGATCTGTTGGCTGGGGCTTCACCACCATGTTCATTACAGTTTACTTCATCCAAAATATAGCCTTCCTAGGTCAGAACCTATGGCTCAGTGAGTGGACGAATGATGCTATCAAGTATCCCAATGGAAGCAGCTACCCTGCGCATATTAGGGATATGCGAATTGGGGTCTTTGGAGCACTTGGAGTGGCACAAGGTATCTACACATTCATCAAAAACATTTCTTGAAAATAAAACATGTGTATTAGTCATGTAAGGATACATAATTTATAATCTACATCTATGTAGGTACAAATTGGATGCATACTATTTTTTTTCCCCCCTTACATTCATCCATACAGGGTCACGGTGGTTTAAATTACTTAAATTACACTACAGTTTGCATATATTTTGGGAAATAGACCAGACCACGAACATATTAGACATGTTGGAAGCAAACTCACTAACACTGAGTGATAATGTCAAAATCAGAATAAATGTGTGTTTAAGAAAAGCTTAGTAGCTTCACTGTCAGAGGCAGGAGCAAGACTTCACAAAGATCAGGAGGAATGACAGGGTTATTTATAGGTACAGTGAGTGCTTAAGCAAAAGTCTGGAGAATGGTGATCATGTAAGCAGTCATGTGACCTCTTGTACAGATTGTTGGTTAGCTGAGGACTCTGGGAAGTATAGTTCATGGATTCAGTGGTGACAGGTGCTACCAGAGACATGAGATACATACGAATAATATTTGTGATTTCATTTTAAGAGATTTTAGACACCTTAGTAAGTAAGTCCAAATCTACTATTTTAAGTAAAACACAAATGAATGAATTTTCACTTTTACAATGTTTCTCGTGATAGAATTGACACAGCAATACTGAAAACAGGAAATGACCTATGGAATCTATATTTGTGCAAGCATAATATGCTAGTTTACTCTGGCCTGTTGCAATGTTGGTTGGGCACAAGCATATTTTTGTGGTCATAAAATAATGTGCTGTGCTGGCTTTTAGTGGAACAAAGCTAAATGGTTTAACATTTAAAATATTGAAATTAAATATACTGTATATGACAGAAAAAACATAAAAGGTACTCTAGGTTCTGTCAGACCACAAAATTAATACAAAATTAATATATAGTCTAATTGTATGAGATTACAAAAAATGTGCTGCACTACAGACATGCAGTCCTTAAAGAGAAGGAGAGCAATTGGTATGCTATTTTAGAAATATATATATATATATATATATATATATATATATATATATATATATATATATATATATATATATATATATATATATATATAAACAGTTGTGATGTCCTTGGTGATTTTTGTGATAATTTGTTGTCTGATTCTCTATTTTTGTTATTACATAGAAGCATTGCTAGTGCAGGTGAATGAGTTTAATAGGAGAAAGACTTTTAACAATTTCAACCTATTAAATTATTTCATTATAAAGGGTAGTATGCAAGCTATTCAAGGTGGATTGTTCCATTAACTACACCTCTTAATAATGTAGTAATTCAAACCCAACCTCTGCACTGGTGGTCACCAAGATACCAAAATCATACACCAATCTTAGTCCTTATTTTTGATCATGTGTTATGATTGAATTATGTTTTGTTCATGAAGGGTTCAGACTTTTTAAACAAATCAGTAAGGTGAATGAATCAGTATTGATCCCTACAATGCCCTTTTGCTTCAAGATTATTATATGTATGTCGTATTTGCAATCACATGTGTGCCAAACCTGATCTGCAGCACTTGAGTCAGTAAATCCTTGACCATTATGGAGATTTGCTCCTCTGTTGTTCAGCAGATTAAGTGTTTGAGTGAGTGAAGCCAAAAATAAAGCTCTTGAGTGGTAAAGGGCTCTTATGTTAAGACAATTCTTTGTTGGTCTACTGGAGAACAGAAAGAAGTTTTGTATAGTGTACCAATGAATGGCATTAATTGTATGAGTAGAAATTAAAGTAACATTTAACTTAAGCCTTTTTAATTTAATAATTAAAAACTCAACAAGCAAAAACTCAACAAGCAAAAAATCAAAGAGAAAAATGTTTTGAGTTATGAAATTTGGCTCTGTAAACTAAAGAAGAAGTTAAGAATCTAGCTGTACTTGTTGATTTGACATCAAATCAAAGTGTGATTTTTTTTAATCCATGGCAGGCATTTTGGTGTTTCTGGGCACTTTGCTCCTGGCTGATGGAGCAATACGTGCCTCCAGAATTTTACACACTCAATTACTGACCAACATCCTCAGAGCACCCATGCTGTTCTTCGATACCACGCCATCAGGAAGGGTGGTCAACCGCTTTGCAAAAGTGAGTCTGAAACTACAATATGGCCAAAAAGTCCACCACAAGAACTGTTTTTATTAAATTGTAATTCAAAGCCTTCCCAGAAGAGTGGAGGTTATTATAAAAGCAAAGGTGGGACTAAATCTGGAATGGGATGTTTAAAACATTTTTGGCCATACACTATAAATACCAACAGAAGTTTTAAATGCATACTTCAGAAGTTACCTGGCTAACCTTGGCCAGCAGCATATAATTAATAACTAGATGGCAACAACATCAACCAGTTTTTCAATCCTTTGCCTCTAAGGTGATACTCGTATATGAAGCACATGGAGTATATAAGCATGTTTTGCTCTCATTTAGGACATGCTTACAGTGGACGAGATGATCCCCATGTCTTTCCGTTCTTGGATCCTCTGTCTGTTTGGCGTCCTTGGCACCTTATTTGTCATCTGTCTTGCCACTCCAATTTTCACAGCAGTCATTGTACCTCTTGCTGTGGTCTATTTCTTTGTGCAGGTAATATAATAACCTATTTACAATAGAGTCCAAATTTGACAATGTTTCTAGTGTATGCCAAATAGACTTGACATTTAGCAAGGTTGATTTTGGTAACACTGGCCAAAATGTTACATTCACATATCTTCACAGCTTCTAAACGCCTTAAAGATTTGTGAAGATAATGCCAAAACTATGTGAAATAATTAGGCATTTCTCTTTTTATTTAATCTAGTATTAGTATTTTTCTATAGATATTCCTGAATCAGGATAACAGTATGTTGGTATTAGCATGGCAGAATGTCTCTATGTTCTTCCATGTTGTTTTGTTTTGCAGAGGTTCTATGTGGCCACTTCAAGGCAGCTGAGGCGATTAGACTCTGTTTCCCGTTCTCCCATCTACTCCCATTTTGGTGAAACGGTATCTGGCCTTTCTGTCATTCGAGCTTATAGACATCAGGATCGCTTTCTGGAACACAACAAAGTCACTATTGATAACAACCTCAAGAGCAACTACCCTTGGATTGTTTCTAATAGGTCTTTACCTTTGAAATTTGTGTTATATTTACAATATTTATATGAAAATGGTTCCTCCATTTTCTAATCATCTTCTCTGAGTTCTATTTTTTGACTGTTGCATGTTGAATTTGCAGATGGCTAGCCATCCGACTGGAGTTCCTGGGTAATCTGGTGGTGTTTTTCTCAGCATTGTTTGCCGTGATATCTCGAGATTCCCTGGACAGTGGGTTGGTTGGACTGTCAATCTCCTATGCCTTAAATGTGAGACCACCACTAATACAACATTTGTGAGAGCAATTTTCATGGTGCCCATTTGAAGTTACACTGGGCTAGACACATAAACATAGTTTTGGCAAAAAGATTTTTAGAATTGCAATTGGAAGTTTGCAATTGGAATTTACACAAATCCAGTGGGTAGACTTTAAATTAGCCTGCTATAAAGTGTGAACATTTTATCATAACTATGTATCATTTGTTTTTATTTTTATATTTTTGTCAAATATTTCAAGCATTTCATTGTAATCTCACATCCAACATAAAAAAAATATATATATATTCTAATGCATGGATTTTGCTCACTATTTTTTTCTTTTCATTTATCTTTTGAGCGGGTACCAGTTGCTTAAGTGTGGGTGTTTGTTTATTCTTATTTCTTTGTGGGCATTCATCACAAAGATATCTTATATTTTTAACTTCTCTCTTGAAAACCCTTTAGGTGACTCAGACACTGAACTGGCTTGTGAGAATGACTTCGGAGCTGGAGACGAACATCGTTGCAGTGGAAAGGGTCAGCGAATACACAGAGATTAAAAATGAGGTAGTGTTTAAGTGGTTATCTTATTTACCACAGAAGTAAATATAGAAATTTTTAAAAATATACTGAGGCATTCATTCATTTTTTCATTCCTTCATTAGCAGTTGGTGAGAGTCTATCCCAGAAACAATGGGTGCAAGGATGCTCAGTGTTCATACAAACAAATTACTCTTAATGACTCTTAATCTTTTTCTGCCCAAATCAGCTGTTTGCTGATTATTTAAGTGTGATAAATTATGGTTACTTGCTGTGCTGTGATATTAATTCAGTTCAATTCAATTTTATTTGTATAGCACTTTTAGCAATGGACATTGTCTCAAAGCAGCTTTACAGAAATATATAAACACAGGATACAGATTTTAAGTGTGTGAATTTATCCCTATTGAGCAAGTCGGTAGCGATGATGACAAGGAAAAACTCGTAAGATAATATGAGGAAGAAACCTTGAGAGGAACCAGACTCAGAAGGGAACCCGTCCTCATCCGGGTAACAGCGGACAGTGTGAAAGTAAAAGAAAGTTCATTATGGTTTTAACATGAAGTCTGTTTGTTGAACTAGTCCACTGTTCACTAAAGGAGACCTGAGTGCAAAACTGCATGTAGTAATTGCAATCCCAAGGCCATAATAGCAATCATAGTCCCAGCAACCACAGCGCGAATGTTCATGTGGAATTGAGGTCCAAAACCATTTCCATGGTACTTCAAGTGGTACCATCCTAAACAATCTCCAGGCTGTTCCATAACTGTGGGGCTTTGTAAGAGAAAGCTCTTCCCCCTGCTGTAACCTTCACTATTCGAGGTACCAACAAATAGCCTGCACCTTTTGATCTAAGTAGGCGTGGCGGATCATAGAAGACTAAAATTTCGAGACCGTTTAGTGCTTTATAGGTCAATAATAGTATTTTATAATCAATGTGAAATTTTACTGGGAGCCAATGCAGTGTTGATAAGATCAGGGTGATGTGGTCATACTTCATGGTTCTAGTAAGGACTCTTGCAGCTGCATTCTGGACTAATTGGAGCTTGTTTATGCTCCTACTGGAACATCCAGACAGTAAAGCATTACAATAATCTAGCCTAGAGGTGACAAAAGCATGAGCTAATATTTCTGCATCATGTAGTGACAATATATTTCTTATCTTAGCAATATTTCTGAGATAAAAGAAGGCTATCCTAGTAATATTATCTACATGAGCGTCAAATGAAAGTCTAGAGTCAATAATCACACCAAGGTCTTTTACTGCTGTACATGATGAAACAGAAAGTCCATCCAGAGTTACTGTGTAAATAGAAATCTTACTTCTAGCTATGTTGTCCTAGTACAAGTACTTCTGTCTTGTCAGAAATAAGTAAAAGGAAGTTAATAAGCATCCTAATGTCCTTCACACATTCCTCAACTTTATGCAGCTGCTGTCTGTTGTCTGGCTTTGCTGAAACATACAACTGTGTATCATCAGCATAACAGTGGAAGCTAATTCCATATTTACGAATAATTTGACCCAGAGGTAGCATATATGAAGTAAAAAGCAGTGGGCCTGAAACAGAACCTTGTGGAACACCAAATTTAACCTCGGTATGCGTGGAGAAGTCGCCATTTACATCTACGAACTGATAGCGATCGGTCAGATAAGACCTAAGCCAGGAGAGGACTGTTCCCTTAATGCCAACAACATTTTCTAATCTATCAAGGAGAATAGTATGATCTATAGTATCAAAAGCTGCACTAAGGTCAAGTAACACAAGCAAGGAGACACAACCCTGATCAGAGATAGCTCGAGATTCCCTGGAATATTAACACCTGGGACAGAATATCACTTATTTTCTGACTGTTTTATTGGTGTCTTTCATTCCCCTCATTTACTGTGTGTGAATACAAAGGCTATTAGTAGCATATATGCAAATATAGTAGAGCAATATGTATAAGTATGATTGTACTGAATTGTTCTGTGTGATATTCTTTATTGCTGTCTAGAGACTCTAAGGAAAAGGGTCTAAAGATGTCTTGATATGGACTTACAAAATGATTTAGGCCTATTTTCTTTTTAATTTCTGTGTCCAGGCTCCATGGCTCACAGATAAATGTCCTCCAAACGATTGGCCCACTGCAGGGAAGATTCGGTTTGAGGACTACAAGGTCCGATACCGCCCGGAGCTGGAGCTTGTTCTTCATGGCATCACCTGCAACATTGAAAACACTGAAAAGGTAAAGCATGCTTAAGTTGAGGATTGTAACGATACACCGGTTGTTGGTGATACAGCAGTGTTGTATTTTTTTCCTCTTTTTAAAAAATGTTTGGAAATGCATGGAGGCACAAAAAGTATTTATGCATTATTTTTTATGGATGCACAAAAAGCACTGAATTAAACTATAGTCCTGAATTAATAATATATATTCTAGTGTGTGTGTGTGTGTGTGTGTGTGTGTGTGTGTGTGTGTGTATTGGGTTCTTTTCAGTCCTATATAATTGGATTTTTGTAACACTCAGTTTGTGGATTTAATTTTAAATAAAAGAACAATTGGTATTGAAAGTTTGCCCCCCATCCGATTAATTAATCAATTTAAAAAAATAATCGACCAACTAATTGATTTTGAAAAAAAATTGTTAGTTACAGCCCTAGTATTCAGCTACATGAGTGGATTTTGTCACGAAGCACTGCAATATAACTATGTTTTCCCATTTTTTCACAACTATGGAATGATGCATGCTTTAGTTACTACTTAAGAAAGTAGGAGAAAGTAACTTTTGTGATCTGCAGGGTTAAACTGGACATTATAATGAACTATAGTAGGTATAAAGTCCTGCAATTTATATTAAAATATAACACATCATTTGTTTTTGTATTCACATATAACACATCATCAGTTGTGTTGTTTGTTTATACTCGGTGTTCAGTGAGAATTTATAGAGGATCAATTAAAAGCCACCAGTCTGAGAAACTAACATAGTGAATATGTCAAAACTGAGGTTTTTACAAGGTGTTTTTCATCAATATCTATTGCAAGCTCTTTTAAGATTTCTTTACCAGAAATCTTTAACAGCAATTTTATTTTATTGTTTCATGAATTTTATTGTTTATACTTTATTGTTTAGCATTTTACCGCTTACACTCCAGATGTATTTTGAACAATACTACTCCTGAATTAAACAAATGTATACTTCATTTGATTAAACACATGCAAGAAATGCCATGCCAGCAGAGGTTACAGTCCCCAGCATTCAGACACAACCTCTGCCAAACATTTCCAGTTTAGATTCTTGGAATATAAACTCAAAATCATTCATTCATTGCAAAGTCTTGCCAAAGATTGTGGTTTTGTACATTTGGAACCTTGTTATCCTACTGATGGTCTATGATGAGTTTGACCATCTATCTCGGTCTCTTTGTTTAACCTTTTGGATTTTCCTTTGGTACAATGATTATACAGAATCTACTCATTATCTTGACCTCACTGTACTACATTTACATTTACATTTATTCATTTAGCAAATGCTTTTATCCAAAGTCTTTTTGTATAGGGGAATGAATACTCCTTCCAATACTGCCCTTATCCTGACACCCCTGATGTGAATTTGGGTGAGGATTCATTTGCAAGAGGTTTAAAAGTTCATAATTTACATTGCAGCATCACCTCTTTTTCTCAGTGTAACAAACAACGCGCTCAAGGATCTGTTGATCCTAAACTCCTCCTTTCAAAGAGCCTACTCTGCTCTGATTTTTCAGATCTCCCAGTGTATTAGATTAGTCTACTGCTTACAACTCGTGTCGGAAAGGAAACAACCATTACCGTATCTGAATTTCAGCTATGTAATAATGTCATTGGTTTTACGTTATCAATTTGAGCCCAAGTCCAATAGTGATACATCAGTAGATCAACCCGAACCACATTCGCAAACACGGCAAGAACAGGACATGCAAATTGGCTTTGTTTTTGCAGTGCAGAAAACGTCTTCCAGATATGGTGACAACAGAGACCTAACTCTTTCAGGGCAACTACAACTGTAGCGTTTGAGGTAGGCTCAAAGTACACGTTGTTCGTGAACAGACAATGAAGACCAGAGGTGGGTTTTTGTTACAAACCTACATAGGTTTGTGCAGGAAGTAAGTCTGGCATTACTAACGACTCTTTTCGGGCTGTTCAGAATCGGTTCTTTCTTTTGGGAGTCAATAACTCCATTTGTCGTGTACTTTGATTTTTTTAAACTTTGCAGACTTTTTACATTCACAAGCAGCTACATAACACACTACATGAAAGATAATATCTGAAAAAGCATAATAGGGGCACTTTAATAAAGCTTGCAACAAACAAAATGAAATCGCAGTCCAAATATCCACAATAAGTCAGGCAGAGGTCAAAATACAGTGACGTTCAACAAGGCCAGTGAGTACTCCACTGACAGGTCTGATAAAGAAAACAAAGATTCAATGCAGAAAAAGGCAATCACATATAACAAGACTCAGAACTCTGGCAAGCACTGAGATTGGCAAGACTTGATGATTGGCAATGATACAATGAACTACTTAAATACTATAAAACCAGGATGTCTGGATGTTTAATCAAAATTGCGAACATTCTCCTGGTCTGAGGTATAGAACTGTTCTGAGTACATGTACAAAACACATACTTTATGTGGATTATTGTTACTTTTTTATGTCCTGGTTGCTGTATCAACTATATAATTAAACTAATTATGTATATTTGTCAGATATGTTTTGAATCTGACACGGACAATTTCAGCATCAACTGAGCAAAAGGTATGACTCAGTGCATGCTAGTGACTGATACTGTGACTGAAAAACACTGAATTGCTTGTGAGAGAAATATATCTGCCATGTGCAGTGTATCTTAATTGAGCTAATCCAGATATCAGGGTTAGGCGAGGCAGCACTCCAAATCACAATATGTAAAATAAAATATGAAGTGAAGACCAGGAGACATATCTAAAGTGTCATGTCTTCACAAATGTATGCAGATAATGAGTCTTTATTCTAATAAGCAGTTGAGAGAGAGGGATCATGGGGTCAAATACCCAACCACACAGCAGTCATTCCAGTTAAAATCATTATCATGAGAATTAATCAGTGCAAAAGTAGACTGTATTATATGACTGTTTTACAGATTGGCATTGTTGGCCGAACAGGAGCAGGCAAGTCAAGCCTGACCAACTGTCTGTTCCGCATCATGGAGGCAGCTGAGGGACATATCATAATAGACGGAATCGACATCTCCACCCTGGGCCTCCACACTCTCAGGAGCCGATTAACAATTATTCCACAGGTAATTCATAGATTCCTTGTCCATGTATATTCCGTTAAAAACATACATGAAAAGCTTGATCTTGAATAATCAGAATCTGATTTCTGCATTTACTAAAATAATAAAGTGGTCACATAAACAGCAGACACCAATATTTTATATAGGATTAAAGCCACTACAGACATCTGGATCTTAGCCCATGCAATTTGTTATTTAGAGAATGTGTTCTGTTAATCTGATATCTTCTGTTCTTCTAATTTTGTGCATGTGTTCAAACATAACCAAATGTCTCAGATGCTGTAAACACCATAGATGTACAGTATCTCACAAAAGTGAGTACACCCCTAACATTTTTGTAAATATTTGATTATATCTTTTAATGTGACAACACTGAAGAAATGACACTTTGCTACAATGTAAAGTAGTGAGTGTACAGCTTGTATAACAGTGTAAATTTGCTGTCCCCTCAAAATAACTCAACACACAGCCATTAATGTCAAAACCACTGGCAACAAAATTGAGTACACCCCTAAGTGAAAATGTCCAAATTGGGCCCAAAGTGTGAATATTTTGTGTGGCCACCATTATTTTCCAGCACTGCCTTAACTCTCTTGGGCATGGAGTTCACCAGAGCTTCACAGGTTGCCACTGGAGTCCTCTTCCACTCCTCCATGACGACATCACGGAGCTGGTGGATGTTAGAGACCTTGTGCTCCTCCACCTTCCGTTTGAGGATGCCCCACAGATGCTCAATAGGGTTTAGGTCTGGAGACATGCTTGGCCAGTCCATCACCTTCACCCTCAGCTTCTTTAGCAAGGCAGTGGTCATCTTGGAGGTGTGTTTGGGGTCCTTACCATCCTGGAATACTGCATACTGATCATGCGCTGCTTCAGTATGTCACAGAACATGTTGGCATTCATGGTTCCCTCAGTGAACTGTAGCTCCCCAGTGCCGGCAGCACTCATGCAGCCCCAGACCATGACACTCCCACCACCATGCTTGACTGTAGGCAAGACACACTTGTCTTTGTACTCCTCACCTGGTTGCAGCCACACACGCTTGACACCATCTGAACCAAATAAGTTTATCTTGGTCTCATCAGACCACAGGACATGGTACCAGTAATCCATGTCTTTAGTCTGCTTGTCTTCAGCAAACTGTTTGCGGGCTTTCTTGTGCATCATCTTTAGAAGAGGCTTCCTTCTGGGATGACAGCCATGCAGACAAATTTTATGCAGTGTGCCATGCTGGCAGCACTCATACATCTTTTTCCCAAAGACAACCTCTGGATATGACGCTGAGCACGTGCACTCAACTTCTTTGGTCGACCATGGCGAGGCCTGTTCTGAGTGGAACCTGTCCTGTTAAACCGCTATATGGTCTTGGCCACCGTGCTTCAGCTCAGTGTCAGGGTCTTGGCAATCTTCTTATAGCCTAGGTCATCTTTATGTAGAGCAAAAATTCTTTTTTTCAGATCCTCAGAAAGTTCTTTGCCATAAGGTGCCATGTTGAACTTCCAGTGACCAGTATGAAGGAGTGTGAGAGCGATGACACCAAATTGAACACACCTGCTCCCCATTCACACCTGAGACCTTGTAACACTAACAAGTCACATGACAGCGGGGAGGAAAAATGGTTAATTGGGCCCAATTTGGACGTTTTCACTTAGGGATGTACTCACTTTTGTTGCCAGCGGTTTAGACATTAATGGCTGTGTGTTGAGTTATTTTGAGGGAACAGCAAATTTACACTGTTATACAAGCTGTACACTCACTACTTTACATTGTAGCAAAGTGTCATTTCTTCAGTGTTGTCACATGAAAAGATATAATCAAATATTTACAAAAATGTGAGGGGTGTACTCACTTTTGTGAGATACTGTAATCCAGAACTACACTTGCAAAATCGCAAAATTGCAATGTTTTATTTTAAAACAAAATCCTAAATCAATACACACTCCTAATGAAGGCTTAGTTGTTAAGACTCTAGTCTACTTTGCCAGTGAAGTTAAGAATGTTCAGAGAAGCATGCCAATAATGACTTGTTTGATGGGTTTATTAGCAAGTTGCAATGTAACTGTAGAGGTGCTTAGATCATGTATTTAAAAAAAGATTAAAGACATTCAAGAGTATATTGTCAAATGCAGAGGAAACAGTCGGATGGCACAGTACAATGAAATTCGTACTCTGCAAATACTCCCAGCAACCTCTGACACAATTTAAACGGGACATAAGGAAAATACTAGGGATGCACCGAAATGAAAATTCTTGGCCGAAGCCAAAACCAAATATAATGAAAAGCTTGGCCAAAAGCCGAAGGCTGAAACCGAACACGTTTTTTTTTAACGTTTTTTCCATTTATTTTGCCATTTTTTTCACCACTGCGTAAATTAAATAGTCAAAATGTGCTTTTTACTATTTTGTCTTGCTTTTCAAAGAAAAAATCAATCACAAAAACTACAATTTCAAAATATTTATTTAACACTGAACATTTTTTTTATTCCAGCAGGCATAGGCTACCAACAAGGCACAATATAACTTTAAATAAATAAATGAGTAAAATAAAAATATTTGGATGTGGTCATCTTTGAACCCCCCTTGAATAGCCTATGTTAGGCCTATAATGGACTGCTGAAACAGTGGAACACTCTGAAGCCTACAACTAAAAAGTGCATTAAAAAGTGCATTGACAAGAGTGCAAAAAATGGTTCTATTCGGTTATATACTGCTGATTATATTGGGGATATATACTGCTCGCGTCCCTGTACACCTCGCGGAGTATTATAGTAGATATAGTAGAGTTAGATACGTTGTTAATGTTATGTTCCCTTAAATAACTACGTCTTTACCAGCTTCCGTACTCTACTCCCTTACGTCTCGCGACGTGACAGAATAATCACAAATACTCACAAAACAAATGCACGTGTCCACAGTAAGCAATGTCACGGTTGTCAACATCTGAAGAGCATGCGCTCGTGCACGTAGCACGTGCATGCGCGCGCGCACTCGTCGCTCCAAGCGCACTGCCGGAAGTGGAGGTCGTGAAATTCGCGCATCTCACTGTGGTTGCTAGGCTATTTGGTGCGTCATCAAACACGTCATTGTTTGGTCAAATTTATTTGGCCTTTTCACTTATTCGGCAAAACACCGAAAATGCCTTTTTTGCTATTTTCGGTCGAATAATTTCGGTGCCGAACATTCGGTGCATCCCTAGAAAATACATAAACATAAATTAAAATACAATTTAAAAAGCACACAAGTGCCTGTAAACATTTTTGGATGAATGTATTCAAGTATGCTTTGCAGTTTCTGATTTATTTATTTATTTATTTACATTCATATGGAATTTAAGTAATTGACATGGATGCTAAGAATGATTAGCATTACTGTAGTATAATTCATAGAAGTTGTTGAATTAAATGCATAGACTAAAAGACATATATTTAAAGGAGATACCAGAAGACTACAGTGGACTACAGAATAAAATGTATTAGAACATCACATCAATGATTAATTGCCTCACTGCAGGAGATCATATTAATGCTGGTGGATTCATCCCTGTGTGTGATTTTTAACCAAGTAACTATCATTGTTAAGTTTCCAAGCTTTGACACCGCTTTTCCAAGCTTTTTATTCATTTGGCAGAAACTTTACCCCAGAGCAACCTATGAGTGAGGCAGAATACATTGAGTGAAAATTATTTTTGGAAAAGTATTAATTAACAAGTCCTCTAGAACTTAATATGCACTAACTATGACCAGAAGCAAATGTACTATCTTTTTAAAAGAATTTGTAAGTGAGAAGTCTTGACTGACCTTCTCAGCCTGTTGCCACTGCAATCCCCATCAACCATAATGAAATTAATTAATTAAGTAAGTAATTAATGTAAATTTGCATCGGCAGGACCCTGTGTTGTTCTCTGGAACTCTACGGATGAATCTAGACCCTTTTGAGGCGTTTAGTGATGAGGAGATATGGAATGTTTTAGAACTGGCTCACCTGAAGGATCATGTGGTGACTCTGGCAGCAGGGCTGCAGCATGAAGTCGCAGAAGGAGGAGAGAATCTCAGGTAGGGCTAAACCTGACCATTTGAATGAGGGATGTAGTGTGCATGCCTCATCATACAGTATATCTGTATCTGTTTAGTACTCCAAATATATGTATTTGGATTTAAACCTGAAGTGAACTAGATTTTTCAATTAAATATGAACCAAGTTGTCCTTCCTTGGACCACTTTTGGTAAGTAGTAACCACTGAATACCGGGAACACCTCTGACCCAGTCTTCTAACCATCACAATTTGGTGCTTGTCAAAGTCTCTCAGATCCTTACGCTCGCCCATTGTTCCTGCTTTCAACACATCAACTTCAAGAACTGACTGTTCACTTGTTGCTTAATATATCCCATCCCTTGGCACTGTAATGAGATAATCAATTTACCTGCCAGTGGTTTTAATGTTATGGCTGATCGGTGTGTGTATTTTTCAGTGCACAGCAATTACTATTTTTATGTGTGTCTATATATATATATATATATATATATATATATATATATATATATATATATGTATATATATATATATATATATATATATATATATATATACATACATATATATATATATATATATATATATATATAATATGTGTGTGTGTGTGTATACATATATATGTGTATACACACACACACATTACCTTCATTTGTAATAATGAACTTAATTGGCTAACTAGCTTGTCATAGATCATTACATTTTCTTAGCTACTAATTTTTAGCCTCGTCCATTAGGTTTCCCATCGGACTGGGCAGGGAACTTAATGGATTTATCATTTCTTAACCCTTGCATCTAAAAGAGCATGCCTCTTGCAATGATTAAAAAAGTAGCAGCGTCTTCAGATGTAATACATTTCTTCTGAGGAAGAATTATTTGGGCATTTCGATTTGATCAGCGGTACAGGGTCTGTATGTATCCCAATATAAATGAAATTGCATTAAACAAACTGTGATGCAATATACTGTAGTTATGTCTATTAAGATATTTTGGTTTGGAGCTGAGTGGCCCATGTCATTTATGGATTTAAGGTATTACTGTTGAAATGTTGTATAAAGGTCTCTAAACTTAAGTTATATAAAAAAAGGAATATCCGATTTGTGGATTGATTATTACCCAGGACCGATGAATTAAAAGTTAAAAGCTGAATGCTAGCCTTCTTTTATGCTCTCTTTTCCATGTGCTATATGTGAGGGGAAAAAATGCTTTTGTACCAGAAGTGAAAAAGCATCCAGAGGATGGGACTGTGCAGCACAGTGATGAATCTACTATACTTGTCTAGTGGGCTAGCTACTGCATTTATGATTTGCCCACATCCTGGTCTGGAATAATATTGGAGGGATGATTTTTTGATGATGGTAGGGCATGGTGTCTATCACATCAGTTCATAGGTGTTCAATTGGGCTGAGATCTTGGGACCCATATCACACCAGTGACTGGTGGCCATAGCATGTGATTTATGTCCTTTCAATCAATGAGCCCATGGGTCCTGTGGATAGGGGCTGGAGTCATCTACTCCCACCAGGACAGAAACGTTGGAAATCATGGAATAAAGCAGATCAGACAGAATAACTTTTATATTGATTTGCAGTGATCCTGCTCTCTAATGGGAACCCATGTCAGAAAAATGACATAGCAGAGATTACTATGTTTTATCTTTAATTCATAACCTGTCTGAATGTGTGCACACTCTGACACTCTGTGGACAGCTAATGAGATTGTAACCTTCAAGGCTCTGTGTCTAGAATAAGTATCAGACGCTGTGTCAGTATCAGAGAACTTTTCATCACATTGCCTTTAGTCATTTGAATCATTTTTCATTGATCTCCCACTCAACAGTAATGCACTGAATTGTTAAAAACCAGATGTTAGAAGTGGAAGTGGATCATTATTTTCAGTTGGAGTCAGCAGTGTTATGTATCATTCATGTTGTATGGAATTATATATAAAACATGCATAGCTTCATCAAAGGTTATTACATAAAAAGTGGTGTCAAACAGATTAATTAACCTAACCATTAAATGTATGTTGTCACATTGTAAAAAAGCCATAAACGGCATTTGTGGAATATTTTCATTTTATATTTCCATAGACTAAAGTCATTCTGTCATGGTCAAATTTTGCAACACTTGGAGAAAAATGAGAACATAAAACAGCTGTTCTGATTGGTGTCTTGGATATGTCCATTTTACTTTAATTTTGTATGTCTTGAATTAATATGTTTACAATATGTTTTTATTCATTTTGTGGACTTTTAACTTGTTATATCCAGTCTCAGGACATGGGCTTTTCTATACTACCTAGAAATTTAAAGTGCAGTTTAAAGTGCAGGAAGAACTCCTCGTTTCATACTAAGAATGTATATTTCTAAGAATGGATAATTCTCACCTGCCTAAAGAGGATTTACTTGGAAGCCTTTTCCCCAGGGGAAATCAAACACCACTTTAGGGGTCTGAGTCACTGAGTCCCTCTTCCTGTCATGTGTATATATGAATTTATAATGTTGTATGTTTTTAATATATTTTTTTGTTGCATTTTTTCCCCTCATGCTTACTATTCAATACTATTTATTAGTTTATTAATACAATTATTCATTTACTTAAATTGTTAAATGAAAATTGACATGGACAGAATGTACTTACTTACTCCCAAATGTGGGAGGATAACTCATATGTCTATTGAACAGTCACTATTAGATTTAGAAAATTTGTGTTTTATTTAATTTTTTTTTACAGTGTGGGCCAGAGACAGCTGCTGTGTCTGGCTAGGGCTTTGCTACGGAAGTCAAAGATCCTGATCCTGGATGAGGCCACTGCCGCTGTTGATTTAGAGACCGATGAACTGATTCAGAGCACCATCAACCGAGAGTTCTCCCAATGCACTGTTCTCACCATCGCTCACCGCATTCACACCATCCTGAACAGCACACGGTAAAATCTAACAGTGGAAATGGTTAAAAGAAATGAGTACTGACTACTCAAATATATTCAACGGTCATATTTACTTATCTGAATTAAGTTACAAGAAATCTTTCATGTCATTTGTGTGTGAAATTTTACGTAAACACAATTCATGTGACACAAGTTTTAGATACTCACATAATAATAGTTCAAACCCAGAACAAACCTTCTTATTTAAATTTTCTTCCAAAACACCCCATACAAAACACACACACACACACACACACACACACTTCACACAGAAAATACAAATAGTCAACAATATAGGTCAGAGCTATTCAACAGAAATGTCACGTTTCTTAAAAAGGTCAAGTTTCTTAAAATTCCTTCCTTATGGTCTGAATGAGTTCTGAAAAAGGCTGCTAATCATATAAATAAGACCATCACATACGGCTGTTTTATTTTGGTGCAGGGCATGGTACTGCACCTGGTAGTGTTGCAGTATCACAGCTCCAGGATAAAGGTTTCCTCTGGGTTCTCAGGTTTCCTCCCACCTCCCAAAAACATGCCAGTGGGTGGACTGGTAAAGACAAATTGCTCCTACAGTATGTGGACTTGGTGGCTGTATTTCTACCTCACACCCAGTGTTCCTGGGATAGATCCATGAGGCCCTGATAGGGATAAAGCAGTTAATGAAAGGGAGTGAGTGAGTGAGCATTTTAAAATTGAATTATTTCTTTCTTTAAACTTAGCTTTGTGAATTTTATGTAGGTGTAAACAAAAGAATATGTTAAGTGAACTTAAATGTTTATAAGTTACCTGTACTCAAAGCAATACATTTTTATACTTAAACAGTTTAATGCAATCAGTTTCCTTAATTGATTTAGGTAAACTTAATCCGTCAGGTTTTACTATGTAGCAATAGTTTGCTAGTTCCTGTCAACTTGGGATAGCTACTTTGACTCGTAAATTGATTTTTAAAAAGAAAGGTTTCAAAGTTATAAAAAGCTAAATATTTGGATGTTTTATTTCACCTTGTAACTCTCAGGATAAAACTGTCTGAACATAAATTTGATTATGTAGTTGATGTGTGGTGAGAATACAGCTTGGTTGGGATACCAGTCCATTGCAACACACACACACACACACACACACACACACATATTCACACATTTATTCAAACCTAGGGGCAATTTAGCACAGCCAGTCTGCCTATGCTCATGTTTTTGGTTGGAGGAAACCAGAGAACCTGGAGGAATACTGTGTATTCTGTGAAAGAATACACAGACAGTAACCCAAGCACAGGGTCAAACTAGGCACTTTGAAGCTACGAAGTAGCAATGTTACCTTCTGCACCACCTTCCAGCCTCTGTGTTATAATTCAGTCCCTTCAGGATTTTGCAATCGCAGAAATTAACGCAAAATAAAGGAAACTCCGTAATATTTGCAGGAGCTTGCAATTTTTCAATTGCAATTATAGCAGATTTTCTGTCGATTTGGGCCAAGGAGCATCATGTGACGTCATTGCAATGCCCATTCAGCCAAAGTGCCCTTTGATTCACTTGAGTCGAACATGAGTACAGCTAAAAGGTCTCATTTACCAACAAACATCACTGCGTAAGACCATGCAAAACAATTTCATGCAATTGCAGTTTCGCCAATTCAAGTAGGTTTCTGCAAAAATGCACAAAGTACACTGCAGATTTAGAAAAAAAAGCCGCAGCAAAATCAAGCATTTTGGCTGCGACAATCACAAAAAACTCCACGAAATCCTGTATGGATTGATAATTGCAATTTAATTTAAAAGATAATTTTCTTGTTTTTGATTGGCATATTTTAAAAATCATCTTAAGAAAAAAAAAAACATTTTAAGATGGGTAATTTTTAAAACATAAAATAAGGGGGGTGTTTAAACCTCCATGCTGAGTGGGATGAGGTAATTCTCTGGGAAGTGCATACAGAGTTTTACACTGTGACACTCAGGCCTTAATTTAAGATCCAAAATCAAAAGTGCAATGGAGCATACCAGGGCAGCCCTCGAGAGGTCTGAGTGTGCGCATTGTGAACGCCTTACAGTGACTACGTTTACATGGACAGCAGTAATCTAATTATTGACCTTAATCTGAGTAAGATAATAATGTGATTAAGGTGTTTACCTTAATAACACCTTAAGGTGTTATTAAGGTAAACACCTTAATAAAAGTATTCTAAAAGTCGCTTTTAGAATACTCTTGTCATGTTCCCGTTTTACATGTTTTAGAACATAATTAGATTAACAGCCCGTGTCATTACGTCACCACGCAACGCCGTCCGATGTCCCTCCAGAATTTCACGTATCAACATACAGTTCGTCTTCGTTATGGTACCGTATACAGTTTTGGGTGTTTTCATTTATTTTTTTTACGAATGCTTTAAATGCGACTAAAACAGGAGTACTCCACCTGTCTTAATTAGATTATTGCTTACTTCGATTATGACCTTAATTAGATTAAGGTAAGTAAAAATTGCTGTTTACATGGTAGTTTCTTAATTAGAGTATGGTCTTAATCGGATTAAGAGTGGATTATTGTTGTCCATGTAAACGCAGCTAATTAGGCATCTCCACTTGTGGCTAGCTCTCTTTGCAGCCGAAGGGAGTTAGGTTTCAAAGTCTCACATATCTGGGCTGGCCGCTGCATGTAAAGAGCTGTTTGAAGTGATTACTAAGGCTTGATGAGCTTTTTTCTCTCCAGTGAAAATAAATCTCCCCTCACACTGCAGAAAACTCCCCTTTTTTCCAGAAGTGAAAGACAAAATATCACGCTTCTTGGGAAAACCATACATGCCGTATTTATAACTCCGTGATGCCGGATTATTCGCCCATTGTGGGGAATGAACAGCATGGCTATTTAGCTATGCTGAAGGTGAAGGAGGTGCTTGCGGGGGACATAAGGTTGTTAGGGCAGTTAGCCCCCAGTACTATTGTAGGGCCCCCCATAGCCAAGGCTGTCCCAAGTTTTCAGTGTTCTCTGGTCAGCGAGCTGTCACTGGGCAACGAAAATCTGATCCTTTCCCTCCAATAGAATGTGGAAAAGTTAGTGTCACTAAAAGACCATCTGGCAGCATGGAAACTACTGCCGAATGTGTCTCCATGGGTTCTGTCTACCGTCTTGTTCTTTTCGTGTCGAGGTTCCACTTCATATTAGTTTCGCCCAGTAGGCAGCGGTCTCGATAGTCCTGTCCGTCGCGTCACACAGGTCACGCGCCATGCAGGAATGTGGAATGAATCAATTGGCCAGGAAGCAGTCCCCATCTGGCCATATCCTCCCTGCAGTGGCCGACTTGTGTTCTTAAAACACTTGCTACCGTAGAAAAGGGTTACTGGGTCTAGTTCAGAGCTTGACATCCCCAGTTCAGAAGTGTGCTCACCACAGTACTCAACACAGAGCAGAGCATGAGGTTAGTGCAGGAAGTAAGATCCCATAGAAAATATACCTCATTCCATGAGGGAGGGAGGTTTATACAGCCATTATTTCCTGGTCCGCAAAAAAGATGGGAGTATGCGGCCAATTTTAGATCTGCATCATCTGAACCGTACTCTTCAGACATACAGGTTCAAGATGCTGATGCTCAAACTTATCATTCCACAGATTCAGTTTGAGGACTGTTTTGTGACGATAGATCTAAAAGACACATATTTCCACATAGAAATATCGCCCAGTCACAGGAAGTTCCTGAGGTTTGCGTTTGGAGGCAATACATACCAATATTGGGTTCTTCCCTTCAGGCTAGCTTTATCCCCTTGCACCTTCACAAAGTGCATGGATGCCATTCTGGCTCCATTGACTCTAGGGCATCCATGTACTAAACTACCTGGATGACTGGTTAATTCTAGCATGATCCAGGGGACTGGCAATTCAACATCGACATGTTGTTCTTGCCCACATGAAGAGCTTGGGGCTCAGGTTGAACCTCGAGAAAAGTATGCTTTCTCCAGTGCAGAGGACTTTTCTACAGGTTATAAGGATTCTACTACGAAGAGGGCATTTCTATCCCCAACATGCGTAGGGTCAATCCTATCAACACTGAGCAAGGTAAAGCTGGATCTGGGCATCCCCTCCAGTCTCTATGAGAGACTGTTGGGGCTTATGGCAGTAGCAGCCAACGTCATACCACTGGGGCCCAGTGCACAGGAGACCATGTCAGTTGTGGCTGAAAAGTCGGCAGTTTTGTCCGAGAACGAAACCTCTGAGATTAATCAGTGTCATGTGGTGATGCCTACATGCTCTGAGAATTTGGAGGTGTCCCGGTTTCTAGCCTTGGGTTACACTTTAGGGGCATTGCCTTATCGCAAGACAGTAATGACAGACACCTCCCTCATGGGTTGGGGTGCAGTCTTAGATGGCTCTCCAACTCACGGTCTCTGGAGCGGCCCTCATCAGGAGTAGCATATAAATATATGGTATTTATATATATAGTAATGCAGGCCATGTTTCTAGCACTGGAATTATTTCTTCCTCAATTGAGAGGTCACCATGTGTTAGTTGTGACAGAGAACACAACGGTGGTGTCATATATCAACCATAGGGAGGATTATGTTCAACTAATGCAACTAATTCTTCTCTGGGCAGAGGGAAAGTTTTTGTCAGTGAGTGCAATGCACATTCTGGTCAACTGGAATGTGGGGGCAGACATCTTGTTGAGGCAGGGGCTAAGGCCCAGGGATTGGAGGCTCCATCCACAAGTGGTGAAGTCCATATGGCAGAGGTTTGGCCAAGCGTAAGGGGATGTGTTCGCCTCCGAGGAGACAACACACTGCTTGCTGTGGTTGGCCCTCTCTCCTCCCACACAACTGGGGCTGGACACCATGGTGCACATGTGGCCCAGGTTACATCTGTATGTTTTTCTTTTTCTACAGTCAGGATCTACATGGCTGCCATTTCGGTCAGCCACGCCCCTATTGATGGAGCTTCTGTGGGGCAACATCTTCTAACTTCGAGGTTTATGCATGGTGTCAGGCAGCAGAGGCCCATCTGCAGAACATGCATACCTTCCTTGGACCTTTCTGTGGTCCTGTAAGATCTGTCAGGTGCCCCATTTGAGCCCTTAGAGTCAGCCTCAGAGAAGCTTCTGACTCTAAAGGTAGCTCTTCTGCTGGCCCTGGCATATCTCAAGCTAGTAGGAGATCTACAAGCTCTCTCTGTTGCCCCTTCCTGACTTGACTTTGCCCCTGTATTAGCCAAGGCCTTCCGAAATCCTAGGCCGGATTATATTCCTAAAGTGCCTACATCTGCTGCCCAGCCAGTAGTGCTGCAGGCTTTCTGCCCTCCTCTGTCCCTCACACCAGAACAAGATAAATTGCACCTACTGTGTCCAGTAAGAACTCTCTGTACTTACGTCCACAGCTCAGGTCAGTGAGGTAAATTGGAGCAGCTGCTGCTCTGCTTTGGTGGCAACAGTAGAGGTCATGCTGTGTCTAAGCAGCGCATCTCTAATTGGATAGTGGAAGCAATCTCTATCACTAATGAGGCGTGCAGTCTCGCTATGCCTCTGGGCAAAAGAGCTCATTCCACTAAGGGTGTCGCCTCCTCAAAGGCTTTGTCCAGAGGGGTACACTTACAGGATTTGTCTGCTGCAGCAAGGTGGTCTACGCCACACACATTCATTCAATATTAAAGCCTGGATATACATTCCACCCCGGGCTCGAGTGTCTTGCAGTGACCCTTGTTCTCGGCTTTCTTTGTACAGGCCATACCCTCAGAATGACGGAGTGGGTATTGTCATTCCCACAGCATGGAGCTCAATTAACGTTGAGTTCCCTTTGAAAGGGAACTTCTGGGTTATGCATATAACCCTGTTCCTTGAGAAGGGAACGAGATGCTGCGTAGCTTTGTTATACTGGGGCATGCCTGTGAATTGCATCTTCATTTCAGATAATAGAGGCTGACAGCGCGGTTCATAGGTGCCGTTTTTATATCACGTGATGCGCTTAATTTCCACGTCACCTGATCATGGCAGGCCTATAAATAGGCAAGATGTTACACAAGCTCATTCCCTTCTCAGGGAAAAGGGTTATATGTGTAACCCAGATGTTGCTACCATGGTTAGTTTGTATCTTAAAGAACATCTTGAAGGAACAGATCAAGCTGTAATCAGTATTCTAATCTTGGCTGCTAGCATGTCAACATAATCTCTTTCACTTGTTTTCCACAGGGTGATGGTTCTGGATGCTGGGAAAATAGTGGAGTTTGATTCCCCAGCTGTACTATTTGAGAAGAAGGGCCACTTTCATGCCCTGGCCAGAGAAGCTGGAATCTCAGCGATACAGTACTCAGTGCTGTGAACTTTATAGCAGTGCCTGAATTGGACATTGCACTTGACTTGGAAGAGAGAAGGTGCAGCTTTAATGTAACTGTCCTTGTGTGGATGTTTACAATATAGACAGCAAAGTTCATATTTGCCTCTTAGTGTGTAAGATCTGTGTGTGTTAATGTCCATGTTTGTGTTTCCTTTTGCATAGACTGTAAACAGGATAGGCTATATGTATGCAAGTAATGCTACTTGTGTAGTGCTACAGCGGAATGTGCCCATACATATATAAACTGCAAAAATGCATTCATCTCAATATTTTTTTTCAATATCTACATTATTTATAAATTGTTCCTCTTTTCTGATAAGCCATTACTTCAATAAATTGTTTAAATTTAGTCAGTTAAACAAAATTTCCTTTTAATAAATGGCATCTATGTTCTTTCCTTTTTTTAAACATTATTCTTGATAGTGATCTTTGCAGTATTCATTCCTTACAAGTGTTCATAGTATTCTGTTAAAGATGTAACCAAACACATTATTCAGAATGAACAGATACTGTTTCTAAACAGATGTAAATACAGATTTAAAAAAAAAAAAGAGCTAGTTTAAAAGGTTCACCGAGCACGAGACCAGAGGTGCACATCAGGACTGAGATCTGCGGGTTGCAGCAAAAATGCTTCACATGAGTTTTTTACATTCATGTGTGCAAAAGGGAGCTGTCAGATATGAAGCTTGCAAGGCAAAGAAAGACCCTGTCCATTAACATAAACATGCAGGACTCCTGTGTATTTAAAGCATTCATTCATCTTTAGTAGCTGATTTCTACATGACCATTTCTCTATCTCCTTAGCATTGCTGCTTTATACCAGTCCTATTTGCTTTGATATTAATACAACCTGATACCTCCACTGCTATGTGGTGTGTAAGTCTTACATATAGATTGAATTTATAAAGAAGAATTAATGCTAATCAATAATATAAGTGCAACTGAGTCCAGGTGATCGAGGAACAGTATGACTGTAAAAAGAATAGTTTTTGTTATTTGTAATATATAGCATCTCTATTTATCATATCCATATACTGTATGCTAGAGTATCAACTGCTAAGTATATATGTTCTTGGCTGACCAGACTGGAACCTAATGTGGTCTTTGCGGTTGTAGTCCATCTGCCTCAAGGTTCAACATGTACTGTTTTCTGAATTGCAGCATCCCAAATAGTCTACATGCTTATTTGTTTATTTACTGTATTTATTTCTAAATGTCACAACCAGGTTGGTTAAATTGTAATAGAAACTAAACAATGCAGAAGGACATCTGTTTGAACTATTGCTACTTCCATTCACAGCTAATAAAAAGCTACAGATTTCCAACTTATTCGTTTTGTCACCTTGCTGGTCTAAACTCAAGAATGCACTGAGAACTCATTTCTGGTGTAATTAATTTGGATCATATATTCTTCAATGACTAGGACAGGTTATTAAGGTTTTCTGAATAAGATGCAGCAATGGTCTTTCATCATAGCCTAGCTTTGATGTTCAATTTATCTATCTTCCATGTCCTAAGAGCCTGTTGAGAGAACACACGCAAAGTAACCTAAACTGCACTCAGCTACAACCATTTCCATAGACGTGCAACCATTTCCATAGACTCCTTGCTTCTATTTATAATTCAGCACTCAGGGGTTTATTCCAATTATTAATAAAGGAGTGTATAATGTAATTAATGTATAAATAAAGGAGATTCCATATTGACATATTTGTTTATACTGTGATATATTTTACATTTTCAAAGGGTAAAAATAATCCTGAAAATATTAACCCATTTATGAAATCGAATTAATCCAGCATTTTTGTAAAAATGAAACCATCCCTTGGGTTGAAAAGCAACCCCTTTGCTGGGTTAAAATTAACAACCCAACTTGGTGGGTTAGTTTAGCCTGTCCTATATTTAGCCGCTGGGCTAAAAATAACTAAATTTTGGTGTTTTTTAGAGTGGGTGCATGGAAGCTCTAAAAAAGGTAACATCCTTCTGTCTCCATGAAGATATTTACTTTATAAATAACTGGTAGTACTTCAGGTTTTCATGAAAAACACCTGTAGGGAGAGAAAGGCTGAGAAATGGATTTCTGAAAAGTTACATAACAGCCAACACAGAAATGTATCATTTATTCATTCATTGATTTTCATTAACTGCTTACTCTTGGTCTGGATCACTGTGGATCCACAACTTATCAGACTTTATCCCTGAAGCCATGGATGACTGCAGAGGTGTGTGCACTGCTGAGGACACGAGACTCCACCTTCAGGGCAGGTGACAAGCCCTGAGATCAGCGAAGGCCTAATTGTCCTTGGCCATCAGAGAGGCAAAGCACGCACATGCCCAGAAAATCCACAGTAACTTCACGGATAGCAGTGACACGCAATGCATGTTGTAGGGCATTCAGGCCATCAGCAACTACAGGACAACATCATCCGCCTGTGACAGTGTTGCCTCCCTTCCAGATGCGCTGAAACTCCTACGCTCAGTTTGAGGCACAGGATGACGTGGCAACGAGGAAGACCACCCCTCTTCCCAATGACTAGGTGCTGTGTCTAAGCACGACTGAACTGAGGAAAACTCTATGTAGAGTCAACCCACGGAAAGCTGCTGGACCAGACAAAATTCCTGGCAGAGTGCTCAGAGGATGTGCAGACCAGCTGGCAGTTGTTTTCACTGACATCTTCAACATCTCTCTGGGGGTCATACTGACTCATACTGATGGCCCTGATCTGAAAATAGTTCCTCTGGAACACCGTGCTCTTTTATATACTGTTCACATAACAGCTGTGCCACTGTGCTGGCTTTCTGATCTACCGTGGAATATGCATTGACATATTTAGTGAAGTGATCTTGTACTACCAAAACATATCTATTTCTTCTGGAAGTACACACCAACTGAAAGGGCTTACTAGCACTAATAGATTGAAGGGGTGCCCATCGTTGAGAAACCGGCTTTCTCTTAAATTCACAAGCTTCACATGACTCACAATATCGCTCAATTGCACCTCTCATTCCTGGCCAAAAACACCAACTCTGAGCTCTTTTGAGTATGCGCTCAGCACTGTAGTGTCCAGCACAAGGATCACCATGTAAATAATACAAGGTGTCTTGAATGAGAGCTTCAGGAATGACTACTTGGTAAATTTCAGGTTGACCTGGCGCCTGGCGAGCTGTACTACAAAGCACGTCACCACTTAACACCATGCGAGGAAATTGCCACTAGAGTTGTCTTATTTTCCCTGTAACATGCCTGATTAGGTCTCTTTTGGATCTGAACCCAACTATACAATTGTGAGAGATGAGGATCTTGACTCCAGAAGAAACACCTGTCTGAGACATAGCAGGTAAATCTTCTGTCTGAATAGCCACCTTTTTTTGTTACAGGTTCCTGTGCTTAAGATGAAACCACAGGAATTCTAGACATAGCATCCACATTAGTGTGTTTCCATCCTTCCCTGTGTATCAATCACCCATTCGTTCAGGTTTAGTTCCATAGCCCACCGACCTCTACGTCTTGTGCGATCAATGTCTAAATTCAGTTTTCTGAGAGCAACAAGAGGTTTGTGATCAGTGACAATTGTAAAAGGGCAGTTGCTCAATTAATGACGAAAATGCCTAAACGGCCAAATTATTGCCCACAATTCTTTGTCATATGTAGACCATTTTCATTCAATATGAGATAGTACATGGCTAGCATATGCAACGACACGTTCTTTGCCATTTTAAATTTGAGACAAAACAGCACCAATTGCCATATTAGATGCATCTGTACTCAATGTGAATGGTTGGTCAAAGTTAGGAAATGCCATGACAGGAGGCGATGCCAGAGCATCTTTCAGCTGCTGAAATGCTACTGAGCAGTCACCTGTCCATTCATAGAGGACATCCTTATGAGTCAGTCTGTGTAATGGTTGTTCTTTAAAGACATAATTTGGAACTAATCGCCCATGAAAACTACAGAACACCAGAAATGCTTGTACCTCAGTGGGAGACCTAGATATTGGCCAATCTCTAACTCACTGACTATGAGCTGGGTCAAGAGCCAAACTCTACTTTGAAACAATGTGAGCCATGTACTTTATACATGCTTGGCAAAACTGACATTTTTTAGGGTTGAGCTTGAGACCTGCTTCTTTGAGCCTGGTCAAAATCTCTGTGAGATTCTTCATATGATCCTTAAAATATTTTCCCATGCAAATTAATTCATCTAGATAAATGACACACTTTATCCAATGCAGTCCTCTGAGGACAAGTTCCATCTAACTTTGGAATGTGGGTGGCCTATTCTTCAGACCCATAGGCATAACCTTAAATTGATATAGGCTATCACCCGTGGTAAAGGCAGTTTTCTGTCTGTCATTTGCATCTAACTCTACCTGCCAGTAACCAGAAGACATGTCCATGGAAGAAAAATACTGAGACCCTGATAAAGCATCCAGATTATCATCCACCCGAGGTAATGGGTGTGCATCAGTGATAGTTACTGAATTTAATCTATGATAGTCGACACTAAATCTGTAAGTGTTGTCTTTCTTCTTTACCATAACTTTTGGACTTGCCCAAGGGCTTTCACTATCTTCAACCACATCATGTGCTTTGAGTTTTTCTACCTGACGGTGAGTTTTTGCCTTGAAGCAGGAGAAGTCAAGTATGTTCGCTGAGAAATGGGAATGTCATCTTTGGTCCTGATTTTGTGGGTGACCTTGCTTGTACTACTAGCACCCTGTCCAGGGTGTACCCTGCCTTGTGCCTGATGCTCCCTGGGATAGACTCCAGGTTCCCCCACGACCCTGAAGAAGGAGTAAGCGGTAGAAGCTGGATGGATGGATGGACCTTGCTTGTACTACCATAATGATGAGCATGCTGACTGAAAATATCAGAGAAGGAAGTTAACAACTCTTTCATACTATTTTGTTGTACCATAGACAATTTAGTACCAGAGAGATCAGGCAGTACAGGCAATTTGGGTATTGACATTGAGTTAAACCTACAAGCATCCTGCATGTTAACATTATTCACACCTTTGTCAATAACTGCATAATCATACTGATTTTAAACAGAGTTTCTGCTATGAATTCTAGATTTTGTGAAAATGTTGAACAGTAGTCTACTACAGGCAGTTTAATTTTTCCATGTTCACATGAGTTGAATGACACAAGATTGTGGGCAGAAACCAGACAGTTTGAAGAACAGGCCACAGTTTTCCATTCGTCAACTATCTAGTTTCACTGACTCTGCCCACAGTTGCCGCTAATTCCTGTTTTTTTACTAATAGGAGTGGAATTTGATGTGATCTTCTGCTGTTGTAGCCCATCCACCTCAAGCTTCAGCATTGATGTGCATTTTGAGATGCTTTTCTGGTCATCACGGTTGTAAAGAGTGGTAATTTGAAGTACTTGTTGCCTCCCTGTCAGTCCGACCATTCTCCTCTGACTTCGGGAAGTTTTTGTTTTTTCACACCATTCTCTGTAAAGTCTATAAACTGATGTGTGTAAAAATCTCAGGGGATCAGCAGTTTTTGAATTATTCAAACAAGCCCAACTGAAATCAGCCACAGTTAAAATCATTGAGTTCGTATTTCTTCCCCTTTCTAATGTTTGATGTGAACATTAACTGAAGCTCTTGACCTGTATGTATATGATTTTATGCACTGTGCTGCTGCCACTTGATTGGCAGATTGGATAATTGCATGAGTAGGGTTACAGGTGTTCCTTTTAACATGGCTAGTGAGTGGATGCAAGTATAAATATAGCTGCAAGCAGCAGTTATTGGGGTTCAAGCACTTTAGGGCCTGCATAAAAAGATATTACTTAATATTGTGCAATCCTAAAATCACGGAAATCAGATAAAAGCAAGATAATTTTATGAAATATTGGCCTTCATTAAACTAGTCTAATAGCTGCTGAACATTGATTGGCCAATGGTGGCCATGTTTTTCATAATTACTTATAATGGGACTCTATAGAATCTTTCTGCACTGGTTTGGTTCCAAGTGGACATATAGCCTAGGACTAGCTCACAAAATTAGGTTTTTTTAAATAATCTCAAATATATAATGAATGATTTGATTGACAGCAAATTTGAAAAGTTGTTCAGAATGAGGAGATCTAACATATGATACAAAGAACATGTGTATGTGTGAAACATCAGACAATATACAATCATTTACACACCATTTATATAGCCATTTTATAAATTTTTTTTTTTTTTTTTTTTTTTTTTTTTTTTTTTTTTTTACTATTATAGCACTACCAAGTTGCCAAACTCTGCATTTTTTGTCAAGTGACCTCAGCCCTTACATAAGTATACCGTTTGGTGAAAATATCTCACTCCGTTTAGCATTATTACTATGTAACTAATTTGGCCAAATCCACTACCTTTACTTTTGACATGCCATTGACACACAAAATCTTTTTTGATAATTATTTTTAAAGAGACACCAATCTTGTAGCACTTATTTCATTGATATGGAGTGAAAAACCTACGAGTAGTTCGTAAAAGTATGTTTTAACTTATTTGAAATATTTACCAAATGGTTTGACAGACACCAATGGTTCTTGAGGCAAAGTTGTTTAGAATGAGAGGCGCTTTCATTTGATATATACTACATGTGTTTTTTTTTTTTTTTAAACACTGCATTATATATAAATATAAATACCAACAAAAATCATGATAGCGCCACCTAGTGGCTGAGTTTATTAAAAATTTGCACAAACCTCTTGGACCAAGAGTCAAATAGGTCCACCAGATTTTGTTGTGATCAGCCATTGTTAACTTTGTCTAATAGCTGCTGAAAACTGATTGGCCGATGGTGGCCATGTTTTTCAACATATGTGAATGTCCTCATAGACACTGTATGCAATTTTTAAGTCAATTAGATCAACGGTTCCATAGTTACAGCCAATTTCTAGTTTTTTGGTATTATAGCGCCAGCATGTGGCAAAACCACCATTTTGTGGAAGACCTTAGATTGACCTCATACATAAGCTTGCCAAGTATGGTAAAGATATGTCTCTTCATTTCATCTTATCCCAATGATTCCATGGATATAAGACACTTGAGTCTGTGACAAACGGTTCAGAAGTTATGGCCATTTTTTAAAAAAATGCTCACTATAGCGCCACCATCTGGCCGATTGGGTCGAAACTTACAGTTTGGTCTGCACGATCAGTTTTAGGGCAGAATAGTAATAAAAATCCTTACCAATACAATAGGGTTTCAGACCTTCAGGCTTGAAACCCTAAATATCATGACATGTATAAAGCTGTCACTTTATAAAACTATGAAAATTTGTTTTGAAAAATAGCCAAAAAACAAACACAATTGTTTAATCTTTCAGTGCAGGTGGAGGCATAGCTGAGCATAACTTGTACAGGATACTCAAAGGTTCTGGTGCTCAGGAGTTCCACTGCTCGGCAGGTGGCATAAAATTCAGGTAAGACGCTGAATGGAGGAATTCTTGTTCAGATCATGTCTCACTTTCAAATCACATTTCCTATTTAAGTACTATAGAATGACCCTGAAATTCCTTTTCATGTCTTGTTCCTAATTCTCAACAGGAACTCCAGTGTGAGTATGGGAGCCTCATTCACAGCACCCGAGTATTCGCTCAAGGTGGCCGATGTGGGCAAAGTGCGCACTCTCAATGCCATTGCCAAGAACACTCTCTAGGGGCACTCAAAACGGGCTGTGCTCTATTTAGGGAGCAGGTCCTCCTTGAATTGGAGCGAGTCCCCATGTCTATTGTACTATTCGGATTTCTTTAAAAAAGCTATATTTTTTCATCATCAATGAGCTGAGTTTCATCTCTCAGTTCTCTTCAGAGCAGCCATTACTGAGCCATGATACTCCAAAAACAGTACACAAAAACCTTTATTTTTTTATTCTATTAGACTATTTTGAAACAGCAGGACCGAGTGCTCGCAGTGGCATTTGTTATTCTTGTTTCACTGAGGCTCACTGATCAAATTTTCTTGTTTAGTCGGCCTATCAGCATGTGGCTGCTCGCTGATGTTGTTACTGTATGTTTTTGTAGCTCAACAGTTTATAATTGAAAAGGATGTTTACATGAGAGGAAGGGGGAGAGAGAGAGAAAGAGAGAGAGAGTGTTTGTTATTCACTTCCACTCTTCATTTGTCCTGAACATTAAGCATCAGAGCTTCAGGGCTTTGGGTGGAGGGCTTCTTCCCTTCTTAGCCAAAACAAAACACGCTTTTTCTTCAGAAGACAAAAATTCCTTTACCATAAAATAGTAAATGATGAGCAAGTGTCACGTATCGTGACGTAACGGAGATAAGGTACGATGCAAGCGCAGTGTGAACAGTTTTATTGAGAGACACACAGGCAGGTAAATCCAGAACGTGATCCAAAAACGTAATCCAGTAACATGCAAAGTTCAGACGATCGGCAAACAGGCATAAACGAGGCAAGGCAGGAATCAAAGTCGTGGTCACGGGATACAGGGTCGATATACCAAACATGAAACATAAACAACAGCGAGGGACTGGTAGCAGAGAAACCAGCGTGAACTTAACAAACGAACCTAAACATGAAACATGACATGAACTATGACTATGAATCTAAACATGAAACATGAAACATGAAACTATGGACTGACTGTGGTCATCTATCGTAAGGACTCTAAACTAATCTACTATAACTCATTCAATATTCCGCGTTGTGTGCTGGGAGGCGCGCGGTATATATGCGGAGATAATCAGCGTTGTAATGGCTGACGGCTGAGGGCAATTCAGACACACGTGAAACAACCACCAATGACAGAACGGGGAGGAGACATGACAGAAACATAAACAAATGCACGTGTCGAAATGTCATGATTGTCCACAAGGGAAAAGCAGTAGCTTGCGCATCTGCTCGTGCACGCGTGCTCACATGCTCCACAGCGCGCTGCTTAAAGGGGAACTCGTGACAGAACCCCCCCCCCCCCCCAAAGGGCACTCCTCCCGGAGTGCCATGAAACATCCATCTCCATTGGCGGCCCCGGCCCCCTGGGCAGAATGTCCCAAGCAGAGCCTGGAGACCGCACGGCGTTCTTGGCAAAACAAAAAAGCAGAGCGATGTACACGGCAGAGCAGGGAAGCAGAGCGTTGTCCTCAGCTGAACAGGGAAACAGAGCGACGACCACAGCCGGGCAGACAGGCTGAGCGAAGTCCTTGGCGGAGCATGAAGGCAGAGCGACGTCCTCGGCGGAGCAGGAAAGCAGAGCGACGTCCTCGGCTGAACAGGGAAACAGAGCGACGACCACAGCTGGCCAGACAGGCTGAGCGAAGTCCTCGGCGGAGCATGAGGGCAGAGCGACGACCACAGCTGGGCAGGCAGGCTGAGCGACGTCCTCGGTGGAGCATGAAGGCAGAGCGACGACCACAGCTGGGCAGGCAGGCTGAGCGACGTCCTCGGCGGAGCATGAAAGCAGAGCGCTGTACTCAGCTGAGCAGGGAAACAGGGTGACGTTCTCGTCGGAGCATGAAGGCGGAGCGACGTCCATGGCTGAACAGGTAGGCAGAGCGACAACCGAGCGACGTCCTCGGCAGAGCATGAAAGCAGAGCGCTGTACTCAGCTGAGCAGGGAAACAGGGCGACGTTCTCGTCGGAGCATGAAGGCGGAGCGACGTCCCCGGCTGAACAGGTAGGCAGAGCGACAACCACAGCCGGGCAGACAGGCTGAGCGAAGTCCTCGGCGGAGCATGAAGGCAGAGCGTGGGTCTCCGTGAGGCCAGGGAGAGGAGCGTGGGTCTCCGTGAGGACAGGGAGAGGAGCGTGGGTCTCCTTGCGGCCAGGGAGAGGAGCGTGGGTCTCCGTGCGGACAGGGAGAGGAGCGGAGGGGGGAACGATGTTCGCCATGGAGCAGGAAGGCTGAGCGACGACCTCAGCCGAGCGGGGAGGCTGAACGACGACCACAGCCGAACAAGGAGGCTGAGCGACGACCTCAGCTGAACAGGGAGGCTGAACGACATCCACAGCTGAGCAGGGAGGCTGAGCGACATCCACAGCTGAGCAGGGAGGCTGAGCGACGTCCACAGCTGAACAGGAAGACTGAGCGACGTCCACAGCTGAATAGGAAGGTTGCAGCTCTGCAGTTGAGATCTCCTCGTAGATCTCAGGCTGGGGCTCTGAGGTCACCAGGTGAACCCTGGGCATGGGCAGAACTTGGGCGGCCGTGTCGGCAGACTCGGGCGTGAGCAGAACTTGGCTGTGCCTGTCGGCAGACTCGGGCGTGAGCAGAACTTGGCTGTGCGTGTCGGAATACTCGGGCGTGAGCAGAACTTGGCTGTGCGTGTCGGCAGACTCAGGCGTGAGCAGAACCTGGCTGTGTGTGTCGGCAGACTCGGGCGTGAGCAGAACTTGTCTATGCATGTCAGCAGACTCGGGCTTTGGCAGAACTTGGGTGGTCGTGTCGGTAGTCTTGGGGGTGGGCTGAACTTGGGCGACCGGGTCAGTAGACTTGGGCGTGGGCTGAACTTGGGCGACCGGGTCGGTAGACTTGGGCGTGGACTGAACCTGGGCGACCGGGTCGGTAGACTTGGGCGTGGGCTGAACTTGGGTGACCGGGTCGGTAGACTTGGGCGTGGGCTGTACTTGGGCGACCGGGTCGGTAGACTTGGGCGTGACATCAGGAACTTGAGACTTGACTTGGACTTCAGAGACTGGAGACTTGACTTGGACCTCAGGGACTTGAGACTTGACTTGGACTTGGACCTCAGGGACTTGAAACTTGACTTGAATTTCAGAGACTGGAGACTTGACTTGGACTCCGACCTCAGGGACTTGAGACTTGACTTGGATTTCAGAGACTTGAGACTTGACTTGGACCTCAGGGACTTGAGACCTGACTTGGACTTCAGGGACTTGAGACTTGACTTGGATTTCAGAGACTGGAGACTTGACTTGGTCTCCAGAGATTAGAGACTTGATTTGGACTTGGACCTCAGGGACTTGGTTGTCCGTGTTAACATCAACTTGGTGGCTCATCCGCTCATAATGCATGTGGAATGGAAGATCAGCACTATTCACCACATTAACTCCCTTCAACAGCTCATCCAAGTTGTAGCTCTGCCCTGGTTCTCCAAACTCCCTCAGAAACAGGTCCGAAAACTGCCTACTGTCCTCCAGTACCCGGGGTCTCATGGCTGCTACTCGCTGTGCCCACTTGCGAGCTGGGCCAAAAAATCGGGACATCATGAACTTAATCCATTGTCTCTCCCTTGGCTTCGGGTCAAACAGGCTTGAGAAGTAACTCTGGCAGTCTATCATAAAATAGTCCGGATAACCAAAGAAGCCATCATACCGATCGGGAAGGTCCATGAAAGTCCATTGCGAGAACTGCATAGAATCCAAGGCGGGGATGATTGGCGTGGACCTCCGGGTTCTGCATCCTCTTCGTTCTCGTGCTGCATCCATGATGGGCGGAATATTCTGTCACGTATCGTGACGTAACGGAGATAAGATAGGATGCAAGCGCAGTGTGAACAGTTTTATTGAGAGACACACAGGCAGGTAAATCCAGAACGTGATCCAAAAACGTAATCCAGTAACATGCAAAGTTCAGACGATCGGCAAACAGGCATAAACGAGGCAAGGCAGGAATCAAAGTCATGGTCACGGGATACAGGGTCGATATACCAAACATGGAACATAAACAACAGCGAGGGACTGGTAGCGGAGAAACCAGCATGAACTTAACAAACGAACCTAAACATGAAACATGACATGAACTATGATTATGAATCTAAACATGAAACATGAAACATGAAACTATGGACTGACTGTGGTCATCTATCGTAAGGACTCTAAACTAATCTACTATAACTCATTCAATATTCCGCGTTGTGTGCTGGGAGGCGCGCGGTATATATGCGGAGATAATCAGCGTTGTAATGGCTGACGGCTGAGGGCAATTCAGACACACGTGAAACAACCACCAATGACAGAACGGGGAGGAGACATGACAGAAACATAAACAAATGCACGTATCGAAATGTCATGATTGTCCACAAGGGAAAAGCTGGTGCTCGCGCATCTGCTCGTGCATGCGCGCTCACATGCTCCACAGCGCGCTGCTTAAAGGGGAACTCGTGACAGCAAGGAATAAACTACATAGTTTATTCATTGACAATCATCAGCAATTCACTACAACATCTGTTCATTAACTTTAAATGCATTTTAGAAATTATATAAATATTGGCCTCTATATATTTTTGCAAATATGACCAGCAGGGTTTGCCCAAATCCAAAAATGCTGAATATTATTGAATACTGAATCCACACTATTCTATGGTCCATAATTACTTGCATCAAATCTTTAAGGATGAAATTAAGTCATCTTCATAATGCACCACACATTCTCAATCAGACACAGGTCAGGACTGCAGGCAGACCATGCTAGCACCCGCACTCTCTGCTTACACAACCATGCGCTTGTAATCCAGGCAGAATGTGGTTTGGTGTTGTCCTGCTCTGGATGGCAGCATATGTTGCTCCAAAATGTGTACATATATTTCTGCATTAATGATGCCCTCACAGATGTGCAAGTTACCCATGCCATGGTCACTGACACACCCCCATACCATGACAGATGCTGGCTTTTGGACCTGACGCTGATAACAGCTTGGATGGTGCTTTTCCTCTTTGGCCCAGAGAACACGACAGCTGTTTTGTCCAAAAACAGTTTGAAATGTTGACTCATCAGACCACAAAACACGATTCCACTGTGCTACTGTCTATCTCAGATGAGACAGAGTCCAGAGAAGTCGGCCCAGAGAAGTGTTGATGAATGGCTTCTGCTTTGCATAGTAAAGCCTTAACTTGCATCTGTGGATGCAGCGGCGAATGGTGTTGATTGACAAAGATTTATCAGAGTATTCCCATGTCAGGCTGTCCATGATGGTTTTTAAGACTGTGACGTATGAGGGATTACGTGCATTCAGAAGTGGTTTTCAGCCTTGCCCTTTACGCACCGAGATTTGACAGGATTCCTTGAATCTTTTAATTATATTGTGCACTGTAGAAGGTGAAATGCCCAAAAGCCTACCAATTTGTCTTTTGGGGAATGTTGTTCTCAAAGTGTTGGATTATTCGTTGACGCATCTATTGGCAGATTGGTGAGCCTCGACCCATCCTTGCTCTTGAAGGTCTAGGCCTTTTTTGGAGGCTCCTTATATACTATGATTAGACGATTGCCTCACCTGTTTCACATCACCTTCTTATTTAGCTATTAGTCCTAAATTGCCCGTGTCCCGTGGAAGAACGCCCACCACACACCACCTATTAGTGGAGAGGAGAGGAGAGTGATGTAGCCAATTCAGGGATGGGGATTATTAGAGGGCCATGATAGCCCCCCGCATAACAGCAGCAGTTTGGAGATGCTGGGATTTCAACTTAAGAACTTCCAATCAGTAGCCCACTGCCTTAACCACCGAGCTACCACTGCCATTCTAGGGTGTTATCCTGGTGTGGGAGGGGTAGCTTATTGGTGGAGTGGTGGGAGAGGAGTAAGAGGACAAGACGTTCTTTGGGACAGCGTTATCTGTGATCTGCTCATGTGTCATTTCGGTGAAAATGTCTTGATGTTGCTGCTCCTGCAATTTGGCCAAGGACTGGACCACTTGCACAAAAAGATTCTGCTCTATGCCCGTGTTACATCATTCTCAGGGCAACTTTCTGGTTTCAGCACCAGTTGTTAGGACATCTTTTGTGTAGAGGATGAATTAGGGGTGTTTTCTTCTTCGAGCACTTGGAGAGAGCAGACACACACAAAGTAGAATCAAAATCTCTCTGTGTAATGATGCAGGCAGTATATATACAGTTTCCTCAAGCAAAGAGCACAAAAATTAAAGGGGAAACAAGATGCGATACGAGAAGTGATACAATGAAATTATGTACTCCTTTTCTCATGCTAGCGAAAGAGAAATGGTACAGACAAACTGGTCAAAACCAGAAAGATTATTATCTAAAGGAATCAAACTGTATATGATTATAAGAAAAGGGAGAGAACTAGCTCTTTATCTTATCACTAGTGTAATGCAGCACACCGCTTAGAGAACACGGTACTTTGTTATTCTGAATTGTTAGTAATATTGCAGAGTGAATGCTAAATGCGACTTAACAGTGCAGTCCTGCCGGTTCTACGGATCCCTGTATCCTTAGCATCTGTATCCTTTTAAAAACATTTAATTTCACTTAAGAAATCATGCTGATAAAATGGTAATGTGACTGGGACTCACGGCAAATTGGTCTCAGGTCAGTTGCTAGAAGCTAAACTCTACTAATTCCCTACTGTAGGTTAAGAGAGGAGGATAAAGCAAGGTGCCTGTGTCTAAGTAAATGTGTGAGCATGTGTGTGTGCGCGTTTGAACCAAAAGTTCTAAGTGTGTAAGTGCATCATTAATGGCTGACTTTTTCAGATATATATTATTGCTAAATGAACAGTTCAAAAAACGGACAACAAAATTCTGCACCAGGTCATAAAAATTCAAAAGCTTGTCAAGCGGGTGTCAGATGGTGACTCACTGAGAATTTTTTTGTTTGTCCAGAAAGCTATTCATAAAAAAGCTATTATATAACAGCATCTTAAATTAGCATTACATGCTATAGTATTTTTATTTTTCCACCTCATTACCTTGGCAAGGAGGGAGCCAGAGAGGTTGTGCATTTCTCCCAGCATTACATTTAGCTTAATTTCACACTGAGAATATGAGAAAACTCAAACCTTTCACTGAAGTAAATTTATTCTGGGGAAAAACATAATAAACAAAAATATGTGTTTTTATGATAGCAGTTATAGTTTTTATTTTATGATTTATGCTAGTACTTGTAGAAAAGTTTTTATGCCTTGCTAGTTATGCTAGTACTTGTAGAAAAGCTACAAGTGTAGCTGTATTGTAGTGGATGTGAAAATTTATTTGCTTTATTATGCTTTTTTTATGTTCACTTGAGTGTTTAAGATTGTTTAATAAGATATTTGTACAGTGGGTCATAAGTAATGGACATAATTACTGATTACAAATAGATCATTTATATGAAATTAATACAATTATAAAATGAATATGAATGAATGAATATAAATTTAGAATGTTTCTGAGCAAATTGAAAATTGGGACTGTTGTGATTCAATATTCCTGAGAAGCTATTCTGAGAAGACATATATTTAAAAGATGGTATAGGGTACTTTTAGTGTATTTTGCCTTGTTTTAGAGCATGATTCATTGCAATGTAAGGACAACCACAAAAGGGGCTGAAAACGGGGACAAGAAAAGACTAGGTATAGCTTTTACGCACACAACAGAGACAAATACACAGAGTAAGTTGTCCAATTAGAAACAGAAGTGACTAATTAACAAATTAATTGCCATAGCAACAGGAATTGAGAATACATGGAGCATATACAGAAAGTGGAGGGGAGATGGGACATCTAAATGTAGGCATCTAAAACAATATTTGTAAGTGTTTGGACTGTGGCATTTTCTCAGTGCTATACAAATTGACTATGACTATGTTTTGAGTCATTGATGTGTGATATAACTCAAGACAATGCATTTCTTTCCATTATACCAAGGAGATTTGGTATCTACATTTACTTTGTATCATTGGATGTAACTGTTTTCCCAGCATGACTTTGTTTGCATGATGAGCATGATGAGAACATAACACAGCTACATTATTATTTACATAAACAAATCCATCCATCTATTTTCCATACCACTGATCCTACACAGGGTCATGGGGAGCGTGGAGCCAGAGATCTCGGGACACAAGGCGGGGGACACCCTGGACGGAGTGCCAACCCATCACTGTATTGTGGATTATGGATGTCTGCATGTATCATTAATAAAAATTAATAAAAAGAATGATGCCTGTCCCCAGGACTCAAATCATTGTTAGCTAATTTAGGATTAATTATATAAAAACTGTCAAAAGAAAAAAAAATGACAAGATATACTACTGTAATATTTTCATTCTTTGTCTGCAAAAGAAAAATATTGCCTGTTAAATATAGTAGCTTTCATTACGTTTCATAAAACTTAAAAAAGTAAGAAGATAAGTCGATTAGAGCATGCTGGATTGTCAGTGGACTGATTATACAGCTTTACAGTTTATCAGCAATGACTTCTTGCACATTTCCTTGCTCTTTCTCTTATGTCTATAATAATCACAGGAACTTTTAGATAGCATCAATAAACCAAAGTTCAAAGCCACAGGAAACAAGTGCTAAGTCATGTGATGAAGATAATGAGGAGGCATTGCACAGTTGAAATAGTGTGTAAAACAAACACATGACAGATGTCCTGTAGAAATCAAGAGACACTTCCAAAAGATTATTGGTTATAAGTTATTGAAATACAAATCAAAACAGTAATAACCTCATACATCATTTTTTAGGACAGTACAATCACTTAAGAAGCTTTGGGTTTTCATACGCTAAAAAGTCTTACAGGTTTTTGTAGTAATATTCAAGAAGAAGGATATTTGCTTCTGCAGCCGTCTGAATTTTGTTCTTCTCGTATTGATCTTACTAAATGTAACTGTGTAATTACTTGGCTTTTCACATAGGAAATTGCACTACTGACCAAACCAGGACAGAAATATTCACAGAAACATTACATAATAGACAGTGGAAACTCATCTATAGAGGGAGAGCCCAACCACATACAGTGTATTAGCCATTCAACAAATGTTAACCTCCATAAAGTACACATTCACTTCTCCATACATTCAGTTCTGTTGAAATACTAATTATCACTTTTGAGAGACCAAAGTTTTGTTGCTATATGACAGATATAATCTGTTTCATTGATTTGCTGCTGATGTTGCTCTTAATGCAGTTTTTATTGAACCCAGTAGTCAAAATAGGAACAGAAACAAGTGCTAATACAATAATACAATAAACGTTTTAATAAAGAAATAAAGGCCCACTGGGGCAGGAATCATGCTGCCCCATGCTTGGGGAGAATATAAACTTGTTATAGTGAATATGATCTTGTTATAAAATTTTAATCTAATAAATTTCTGCAAATGAAGGCAATGTGTAAGAGCATATAGGGTGTCTAGGACAATGGTGTCCAAACTTTTTTCAAAGGGGGGAGAGATTAAACCACATCAAAATACTCAAATACTGTGGTAGATATATATTCACATCAAATATAAGAATGGGGAAAAATGTAATCCATGTGACTTTAACTGTGGCATGGTTGCTGGTGCTAGGTGGGCTGGTTTGAGTATTTCAGTAACTGCTGATCTCTTGGAATTTTCACACATAACAGTCTGTAGAGTTTATACAGAGTGATGCAAAAAAAACAAAAATCATTTGAGTGAGCAACAGTTCTTTGGGTGGAAACACCTTGTTGATAAGAGAGGTCAGAGGAAAATGGTCAGATTGGTTTGAGCTGTAAGGAAAAATATAATAACTCATATAATCACTCTTTACAACGGTGGTGAGCAGAAAAGCATCTCAGCATGCACAAAACATTAAATCTTGAGGTGGATGGGTTACAACAGCAGATGACCACATTGGGTTTCACTCCTGTCAGGCAAGAACAAGAATCTGAGGCTGTCATGGGCACAAACTCAACTGGATGGTTAAAGATTAGAAAAAAATCACCTGGTATTTTCCCAGTTTTCATCGGTCCAGTTTCAGTGAGTCTGTGCTCGTGATAGCCTCAGATTCTTGTTCTAGGCTGAAAGGGGTGGAACCTGATGTGGTGTTCTGCTGTTGTATGAGATGCTTTTCTGCTTATCACAGTTGTAAATAGTGCTTATCTGAGTTATTCTCCTCTGATCTCTCTCATCAAAACAGTGTTTCAGCCTTCAGACCCTCGGATCACACTTTTCCCCCATTCTGATGTTTGATGTGAACATTAATTGCTCTTGACCTGTATCTGCCTGATTTCATGCATTGTGCTGCTGCCACACGATTGGCTGATTCAATAAGTGCATATCTATATATCTACAGTTGTGCTCATAAATTTACGCACTCCTTGCAGAATCTGCAAAATGTTAATACTTGAAAAAAATAAGAGGGATCATTAAAATTGCATTTTGTTTTTTATTTAGTACTGTGAAATAAATAACAGATGTTTACCTATAGTCCACAGGACACAGTAACACCTGAATTTACACAAATGAAAAAATCCTCCAGGTCCTGCACATTCTTTACTTTTCCAGCATCTTCTGCATATTTGTCCCCTTTCCAACAGTAGCTATATGATGTTCAGATCCATCTTTTCACACTGAGGACAACTGAGTGGTACACAACTATTGCAAAATGTGCAAACATTCACTGATGCTCAAGAAGGCAACATGATACATTAAGAGCCAGGGGGATGTAAACTTTTGTACAGGATGATTGGTGTAAATTGTTATTATTTCGTTTAAAGATCCTTGTTTTTTCATTTAGTACTACCTGCAGAAGCTATATAAGATATTTACATGTTTCCCAGAAGACAAAATAATAACAATTTACAATTTTCTGTGTGTAGCTTATTCAGGGCAGTACAAAATAAAAAAAAAATAAAAAACCAGAATGACATTTTAATGATTTCTCTAATTATTTTTCAATTATTAACATTTTGCAGATTCTGCAAGAGGTATGTAAACTTATGAGCACAGCTGTATCTCTCTCTCTCTCTCTCTCTCTCTCTCTCTCTCTCTCTCTCTCTCTCTCTCTCTGTATGAGGCACATGCATTTGTTATGGTGAAAAAAGTATTCTTGCTAAGAGCTTTTTTGAGATCGCCCTTCTTACTGTTAACTTTGCACTTTTTTCTGTAGCCATGACTAAATATCATTCAGTAAATTAACATGCAGGTGTCGTCAGAGAGAAAAAAAAAGGCTTTTGCAGTGTTAACTCTTGTTAACACAGTCTGCTGCCACCATCAGGTGAAGGGAAAAATTACAATGTGTTGGCCAGACTGTCCATGGGCCTCATTTGGACACCCATGGCTTGGATTAACAAAATTTTTTTTATTGCAAGATATATAGCAAAGATTGGGAAAGGGTAAAGGGCATAATGAACATCAGAAATGTGTGTGCACCATGATGACCTCGTTTCCCATGCCAAGGCTGAATAAGAGAAGAAAAATGCATTTCCCTTTTCTAATGCCCAGATTTTCTTAAGGTCTTTGATGTGGTTTTTGAAATGTGGAAATTCTTTATATTCTGAGATACTGGATTTTTAATTTCCATGAGTTGTAAAACACAATCATCAAGATTATAACAAAAAAGGCTTGAAATATTTCACTTTATGTGTAGCGAATCTAGAATATATGAAAGTTCCACTTTTTGAATTAAATTACGGAAAAAACCTAACTTTTCCATGATATTCTTTTTTTTTTTGGAGATGCACCTGTATGTTGTTTAATCTAAACTGCCTATTACTGGTTTACTCCAAAACATCACTAGATAGTAACCTATAGCATAAGTCAAGCATGATTTTGCCACTTAATTTTTCTTTGAGGCTGTTTTTGTTAATGTTGTCCTGTCCACCAAAATCTATGTTCACTAGCTGCTTCTGGTAGTGTAATTATTATTAATTATATTATTATTATCCTTTGTAGTACCTTCAAATCTAAGGACATAATCTAAAAGGAAAAACAAACAAAACAGCAAAACAACAAAACAAATAAACAAAAATCATGAAGTAAAAAATAAAGTAATTCCTTACCTTTTCATGTGGCCCTTCAAAGCGCTTGTTGGAAATATATAAGATAATGAGTTGAATAGTTATTTTTTCTTAAGTCAACCAGTTTAATCGATTGCTTGTTTTGTGTGTTTAACTATTTATTAACAACATTTAGAACATGAACTTCTTATGACTGTGTTTCCACATCTAATACCTCACTGTCTCCTTCAAGACTTTTCAGTGAGTCTTGAAGAGTCTTGCTGTTTCATACAAAGTAGAATCCACCCAAAACAATTGTTTTTTTTTTCACAATCATTCTCCATAAGGTTTGATCATGATGTCTTGTATGCGAAGTTCAAAGCAAAAATACTTAGTTTTCTTCTAAAGTTCTGCCTCATTACTAAAGAAAAGTCATGTCAAAGCTTGTTTAAATTTTGTCACAACTCATTTGGACAAGCCTATGAAATACTGGGAGAGTGTAGTCTGGTCAGAAGAGAGCAAAATTTTACTTTTTGACTGTCATACTACACCATGTTTCGAGAAGAAATGGCACTGCACATCAAACTAAAAACACTATACCAACAGTGAAGTTTGGAGGTGGACGCATCATGGTGTGGGGCTGTTTTTCATCACATGGTACTGGCAGACTTCACATAATTGAAGGAGCGATGAATGGAGCCCTTTACCAGGAGATTCTTGAGAAGAATCTGCTGCCATCGACCAGGATGATGAAGATGAGACATGGGTGGACCTTCCAGCAGGATAACGATCCAAAGCATACAGCAAAGGAAACTCTCAATTGGTTTCAGAGAAAAAAAATCAAGGTGTTAGAATTGCCCAGTCAGTCATCTGACTTGAATCCAACTGAACAAGATTTAAAGACAATTTGTTTAGAAGAATGAGCCAAAATCACACCTGAATACTGCGGCCCATTAATTTCTTCATACAGGAAGCGGCTTGAATCTGTCATTACAAACAAAGGCTTCTCCAGTAAGTATTAAATAAATTTCAGTTAGCGTGTTCAATACTGTGTCAATTCCTGTGTCATTCCCCTTCATTACACATAACTTCATTTGTGGACTTGTTTGGATTTCTTTATATGTGTGGATTTCTTGAGTTAATACCAAAGTCTGGTGAAAATTTCATGTGAATAGCCTCATTGGAAATATATTTACTGAGAACAGTGTTGACACATTAAATACTTATTTTCACCACTGTATAAGCATATTTTGGGGAAAAAAGTGTGATCAAATCTTTCGCAGTTTGATTAAAACAAATAGGATTGACATCTTTACACTTATTTGTGATGTTCATAGGATAACATGACAACTTAATAAGCTATTAATGACAACTGACATAAACCTACACAAGCATGTTTACATGCTTCTTCCAAGAAGTGTGAAGATGACACAATCTGTGCTTTTGCTGATTTTGAAGTTAAATTGATATAACACCGGGTTGATACTTTACAGGCTGACATTCAAACGTCATGATGACAAATGTCAGTAGATTAGTGTACTTCTAGTGTGGCAGTGTTGCATAACTGTGATAACGTGTCATATGAGATTACTAGAAAAATCACTTGCTAAAGATGCTCTGCAGTTTCTCAACTTGAAACTTGGTGAAAACCCGCTGTGTAACACTGCTGGGACAGTGTAATACCTTTTACAATCTTTAAAATGTTTATGCATATTTCCCTTTGCACTTAAGTAAAGTGTTTAATTTTACTATTTATAATATTACTATGAAAACCTATGTTACTGTCATGTCACCTGTTATGTATTTCTCGGACAGTAAATTAGAGTGATGCTGGTTCTGATGTTTGGCATGTCACATCATCACCATCATGTGACTCTGACACATCATCATCATGTGACTTTGACATACCAGAAAAATACTGAGCTACAAAGTCAGGTGCCTGATGTTCTTATATATGTTACTCTGAGAAGTGTACAACCTTATGTACACAAGGATCCGTCACTTTACTCAGATGTTATGTCAATTTAAACATGAACTGGTTGTTATAAATCTTCATAAAAGTTTATTTCAGTTCTCATAAGACATGATAGAATGCCTTTGAAGAAAAAGTGCTTTTTTCCCCCAATTCTGCCCCAGTAATTATTTAAATGGGTATAAATTGATCCATTTAAAAACCTTTACATGAAACTGGCTCTAGGAAAGTTACTGATTCAACAAATCAAATTATGTTCTGTTCTCTGTGTGAGGAAATTGTGGTTAATTATTCTCAAGCACAAAATTGGATGAGCTTCATTATTGTAATGATTAAGTACTTTAATTTGAGAAAAGACATGACATTGGCGAGACTGAATAAACTGAGAAGTTGGCAGTGGAGATGGCATTTACAGAAATGGCTAAATATAATTAAAGAATAATTCACTTCCATTTTGGACCATAACAGCATTTTACAGTGAGGGAAAAAAGTATTTGATCCCCTGCTGATTTTGTACGTTTGCCCACTGACAAAGAAATGATCAGTCTATAATTTTAATGGTAGATTTATTTGAACAGTGAGAGACAGAATAACAACAAGAAAATCCAGAAAAACGCATGTCAAAAATGTTATAAATTGATTTGCATTTTAATGAGGGAAATAAGTATTTGACCCCCTCTCAATCAGAAAGATTTCTGGCTTCCAGGTGTCTTTTATACAGGTAACGAGCTGAGATTAGGAGCACACTCTTAAAGGGAGTGCTCCTAATCTCAGCTTGTTACCTGTATAAAAGACACCTGTCCACAGAAGCAATCAATCAATCAGATTCCAAACTGTCCACCATGGCCAAGACCAAAGAGCTCTCCAAGGATGTCAGTGACAAGATTGTAGACCTACACAAGTCTGGAATGGGCTACAAGACCATTGCCAAGCAGCTTGGTGAGAAGGTGACAACAGTTGGTGCGATTATTCGCAAATGGAAGAAACACAAAAGAACTGTCAATCTCCCTCGGCCTGGGGCTCCATGCAAGATCTCACCTCGTGGAGTTGCAATGATCATGAGAACAGTGAGGAATCAGCCCAGAACTACACGGGAGGATCTTGTCAATGATCTCAAGGCAGCTGGGACCATAGTCACCAAGAAACAATTGGTAACACACTACGCCGTCAAGGACTGAAATCCTGCAGCGCCCGCAAGGTCCCCCTGCTCAAGAAAGCACATATACATGCCGTCTGAAGTTTGCCAATGAACATCTGAATGATTCAGAGGACAACTGGGTGAAAGTGTTGTGGTCAGATGAGACCAAAATGGAACTCTTTGGCATCAACTCAACTCACCATGTTTGGAGGAGGAGGAATGCTGCCTATGACCCCAAGAACATCATCCCCACCGTCAAACATGGAGGTGGAAACATTATGCTTTGGGGGTGTTTTTCTGCTAAGGGGACAGGACAACTTCACTGCATCAAAGTGACGATGGACGGGGCCATGTACCGTCAAATCTTGGGTGAGAACCTCCTTCCCTCAGCCAGGGCATTAAAAATGGGTCGTGGATGGGTATTCCAGCATGACAATGACCCAAAACACACGTCCAAGGCAACAAAGGAGTGGCTCAAGAAGAAGCACATTAAGGTCCTGGAGTGGCCTAGCCAGTCTCCAGACCTTAATCCCATAGAAAATCTGTGGAGGGAGCTGAAGGTTCAAGTTGCCAAACATCAGCCTCGAAACCTTAATGACTTGCAGAAGATCTGCAAAGAGGAGTGGGACAAAATCCCTCCTGAGATGTGTGCAAACCTGGTGGCCAACTACAAGAAACGTCTGACCTCTGTGATTGCCAACAAGGGTTTTGCCACCAAGTACTAAGTCATGTTTTGCAGAGGGGTCAAATACATATTTCCCTCATTAAAATGCAAATCAATTTATAACATTTTTCACATGCGTTTTTCTGATTTTTTTTGTTGTTATTCTGTCTCTCACTGTTCAAATAAATCTACCATTAAAATTATAGAATGATCATTTCTTTGTCAGTGGGCAAATGTACAAAATCAGCAGGGGATCAAATACTTCTTTCCCTCACTGTACCATGACTCATGGCATTCTCATTTGGGCAGAGATTTGGTCGGCTCCATATTATTTTTATTTAGAAGCAGAGAAAAGTGTTTCTCCGTAATAATGACACAGCCCACGTTCTGCTCATTTTAGTGCTTTTCAGGATTCAGCAATTACGTAAAACAGAGATCTCAAACATCTCCATAGTCTCGTGAAAGTTTTTTTTTTTTCTGGTGGTTTATGGCTGATAAGCTGTGGTAACTAGTGATCACACAACAGCAGAGCGAAGTTAAGCATTAACGGAATCTATGCTTATAAACTCCAAACCCTCATGAAAGGACTTCCAGAACCATATACCTGAGAAGCTGTAAGAATCGCGATCAGTTTGCTGCTTACTGGGAGCATCACCTCTATTCATACTGATCATTAGAGGTGAGAGAGGTGAAAATATGTCTGCTGCTCTGGATGAGTACTGTGGGTCAACTTTTTGGGTGAGCTTTGAAACAGTATTTCTATTTATGATAATTTGACCCTTTGGTTGTGTCTTTCTTTATAACTTTGTTTCTATTAAACATCTGTGCTATACTAGAGAAAAATGTATGTATTTACTACAAAAGAAGTGAAGGCCTCTAAATTATCTGCTTCTGTTCTGTTTTTTATTGAATACTTAACCAATGTAATAAGATGAAACCTAAAAAAATGACTAATTAGCAGTCCTGGTTGAGCAGAATGTGAAATGACTGATAAAATAGTGGTTCTTTCTATTGAGCTTCATTAATGCTTAGTTAGTAATTAGTAATTTAACCACATAATACACTTGAGTGTTTATGACTTCCTAGGAAATATCATTCATGTATATACAGATACTGATATCTACTTTAAATGAGAGTTCTGTGCATATATTGTGTTTTAAAGACTGAATATTGTCAATTAGACTAATTCACTGAAAATATGTATGGTTTTCTTGTTATGAGGTAATCTTGATATGAGGGTTGAATATAGTAACATAAGTTTTTATTTTGAAGCCATATTAAAATATATTATATACTATAGTTTATCATTTATGATTTAACACCCACCGATAGGAAGGTTTTTCTTCAATCAGTTAATTAATGTAACATCTTTAAAATGGTACTTTATATAAACATTTAAGTTAATAATCAACACATAATGTTTGCTTATGAAATTAGTTACATTTACAGTCATGAATGACCATGCAGGAGCCATGCTGTGTTACTGGTTATGACTTCACTGACTACCTTTGGACCATGATTTTCTAGTTTAGTGTACAATGAAAGCATACAAATCTCATGGTACTAAAACCACAGATTTTAAACCTACATTTCCTGCTGTATTCTAACTAGAGCCACAACAACTAATCGATAAAATCGATAATAATCGATTATGAAAATTGTTGCCAACGAATCTCATTATTGATTAGTTGTTCTGTGCACAGCACAGAGTACATTTACTCATTACATCAGTGGTTTTCAAAGTGGGGGGCGCCCGGGGGGCCTCAACAATTTGGTGTGCCCATCCCTCACATCCCTTATGTTTTCTCTTTCTCAATCTCAGACACACACACACACAATCAATTCCTAATGTAATGTAATGTAAAGATGTAAGATGTAATTATTAATAAAAAAAAAGGGGGATATATTCAGAAGTCTGTATTTTTAACGTGTTTTAAAGACATCTTGCAAAAGGGGGGCCTCGGTCAAATGTTAATGCCATTTTGGGGGCCCTGCCCTGGAAAAGTTTGGGAACCCCTGCGTTACGTTACTTCTGTTCCGAAAACACGCTTCGGAGAGTAAATACTAAAGTTTCATCCCAAATGAAGTACTATACACTTACTATGCACTATGTACTTTACCGTCTAGTGTATGGATTTTAGAAAGGTAATATCATCTCAAATGGAACACTAGTGCTTTTTTACTAACTGGAAGTATAAGCCAATTTCTAGTCAGTGGCGCATGATGTCATACACACGTAATGTGACGCCGCTAGCTTTAGCCTAATACCCAGCGTTACCGACGATGTCTTTTTTCAGTTTACTGTTTGTCAGCGTTACCTTTTATTCCCAACATGACCTCAGTCCTCATCAGACGGAGGTGAAATTGTCAAGTGACTGAGGAAGAAAGTGTGCGATTTAAATTTTTTTCATAAATCATTGCTATTGGTCACCCTTTACGTCTGCCAGTGGGTTTTACAAATATTTAACCAATGAAAAGCATGAAAAGAGTTTGTGTTCATTCTTGTAACTCCACTGGAAATTATTTTAAAAATACATGGTTTAGTTTCCTGAAAAGTAACAGTTTTGGACACACAAGGTTTCAGTCCGAGAACGATGATATAAAAAGAATTACATATGCAAGGAGTGATATTTTGAGCTCAAACATACATGGATGTATTTATGTTTATTTTAATTTAAGCATGTTTTTAGTAGAGTATTTTTTCCTACAAAAAATTCTTTCAAAATGATCAGCACCCTTACAGGTCCAAGACCCTTCGGGATCCACTCCTCAATATTTTAAGCTCTAGGGACTGAGATTATTAATAATTCATTTCTTTAACCATTTCTGCATTTATAGAAGTAAATTTGGCTCATCATCTTCTAGAAAGCTATGTCTACGTCTATGTCTGAACCTCATCATAATTCATAATGCCAATCTTAAAGATACCCTGAACAACCTGCTACAAAACAGCCACAAAGAATTAGACTAAGAAACACTTTATTGCCTATGAATTGTGCTCAAAGGAATTAGTTTTGGTTTGGTGCCAGTGTGCAACATTATACAGTATGTCAAACATACGTTGCAGCAACAACAACAGACAGTGCAACAAACAAATTGTCAGGTCGAGGAGATATAGCCGGATGCAACTGCAGGTATGTGTGCTAAAAACAGTGTTTATTAAATAATCCAGAGAAAAATCCAAAGGGCAACGCAGACTCATAAACAATGATCAGGCAATGGTCAGGCAATGAACAATCAGCCTAAACTAGACAAGGCACAAAAGAGAATCAAAAGGGCAGAAACAGGGTTCAAAACAGTGAAAGGCAAACATGAGAGAATCAAGGCTTGGTAATGACAGAACACAAGGTAACTGAGCATATATTTCACAAAGTTGTGCCCGATTAGAATGAAGGTGAGAGAACTTTCTGGGAATTATGGTCCAGGGCAGGCATGTTTGTAGCCTGTAGTGCAGGATGAGAAATGTAGTCTCTAGTCCCCTTTTTTCCAGTATTTCCCTGACATAAACAGTACAGCAGGATCACAGTGCAGTCGACAAAAATGATTACACAGAGAGGGGACAAGAGACACAAGACATGCTGTCAGTGTGTGCAAGGCATCACTGATTCACCAGCACATTTTACAGTGGGGTATCAGGTGCTTTCCCTTGTATGCAGTTACTTTTTTCAGCAAAACTGCTGATGATGTGCATAGGCGAGGCACGTTTATTGTATACCACATTTCATACACAGAGGTCATTACATTGGGAAAAAACAGATAAAGAGAAAGGCTGATTTAATACCCAATGCCAAGTAATCATGCTGCATTTTGAGAAATCTCTCTCTCACTCCAAATAGCACGTGAGATGCTCACTTCCAAACAGCTTGTTGCTCTGAAAGTAGTCTTTAACAGTTCATCTTGAATCCTTGACAACTGCAAGAATCAATTAAAATATGCAATCACAAGCTCTTATTTTCATGCCTTCACTATCCTCTTCACTGTCTGGGGTGCCAGTGTGCTCTCAAAACCTGTTTTTACTGTTTCAGATGTGAAATATATGCATAACCAACTCTATTTGCCTATAAAGTTTTGTTTTTACCCTTATGGCAATGATACAAAAGTGATTTTACACGTGTGCAACCACATATTTATACCCCAGGGAACCTTTACGAGGTTAAAGGCAACCATGTTGTTATTCAGATTTGTTAGAATAAAGATTTTTTCAATTGTTTGAGTGCAAACTGTTTACATACGTTTTCTAAGTTTACATATGCCTTGCAGATTCTGCAAATGTTCATAATAAAAAATAATAATACGAGGGATCATAAAAATTGCATCTTGTTGTTTATTTAGTACTGCCCTGAATAAGCTATTTCACATAACAGATGTTTACATATAGTCCACAAGACACAATAATAACTGAATTTACACAAATGCTAAAACTATGAGTACATAGTGAAATTACAGTGGGGTTCTGAGTCACACACTTTAATTATTTACATTTTCACATTCGGCTGATGTTTTTATCCAAAGCTTTTATCACAAGCCACGCAGATGAAAGTTAAAGGCTGCTTTTCAGCAGTTTAGTGGCACTGGGATTTGTGGTCCATAATCCAGAACTTAAATCACTAATCTAATACAGTCACTAATTTGACTAACCACCTACAGAAAATAATAAACACTACTTATAATGCATCATGTTAACGATTCATAATTCATAAAGCTAACTATAAAGTGTAAAGCATTTTCACGAGTAATTATAACAATGTGTATAATGCCATGTGAGGTGTTGCCATTTTTCTCCTTTGTTTTCAGGATGGATACAGCTCTGATCCTAACAGCTAATCTTTTAATGCTCCATGTTAAATTTGTTATTAATTATTGTTAAAAATTATTAATTATTTGACATCATATCATGTTGCCTTCTGTTGTATATTTTTTAATGTTAATATATACTTTAAAATCCAGTATACAAGATGTGTACCAGCAATGACTGGTTTTTACAACATATTTCATTAATCAGTAGTAGGCATTTTATGTACTACAAAATAAAGTGCTACTCTTGGGCTCCCAGTGATGTACAATAAGAAACGTTTAACAAAATCAGCAATTTAGGACTTCCTTTACAGGCTTCTAATGGCTGTGATTATAAATTTGCTTCACTGTAATATTTTGGTATAATTTGAGGAGTGTATTTTGTTCACATTTGTATATTTGCCCACTTTAGAATGACTCGTATCTGGATCGCATGGATCCGGACTTACCGGTGTGTGTGGAGAGAACGGTGTTGGTTTGGGTACCGCTGGGATTTCTGTGGCTTTGTGCTCCCGTACACTTGGTCAGACTCTTCAAGAAAAAAGCTCCCAAATCTCCATTCTCCAAACTCTACATCTGCAAGCAGGTAGAAGTTACCGAGTCTGCATTCATATGAATGAGCATCAGTTCTGCCTCCACAGAGAATATAGTGTGCACAATCACACAGGCCAGATGGGTCCCAGTCTACTGATGAATAATGTGACTTCTTCACAGTGAATTCAAATGATTTGGTCAACCTGAAAATGAAATGATCCTTATTCATTTTATCATTGCTCAAAAATCAAACAAATTCCATAAATATGGCGTGTGAAGACTTGTTTGGTGACATTTTGTTTATTACTCCTTCACTCTCAGGTCTGTGCAGCTACAACAAAAGCAAAAATTCATTTTGAATTATTCAGAAGCCTTTATTTTCGGACTTTACATTTCATTATTGTGAACATAATTTAGCATGACACTTTCTTTTCTGTTAAATGACCTAATCAAATTCCATTTTTTCATCAGGTCATGGCAGGACTTCTGTTCCTGACAGCTATTGCTGGACTTGCTGTCACACTTGCTGAAGATTACAGACCGATGGATAACTCATTGGTTAAAAAAAATCCTGCTGTGCTTTACGTTAATCCTGTCCTGTTTGGAGTCTCTTGGGTAAGCTGATCTTCAAATCCAGAGATTATTGTTGGGAACATTTGCCCCCTCTTCACTGCTGGTGTATTAAATTAGGATTATTACAGGATAAAGTTACTTCAAGATATAAGTTTTCTTTAAAAATTTGTTTTTTCCTTTTTTACTATGTATGACAATTGAATTCATTATTAGTGAGTCCATTATTATTATTATTATTATTATTATTATTATTATTATTATTATTATTATTATTGTTGTTGTTGTTGTTGTTCTTGTAGCAGTAGTATATGCATGACAAATTTCTTCAATCATCTACATTATACTTAGATCATTTTATATTGCTGCAGAAAACTTGCAAATGGTGTACAGTTGAATGCATCTGCAGACAAATGACATATTTTATTGATTTTTTCAAGTGAAAAGAAGTAAACACAACCTCTGCAGCAAAATATTTTAAAACTATTACATTTTCCTGCAAATGTTAATGCACAGTTACTGTCAATTTGGTTAACGTTAAAACAAAATTGGGTGAGGAAGGGGATCATAAGTTTATTTATTTAAATATTTTTTGCAATTTGGTCATGGGTGCCCAAACTGTTGCATAAAACTGTACAATGCACTACATTCTTACTAGGTGCTACAGTGTGTATGTAGCACCTGACAGTAGCACCTGGAAAAACCCTTCACATGTTGAAATATTGATATTTTCTTTTATATATAGTTTGGAAAACTATAGACTTTCCTAAAATGAAATATCTTTCTCTTTTCCATGTATCACAACCACATGTAATGCAGCTGTTTGAAGTCTGCTTACCCCCAAAAGTGAATAGTAAATTGCATTTAAAGATTTCATTTCCAACAGGATTTTGATAGAATTTATTAACATTATGTTTGCTTTGATTTGACATGTATGTATCCATCAACTTTATCAAAGCCTTAGATTCACTATGTGAAGAAATCACATTTAGCTAACAAATCTTTAGACAGCTTTATGCAAATTGACTATTTTTACCTCTGCTTTTGTTCAACTGGCCCCTTAGTAAACATGATCTTTGCAGGAAGATAGTATGGCATTGGCGAGGAGCATGTTTTACAAGGAAGCATCATTTAAATGGTGTATTTACTCTTTCATTAAAACAGTGAACACAAATCAATATTAAACTTTATGCTATTGTAACACCTAACACCTACTAAATACTAAGTCTATCAAATCCAGGATGTTAAATTATTACATTAATGGACACCTGCAGGGGCTCACAGGTATCCAAATTAGCACTCATTCAATGGAATCACAAGGATGCTAAAAATTGCCCATCACAGCCATATGTGGTTCTTCCCCAAATGGTTGCCACAAAATTGGAAGCACACAGTTGTCTAGAATGTCTTTGTGTGCTGTGCCATTAAGATTTCCCTTCACTGGAACTAAGATGCCCAAATCTGTTCCAGCATGTCAATGCCCCTATGCACAAAATGAACTCCATAAGAACATGTTGTGCCATGGTTGGAGTGGAAGAACTCGAGTGGCCTACACAGAGGCCTGACCTCAACCCCACTCAACCCCAGGCCTCCTCACCCAACATCAGTGCCTGACCTCACTAATGCTCTTGTGGCTCAATGATCGCAAATCCCCACAGCCATACTCCAAAATCTAGTGAAAAGACTTCCCAGAATAATGGAGCTTATTATAACAGCAAAGGAGGAACTACATGTGGAATGGGATATAAAGAAAACACTTGAGTGTTAGGGTCAGGTCTAGTCAAACGTTTGCCCATATATTTATAGTTTCTTGTCATATTTGGCTACTTGGCAGAATTCAGCCTCACTAATATCCGATTGATTTTCTCTGACTGCCACACATACAGTACTTTACTTTCACCAGAATAGCTTCTGCAGAAAAAAAAAAAAGATTTAAAAACCCAAAATATCTTGGTGCATTAGACATTTAGCAGCACTGGTCAATGCTAGCTCCTCACCTTCTGGCATATGCAAAATGTTTTTTACATTTTAAATGGTTTTTACACTATGAACACACTACCTGCACTAAAAGTACACTAAGTACACAATGTAAGATGTTAATCTTTGATTAAAGTAAATTGAATTGAAAGGTTATTGAATTTTGAAGTGTGTATGCTCATCATGCATGTGTTCAATTTGTAGGCTTTGGTGATGTTAATCCAGGAAGCTGTTCGACGCAAGGAGAGAACCGTCGATTCTGCAAGCCTCTTTCTGTTCTGGCTGCTGTTGGTCATCTGTGATATCTTTCCTTTCCAGACCCTTCTAAGAGATGCCTTAAAAGAGGTATGTTATAGACCATCAGTGCTTGTTCAAGGCTAAGACAATTTGTTATGGTTTTTGTGGTCACACGTCAATTTCTTTTCGTGTCTATCCTTTCAGGAGAACATAGCAGATCTTCCCAGGTTCTGTCTTTTCTACATAGCCTTTGCACTTCAGCTGGTCGCTTTGGTTTTATCAGCCATTGCTGATGTTCCACCTGAACTTAAGGAGGTGGTAAAAAAGGTAGATACTGCTTTTTATATAATTTGTATAAACTTCATTTTTATAAACATTTTGTGATTTTTATAAATATAGACTTGTTTGATTCATTTACATTTTGGATCTCACACCTGCAGAACGCTGAAGCTGGTGCTGCATTTCTTAGCAGAATCACTTTCAACTGGTTTAACTGGTAGGATTTCATTTCTTAAGATCTGCTTAATTTACGCAACAGCTTTTCTTGGCATGCTTTTGTTCCCCAACACAATGACACATGGCTGTGGTCACAGATAGTCACAGTTTTTTTAGTCAACTTATATGCACATAGTATATGCTTTTAGTATTATGGGAATGCCTAATAAATTTATCACTCACAGCAGAATGAGAAGGTTTCCTCAGGTTGCAGTAAATTAAGGATATTTTAAGGTTCAGTAGTAGGGCTGTAGTCCAAATTTTCTGGATTGACTTGGACATGTCCTGGATTTCTTGCCATTTGTGCTTGGACTTGTCTCTGTCTTGGGCATTGGTCTCACTATAGAGTTTACAGTGGTGCCTGAAAGTTTATGAACCCTTAAAAATTTTCTAGATATCTGCTTAAATATGACCTAAAACATCATCAGACATCATCAGAAGTCCTAAAAGTAGACAAAGCAATCCCAATTAAACAAATGAGACAAAATATTATACTTGGTTAATTTTCTTTGAGGAAAATGATCCAATATTACATATCTGTGAGTGGTAAATGTATGTGAACGTCTAGGATTAGCAGTTAATTTGAAGGTGAAATTAGAGTCAGGTGTTTTCAATCAATAGGATGACAATCATGTGTGAGTGAACACCCTGTTTTATTTAAAGAACAAGGATCTATCAGAGTCTGATCTTTACAACACATGTTTGTAGAAGTGTATAATGGATGAACAAAGGAGTTTTCTGAGGACCTAAAAAAAAAGAGTTGTTGATACTCATAAAGCTGGAAAAATTTACAAAACCATCTCTAAAGAGTTTGGACTCCACCAGTCCACAGTCAGACAGATTATGTACAAATGGAGGAAATTCCAGGCCATTGTTACCTTCCCCAGGAGTGTTCGACCAACAAAGGAATCCAGGGTAACTTCTAAGCAACTAAAGGCCTCTTTCACATTGACTGATCAACAGTTCAACGGGAAATGTTTAGTTGCAGTTATTGCTGCACAAGGGGCTCACACCAAATACTGAAAGCAAAGGTTCACATACTTTTGCCATTCATAGATATGCAACATTGGATAATTTTCCACAATAAATAAATGACTAACTTTAATATTTTTGTCTTATTTGTTTAATTGGGTTCTCTTTATCTACTTTTAGGACTTTCAAGCACCATTCTGTATGGTCTTTATACATCCGAGAATGTATAAGAATAATATTTAAATTGTCTGTAATTTGTGAATGTGTGTGTCTGATTGTGTCCTGCAGTGGGTTGGCACCCTGTATAGGGTCTCCCCCACTTTTTGTCCCTACCCGCAACCCTGTGTAGGATAAGTGGTAGGGAAAATTGATGGAAGGATAGGATAGATGTTGTCTTTTCTTTTCGCATTCACAAAGTTGACCAATAAGTAATTCCTTTTAGAAAACATCTTAATCATTGGCACAGTGCAGGAATGGAGCCAATTTTGAAGTAAAGGCATTAGGTTGAAAATGATTTGATGGTTTCTTGTTTCAATCTTAGTTCACTTTCATTTGAACTTGATCTTGACTTAAGACCTGGTCTTAACTTACTCTCTGCTAGTCTTGGTCTCGGACATGACAGCCCTAGTCAGTAGCAATGAAATACATGAAATTATACAAGATAGTACATAATGTCTTATACATTTTTTGCATAATAGGGCACACCCTGCTGAAACATACTGTATACATCATGACAGAATATATAAATCTTTCCATTCAAGGATGGTCATCAATGGCTACAAAAGGCCACTGATACAGGAGGACATGTGGGAGTTGAACGAGAAGGACAGCACGGACTGTATCAGCCAGAAGTTTGAGGGGATTATGAAGGATGAGCTAAGGAATGCTCGGCAAAAGCTACAGAAGAAACAGAGCAAGAATAAAAAAACTACACTGAAGCCTGATCGTGACCAGAATGGCCTGGCCAAGGGAGTCAGTCAGGATATCCTGGTCATGGTATGGAATTGTCTCACATAATTTATTTTACTACTACTACTACTACTACTACTACTACTACTTTTAAAGGAGAAGCAGTGTATTATGTTGCCAGAATACAGAATTCTGGGTCATATAAAAAATTTCTTTCGTATTTCTTTCGTAACTTGGGGAATGTTGCAGGTATTCAGTCAGGTTTAAGTTCACTTTCAATTCTTTTTATTCAGATCATGACAAATATACTTATTAAACCCCAAATATAATTGAAATTAATTGAAATACACACACACACACACACACACACACATATATATATATATATATATATATATATATATATATATATATATATATATATATAGTGCCCGCCACTAATATTGGTAAATTATCTTTGTTGTTTAACCTTTTGATCTTTTGTTAAAAAAATTCAAACATCAAACAACTTCAAACAAAACACAGGTTTATAAATAAATATCTTAAATATATGTGCTTTGTTAAATATATTTGTGCCACAATTAAGAAAAGAAGAAAGAAGCCTTTATTTGTCACATATGCATTAGAGCACAGTCAGAGCGCAGAGTCAGCCATGACACAGCACCCCTGGAGCAGAGAAGGTTAACCTTTGAGCCACCACCAATTTTTGTCACCCTTTTAGTCAATACTTTGTGCTACCTCCCTTTGCCAAGAAAACAGCTCTGAGTCTTCTCCTATAATGCCTGATGGGGTTGGAGAATACATGGCAAGGGATCTGAGACCATTCCTCCATACAGAATCTCTCCAGATCCTTCAAATTTGAGGTCCACGCTTGTGGACTCTCCTCTTCAGTTCACCCCACAGGTTTTCTATGAGTTTCAGGTCATGGGACTGGGATGGTCATGGCAGGACCTGGATTTTGTGCTCAGTAAACCATTTTTGTGTTGATTTTGATGTATGTTTGGATTATTGTCCTGCTGGAAGATCCAACCACGGCCCATTTTAAGCTTTCTCCCAGAGACAGTCAGGTTTTCATTTAATATCTGTTGATATTTGATAAGAGTCCATGATGCCATGTACCTTAAAAAAAAAAAGCCCCAAAACATTAAAGAGCCACCACCATATTTAACCGTGGGCATGATGTACCTTTCCATATGGCTACCTCTCTGTGTGTGCTAAAACAACCTCTGCTGTTTATTGCCAAAAAGCTCTATTTTGGTTTCATCTGACCATAGAACCCGATCCCATTTGAAGTTCCAGTAGTGTCTGGCAAACTGAAGACGCTTGAGTTTGTTTTTGGAGTAGAGTAGAGACTATTTTCTTGAAATCCTTCCAAACAACTTGTGGTGATTTACGTGACTTTGCATTGTAGTTTTGGAGACTTTCTGACCCCAAGCCGACTTTCTCCAGCTGTGATCCTTGGAGATTTTTTGCCCACTCGAACCGTCCTCTTCACAGTCTGTTGAGACGATATAGACACACATCCAGTTCCAGGTTGATTCATAACATTTCCAGTTGACTGGAACTTCTTAATTATTGCCCTGATGGTGGCAATGGGCATTTTCAATGCTTGTGTTATTTTCTTATAGCCACTTCCTATTTTGTGAAGCTCAACAACATTTTGCCGAAAATCACAGCTATTTTCCTTGGCCTTACCCATTGTTATAAACGACTAAGGGAATTTGGCCTATGTGTTACCTCATATTTATACCCCTGTGAAACAGGAAGTCATAGTTGAACAATTACATGTTCCTAGTCATTCAGATGTACTAATTTTTAAAAAAATATCAATTAGAATATACTTTTTAATATATTTTTCTCACATGAATTCATATATTTAACAAAGATTTTTTTATATATAAACCTGTGTTTCGTTTGCAATCGTTTGATATTCATGAGAGTATTTTTGTGTGAATATTTTTAGCAAAATATCAAAAGGTTAAACATTAAAGCCAGTTTTTCACAGCCTTCTTTGCTCACATTTACCAAGGGTGCCAATATTAGTGGAGGGCACTGCATATATATACACAACTCCAATTCCAAAAAAGTTGGGACACGGTGTAAAATTTAAATAAATGTAAATAAAAACAGAATGCAATGATTTGCAAATCTCATAAACCCATGTTTTTATTCACAATAGAACATAGAAAACATATCAAATGTTTAAACTGAGGAAATGTACCACTTTTAGAGAAAAAAAAAGGTAATTTTGAATTTGATGGCAAAAAAGTTGGGACAGCGCAACAAAAGGCTGGAAAAGTAAGTGTTACTAAAAAGAATTGCATATGGCAATTCTACACATTATAATTATTTTATGAAAAGGTATTACTGTTTACTGCAATGTTTAATACATTTAAAAATCAGAATACTTAACATAATGTGTTATAAACACTTATCAGTGCCAGAAAGAAATTCAGACCCAGTCTAAATTTGAAATGAATGAACCCTAGATAAATCATATCAGTTCTTTTTTCACCTTTGATATGGTAACAGTAAACATTACAATAACCTGGTTGTGTAAGTATGCACAGCCTTTTATAATAGGACATGTGACTGTGCTCACATTTAAGGAATTACATTCAGACTCATGTTTGAAAGTAATCATGATGCAGCGGTCATCAAAGAAGTGATTCTGAGCAACGCCAACTAAATATCAGTTGTTTCTTTAGGATTTTAGCATCTTGGTTTCATTCAACTGCTGAAGCCATGGACTGCAAAAATCTTACGAGGCATGTGTGGGATGTTATTGGGGAAATCGGTCAGAATAGGGATACAAAAGAATTTCCAAAACATTAGTTGTAGCAAGGAACACTGTGAAGCCCATCATCAACAACAACAAGTGGGGAAAATGGGACACCACAGTGACAGTTGGAGGCTGCCAAGGGACCTACAGCAACACTAAAAGAGCTGCAGAGATATCTGACAAAGTACTGGTCACTGGTCAGCGTCCTTCACAGGGCTAATGGAAATGGAAGAAATGGAAGCTGTTTCTCACCAAATAACAAAAACAAACGAACAAAAAAACAAGCCAGCCCAAATCACCCCACACCATGTGGAAAAATGTGTTATGGTCTGATGAAAACAAGCTAGTAATATATATTATAATCTGTAAATATAGTGTTAATTTTGTGTATAATAAAGACAGCAATATATTTTATGATTTTATGATGCCTTATGGATTCATTGTAATATATTAGAAATGTCTCAGTTAATTATGAATATAAATATAAATAATCTTCACAGAAAGTGTTACCAAAATTAAATTCAGATTAGCCTTACTGTCATTATTCTGTGTCTGATTTTGGTTTACAGATAAAGATCTTTACTCTGATTGAGCTAATAGTATAGGATTATGAACAGACTAGACGATTATATTTTTAAAATAAATTTGCTTTGCCAAATTGTTATATTCTTGAGGTATACAATAAATACCAGTGAATCTGAAATGAGGTTCAAATTATGCATTATTCTCCAGTGTAGTAGAAAAACCACTGACAACCTATTTTCAATCTAAGCACACAAAATACCTTCATATCACAGAACAGGTGTTAGCATATGACAGTAATACTAACCCATAGAGTGACATTCAGAACAATTCACAATGTTTAACAAAATTACTGGCATGGCAAAGTTAACCTGTCATTTTTGCTGTATTCAGGCATGTTTACAGTAAGATTACATAAGCCTTATGCAGGCTACTGTACAGACTTCAGTAGTTTGTTTTATTGCATTGTTGTGTGATAATGTTCTGAGCTTTAAAAGAGTTCACCTTCTTCATTTGATCTTTGCTTTTATTTTTGTGATTAGGAGGAGAGAGGAGAAAAGGCAGAAAAGAAGAAGGAAAAGAAGGAAAAAAAGGACAATGCTTCAGATTATCCTGACTCCTGGCTGGTGCCCACAATTATGAAAACCTTTAAATGGGCACTTATAGAGTCTGCTATCTTCAAACTATTACAAGACCTTCTTTCATTTGTGAGTCCACAGCTGCTCAAGTGAGTCACTTCATTTTCTTGATGGTTTACACACCTCTGAAATTTCAAAAAGATGCTATTCTTTTAGGGCATGTTTTGTAAAGCTTTCACAAAATGCCACTTGCATACAGACTCAGTGTTTAATTTTTATGGCATATTGCCTGTATTTTTTTGCTCAGTTTTGATGTTCTAGTGATTTGCCATGATATTTAATTTAATTTTTTTTTTTTTTTTTGTCACAGGGTCATGATATCCTTCACGCAGGACAAATCGATTTATATATGGTGGGGTTACATTTATGCTGTACTGCTCTTGATTGTGGCAATTCTTCAGTCCTTGTTCCTCCAACAGTATTTTCAGCGCTGTTTTGCTCTGGGTATGAAAGTACGCACAGCAATCATGGTAGTGGTGTATAAGAAGGTACGAGAATCTTTTATTAAATCATTTTTATATGCCATTTTATTTTGTCTTCATGAATGTTTTATTTTTATAACTTCACACCGTGCTTTGGTAGTTTTGTGCCCTGAGCGCTTTGTGTTGCACAGAGGAAAATAGAAAGTGAATTATCAAATTAATGTGTACGCACAACAGTACTAAAACATTGGTCATGAAACAAATGTAGTAATTTTTATTAAGTAATTTAAATTCCAAATTAAATTTCATTATGATAAAATAAAACATTAATCAATTATATTCTACTTATTCATACAATGTACTAAGTTAGTATTATTAGTTTTTTTTATTACTAATATTAATTATTAGTAATAATTAATTACCTCCAGGGTTGGAGGTTTCCTCTGCCCACTCTGGTTTCCTCCCCCAGTCCAAAGACATGCATTGTAGGCTGATTGGCATTTCCAAATGATCCATGGTGCATGAATAGGTTTGTGGTGTGTGACTGTGTCCTGCGATGGATTGGCACCCCATCCAGACTGTCCCCAGCCTTGTGCCCTGAGTCCCCTGCGATAGGCTCTAGACTCCCCACAAGCCTGTGTAGGATAATACCAATTATAGATATATACAGTATATACTAAGATTAATAGCCAGTAATCTAATTTGGCAATATTCAGAGTGGAGTTAGGTGCACACAATGAGGATTTGAAACCAAATTGTACTCATCAGTATTCAGACCTCAGACTTAATTAATGAAGTCTTACTTAACCTGAACTCAGAAGATAGACTAGAGTTACTCACACCGGAATTACGCACATCTAAAAGAAAACGGGTGTCTTAAGGGTGCGATTCTGCCCTTGGAGTGTTTTTTCTTAATTTTCTTCATATTCAGAGCCAATGTCTGACAGTTTGATGTAACCACAATATGCCAACTCTGAATATTGCCCATTATTAGTAGAAAATAATCCTTAAAATATTTTTCTTTCAACTTTCCAACCTTGCCAATCATTCAGAATTATTTGAAATTTAAATTTAAAATTTGTTTCCTGTATCCCATGTATATTTTTAACTTCTAGGTAATCAATCACTGTAATATTGAGGCATTGGTTGTGCAGTTTTATAACTTGTTCTCTCTTTCAGGCACTGGTCATGTCTAATAAAGCAAGGAAGGAGTCCACTGTAGGGGAAACAGTCAATCTGATGTCAGCCAATGCTCAGCGCTTCAATGATGTCACCAACTTTATCCACCTGTTGTGGTCGTGTCCACTGCAGATTGTTATGTCCATAGCATTTCTGTGGATTGAACTGGGGCCTTCTGTTCTCGCCGGTCTCTTGGTGATGTTGCTTATGGTTCCCATTAATGGGTTACTGGCCACCAAATCCAGGTCTTTGCAGGTACTTTGTTACTATTGTGAATTTTTCTTAGTCTGAAATTACCACACTGAATGTGGGTAAAATGTACTACAATCTTTTCATTTACTTGGTCTTATGGCACACTTCCTATGAAACATTCATGTTGAACACATTATAAATGCATTTATATATATATATATATATATATATATATATATATATATATATATATATATATATATATATATATATATATATATATTTGGCATTTGGCAGATGCCATTTATATGCAGATGCCATTTATAAAACTGACTGTGACAGTTGTCGTATCGTCACATCTTAGTCATGGAACAAAAAGGGGGTCGACGGACATTTTCCATTATAGTTTTTTTTTAAACGAAATTAATATTAATCAAATAATATAATACAGCTTTGCAGTAGTATTCATATTACAAGTGATAGTGCAGAACCTGTCTTAAACAGGTGCACCTCAAGAAATTTGAATATTGTGGAAAAGTTCATTTTTTCCTGTAATTTAAATAAAAAAGTGGAACTTTCATATATTCTAGATTCATTACACATAAAGTGAAATATATCAAGCCTTTTTTTTGTTTTAATCTTGATGATTATGGCTTACAGCTCATGGAAATCAAAAATCTAGTATCTCAAAATATTAGAATAAAGAATTTATAATACAGAAATGTCGACCTGAGAAGACTCCTTATTTGTTGGTTCGAGCCAAGCATTGCATATACTTTATAACACATTATAAATGCATTTATAAATTATTACAAATACCATTTTCATGGCTAGTTTTATTTTGTCTCCTTTATTTTCAATATATGCCATAAAATGCTGTGAGGTCCTTAAATAACTAAAGAAGTAACACACTTCTTTTACACTGTATGCGGCACACTGGAATTAAGTGGACCTTTACTTTAATATTAAGTGAAGAGGACCAGAATTAAGTAAATAAGTTTCTTGTCAAGTGAATGTTATTGCAGAATTAATTCATGCATAAGAGAACCTCCAAAATGTCTGGAGTTTATTCTAATTGAGTCATCTGCAGCTGGTGGGTTGTTTAATAAGGACAAAATATTCACAGAAATGGATTTGCTTTAAATGTCCCGTGCTGCACATTTAACCTGCTGCTCTAGTTCAAATCTAATGTGCTGGAGTACAGAGCCAACAGGGTTACTTATGCACTGAACTCTATATTCAAGCCAAGTTAAGTCCTGTGGGTTTTACATTGTCATTCCTCTCATATATAGCTCATATTTATTGGAACAAAATGTCATTTCGCCAGGCTCTTGGTTGAACATATAACAATGCAATAGCACAGTGCACAGGACTACACAAAGTGCACATATGCAACAGTGTGAGATGAAAAATATACATGTAAAAATATACTGTAAAATATACAATAAGTACACAGGACAGAACAGGGTTGAACCAGTGCAAAGAATTGTATGTAAGCTATTGACTATGCAGAGGGTGTTGAGAAGGGTTTGATTAGTGCAGCTGTGTTTTGGGAGGCAGTGGGGTGTTGAGTATTCTGACTGCCTGTGGGAAGAAGCTTTTGTGAAGTCTGGTGGAGGTAGCTGTGCTCTGGTACCTTTTGCCAGATGGCAGGAGGGTAAAGATTCCATAAGAAGTGTAGGAGGGGCCGCGTGTACAATGCTGGTTGCCTTATGGATGCAGTGGTTGTTGACAGAGGCATCAACGATGGGTAGAGAGACCCTAATGATCATCTTAGCTTTTGTCCGCTGTGGGATCTGTGCAGGTCCCATACCAGACAGTGAGACAGCTGGTCAGGATGCGCTCTATTGTCCTCTACTTCATAGATAGTTTCCTGCTTTTCAAAAAACATCAATTATCTCCATTTTTCATTCACAATGTTTCATTTTCAGATGGAAAACATGAAGTTTAAAGACAAACGCATGAAAATGATGACTGAAATCTTGAACGGCATCAAGGTAGGCAGTCTCTTTCATATCACATTGAATAAGCTGTTAATTATATAGTACTGGAGAGGAAATTTGATATTTTGGGGCGTTCAGGCAACGCAATGACAAATCCCTGAACCTAAACTAAAGCCATCATTTTTCGATTCAGAAAATTGGTCATATTGTGTCAGGTTGTTTACAAGGTGACTGCATAATGAATATGCTACACTGAAAGGGTGAGACCCTGCAATGACTTATTCTCAGTTTAAATATCGAGCTGTGAGCTGCTTTTATGTTGGACCCACCTGGGGTGCCTGGAGAATGCCTGAGTGTTTATCTCCTTTGTCCTTGTCTTTAACGTCCTTTTTTGCCCTTTCTTTTTCCTCTCTCACAACCCCCATTGTTTTGCAGATTCTTAAGCTTTATGCTTGGGAGCTCTCTTTCCAGGATCAAGTTCAAGACATTAGAGAGAAGGAGTTGAAGGTGATGAGGAAATTCGCCTACCTGTCGTCCGTCTCCACCTTTATCTTCTCCTGCGCTCCAGCTCTGGTGGGTGTGATGGGTTTCAAACAGGGTTCACATTTCACACATCTCATCTGCTTATATATGAATGTATTCTTTTGCTCTTTTTGCAAATAGGCAGTCTCTTAATTAATAATATGGCAAATAAGGAAAAGGTCCATCATTCTTGGTATAGTTTGTAATTATATTATTTATTTTAAATAAAAATATTTTAATTATTGTATGATTGATTGATTAGTGTTCAGTATTGATTTGTTGTTGTTTTTTAAAAAAAATGTATTTAAAAAATGTATAAATCAACAAAAAACCTCACTACAGGCCAAAGTATCACACTCTAGGTAAACTTTCTAAAATTTGTAAATACAACTACAATATATTTTTTGATGATTAATTTAGCTAAGTGAATTTTTCCAAAATATGTGGGGTTTTTCTCACCTTTAACTGCCATAAAGCAGAGAAGTTACAAGTGCAATGTAGCAAACAAACAAAAAGGCTAAGTAATACTCAAAAATGTCAGGCAGGCAAATGGTCAGATAATTAATCCACATGTAGGTGTAAACTAGATGAGGATAAATCAGGAAATGTGATGCAGGAAAACAGTCAAAACACATCAAAACAGAAACAGAACTAAGATTCATAGTCGTTACAGATACCTTCAGCAATACTGAAGTGAGACAGAAAAATCTGGATTGTTTGACTGGGGTTAGAAGCTTGACTAGAGGTCGTGGACTGATGGATTTCGTAGTTTGCAAACAATTTAGAAGGAAGTGCATATGACCCTATGTTTGAGTTGCTGTGAAATGTGTGTTTTTCAGGTATCATTGGCGACCTTTGCTGTTTTTGTGTCTGTGAGTCCGGATAACATCTTAGATGCACAGAAAGCTTTTACGTCCATCTCTCTCTTCAACATACTGCGTTTTCCTCTGGCCATGCTCCCCATGCTGATTTCCTCCATTGTACAGGTACCCAGTATGCGCACACATATTTTGGTGTCTCATGTAGTTTTGCAGATTTTTATTGTCTATGGATGCCCTGTTTTTTGTGTTTTCCATATATTATGCATATTGTATGTTATATATATATATATGTGTGTGTGTGTGTGTGTGTGTGTGTGTGTGTATGTATGTATGTATGTGTGTAGGGAGAATTAGCTGTTTAGATTAAGTTGTTGCATTCTCCACCATTATATGTAATGAAAGTTTACATATTTAGATTAAGTTACCTATATTCTGCATAAACTACGTAGGAGACACTAGCAGATTAGCTCGGAAGGGGAAATTTGGCTAATTTAGTATTTCTGATCAACTATTCATCCAGCCATAAGTTGAAATTAGTGTATTTATGCATTAGATATTACCTCCGTGGCCACTGGCAATAATCCATTCATCCATCCATCCATGTTCTACCGCTTACTCCTTCTTCAGGGTCGCGGGGTAACCTGGAGCCTATCCCAGGGAGCATCGGGCACAAGGCGGGGTACACCCTGGACAGGGTGCCAGTCCATCGCAGGGCACAATCACATACACACTCATTCATACACTACGGACACTTCAGACACGCCAGTCAGCCTACCATGCATGTCTTTGGACACCCGGAGGAAACCCCTGCAGCACGGGGAGAACATCACTGGCAATAATATCCTAGATATAGTGAAACATTATTTTAAGAGCACATAGCAAGATCGGCAGTTCAAGGCAATAGACTTCGTAAACAATAAGACACTTATGTTTAAGAACAGACGAGATTTTACTAACCTATTCTACGACATAGAAACTAATCTAACACACACACACACACACACACACACACACACACAAACATGGGTACAAATGGCTTTTAACAGAGTGAATTACATTCCAAGTTTATAGCACTGTATGTTATTTCACAGACCATGGTCTGAACGAAGCATCAACTTATTAATCTAATTTCACTTCTGTTTAAGGGCTTTAAACTTATTATAAGCACCAGTCTTAGCTAGATTCTGGGGTATTGTGCTTGCCAGTTGAGGGGATTTCCTCGTTACGTCGTGGTGTTGAGGGGATTCCCACGATGGTTATTTGTCTGTGGCCTGGTCGGCATTTGAGTAGCGTCTCAGAAGACCGATCTGAATGATGAATGAAATGGAGTCTAATATGAGGGATGTTTGAAGAACTGGTGGTGGGTCTCTGAGCAGATGTTGACTGGAGACTTTCCACTGCCTCTGTTCTTCTTCTGATGAGAAGAGATAAGAGATGAGCGAGAGCCAAAAGAGCACCAAGAGCAGAGAGAGCGTTTCTTTGGTGTCACTGGATTTTAACTCTTTCCGTCTAGGCCAGCCCCAGAATGTTTCCTTCAATCAAACATTGTTTTAGGGTGGGGTGTAAGCCATATTCTCCATTGTCTCTGCAGATGGGTGTTTCCACACTTTTCATGATGTGTGGAACAAACTTTGTTCAAAATATTAACCTGTACATATAGACATTCTACCTGAATTTCATTACTCTTATCCTTCAGGATCCTTCACTCAATGAACACACACATACCACACAAGACATATATTTAACTGTTGTTAAGTCCACACAATAATCATACTAGTACTACTACTTTATTTAATACATGCTAAATAAATCGAACAATTACTGGCAACTTAATGGTTATAAACATGAAGAAAACAGACGAAAGCATTTGCGAAAATAGGTGACTGCAGTTGTTTAAAGACGTATTAATCTTCACAGGCTTTGCTTCTGTAGGCTATGTGGAGTGCTCTGATTGTGAAATGTGTGAACATGGGGCTTTGTGTAGATCCTTTCCTGAGGGAGCAAAAGGTCTCATTTAAAGGGGTAGTTCCCCCCTTTCTTTCTTCCTGAAGTTATCACTTTTCTGGTGAGGATCCTTGAATTTATCTGTTGAGTAAGCCATCTGGTCTGGCCCAAAGGCCTAAATCACTGGATTTGACAGCAGTTTCTGTGTGTTAGATGGTTCAGCCCTGGGTCAGAGATGTCTGTAACACTTGCACTATTGTTGCAGATAAGGCAGACTCAAACAAGCCATACTTAAGTGGCTCCTCTGTGTTTGCTGAGTGAGGATTCAACTGAGTGCAGTCAGTTTATAACGTTTCCTCCAGAGATATTTGTTGGGTTTTCTCTCTGAGAGTGTCTATTTATGTGTTTTTCATTTTATGTGTCATTTTTTTCGTGGGTTATATATCCTGCTTGTGGTTCAGATCCTACATACACACACACACACGCGCGCACACACACAAACACATACACGCACACACATATATATATATACCCACTCACACACTTGTGTCACTGGGGACTGAAGAGCTTGCATTCATTGATTCAACCATGAATTTTGCATCATATAGAAGAGTGCTTGAAGATAATGTGAGGCCATCTGCCCAAACGTTGAAGTTGAACTGAAAGTGGACCTTTCAACAGGATATTGATCCTAACCACACTAGTAAATCCACCAAGGAATGGGTCAAAAAGAAGAAATGGAGGATTATGGAATGGCCTAGTCAAAGCCCAGATTTGAATCCCATTGAAATGTTGTGGGATTTGAAACAGGCAGTACATGCAAGAAAACCCTCAAACATCTTGTAACTGAAAGAATATTGCATGGAAAAGTAATAAAAATATTCCAGCAAGCCTGGTGGACAATTATGCAAAACACTTACAAGAAGTTATTTCTGCTAAAGGGTGCAATACTAGCTTCTGAGGATAAGGGTATACTTACTTTTTCCACAGACGAATATCACATCTATTGATATTTCTGTTGAATAAATGATTGAAAAAGCTAATTTTCCTTGTGGGTTTGTTAAAGTATATCAACTTTATTAATAGGCACTGTTTCAAAGATGATCAAATATTTGCTTTTCCAAATATGTCAAAAAAGCCAAAAGTTTCCATGGGGTGTACTTATTTTTTCACATGATTGTATTTATATAAAGCTATACATATTTCATGCAGTTGAAATCCCTTTTCCTTCTTTTCTTCATAGACAATCGTATCCAAAAAAAGGCTGGAGAAGTTTCTTGGTGCAGATGATTTGGACACAATGGCAGTGCAGCACAGCGACAACAAGGGTACTCATAATCAAGTTCTACATACTTGGCCGCTTTCAGAGAAAGTTACATATATTTAAAGATGTACAGTATTGCACCCCTTCTCGCTGTTGATTTTCAGGGCGTGCCATTTAGATGAACAAAATCACCTGCTTTTAGTTCATGTCTTTAAGGCTGCCAGATTTTTATTGATAAAAATGCAGATTAAAGAAGTTCTTCTTTTTTCATAATATTTTAATTCTTTTTAAAAGCATCTTTGCTTTACAGCATTTCTGAAGACCTTTGCACAGTACTAATATTAACTCCTGAGTATACACACTTAACTCTGAATACGGCCCAATGTCTCTGTCCTTTTATTAAACCGAGTTTTGTTATTATATGACATTGGTTACTGATTTACGAGCTCTTAATTTACCACCCTTGATTAGTTTAAAAAACATCATATAAATGTGAGAATTATTCATACATCAGGCATTTAAATGAAATATACAAAAACATAATAACTATTTTGCTGACATTGCTGCCCTCTGTAATGATGGTAATACATTAACGGTGAATTAATGGCGTTTTAACCATTAATTAACAACATGAATGGTGTTTTTGATGCTGTATATTTTTAATGTTAAAAATGACCAAAAAAAAAAAAAATGTTCAAAGCTAAGACTGTCATGTATTTTTCCTGTAATTGGAAGACTGCAGCTAACTGTATATGATTTTTTTTTTTTTTATTGACCAGGCACAGCAGTAAATGTGAGCAACGGCACTTTTACCTGGGGGACCGATTCCAACCCAGCTCTGAAGAAGTGTGTTTTTTTTTTTGTTCCTTCTGTCAGCCTGTGAGTCATAATAGTAAGTCATTAATTTCAGCAGACTTTGATTTCTGCTTGAAGATTTAGCTTTAGTTTCTGATATAAGGAAAATCTGCTACAAACCAAAGCAGAATGGAAGACTTAACCTGTGCTGAGATGACAGGCGAGATGATTAATAATAACAATAACATGCTTACTAATAAAGACATTTACTGACTAATTGTCTGCAGGGATACTGTATAACTGAATGCTCAATATATACTAAGCAAAGCCTTTATTTTTTCTCTTATTTAGTAAATGTTTCATGCCTTCTACTTACATCACATATAGGCACATGTTATATATGTGTAATGCATTTGCATGTAAAATCACATGTAAATTAAAATGTCAGCAATTACTTATCAGTTGTTGGCCTAATTGCAGCCCTGCAATTATGTTTGTTCAATTAAGTCTGCCAGTGTTGACATGTGTGCGTGAGTATGTGCTTTAACTGCTCAGCTGAGTCATACTGGAAAATCAGTACACCATTAAGATTCAGTCAGTGCAGTCTTTTGTGCTCAAATGTAACATATATACCTTTTACCTTTCAAAGACAACTCATGAACCTACATGTGTGATTGCAAATATTTGTATTTCCAAAAATGATTTTTCTATTGGTGTCTGCTGGTGTAAATGGGATTTCCTGTCTTTAATTTCGAGGGCAATGTGAATTAAGGTTTGGCCTGTTGACAGTTCAGTCAAAGTAATTGAAATGAAATAATGACAATATGACAGTGATGTACTGTAGGTAGCGTTGCATTTAAAACCATATCTCTGTGTTTTTTCCTCAGTGTGTCTCTGGATATTAAACCAGGTTGCCTTGTGGCTGTGGTGGGAGCAGTGGGTTCGGGCAAATCCTCTCTGATCTCAGCTCTGCTCGGGGAAATGCGCAACCTCTCTGGCTCAGTCCACATCAAGGTAGTGAGGCAGATCAATGGCTGCTATTTGTGCACTACTCTGCTTCCACCCAGCATGGAGATCTGTTGAAACCACAGGCACCTTCATTTTTTGCATTTGCCTTGAGCACACATGCCTCAATGTGCAGGGCTTCATAAAAATTAGAAGCCAATTAGCAGTGGAAATCACTAGAGATTCTTTTCAAGCTGATGTACGGGACAATGGTAGCTTAATGGTTAAGACGTTGGATTACTGCTCGGAAAATCGTGAATTCCAGCGCTGTCACTGGATAAGGGCATCTGCCAAATGCCATAAAATGTAAATGTACTATCAAATTTTGTTTCAGCTCAGGAATGCAGTTTATAATGATCAGTGTTTCTGAATCTTGGTCCTGGAGTACTACCGCCTAGTGCTTTCCTTAATCTAGCCCAGCCACTTCAACCTGATTTTGACTTGGTTAACAAACAAAAAACATCAATATGTTTTGGCAGACAAAAAACATCAATATGTACAGGGCAGTGGTACGGTATGACCAGGATTGATAAACACTGATATAGATCATTTGAGTCTATTCTTCTGTAAGTGCCAGTGCCAATATATAAGCTAAATTTGAGTTGATGTGTTGTTTTCAATAACACTCTGCTTTAGAGTGATGTTTATAAGGCTACATGAGATCTGCACAATCCCTCTATGACAACTGACCTAAGCCTACTGTATATTAACACGTATAGGCTAAAGGCTTAATCAAATAGGTTTCAGCTGTCATGAAGACTGCTTTCATCAGTTTTGATCAACATAGCACCTGAGTCACATGACACAGTATGTTGTTTTGGACTCCTTTCCATGCTGACTTATTGTACAAATTTATGAAAATTTAATTTGTAGCTCAGTACACTTCTCATATCACAGAATCACATAATGGTAATGATTTGCCATGTCACACATCAAAAGCAAACTCTAGCTAATTTACAGACAGTCAGATCAGTATTTCTGCTTGTAAGATTTTCATGATTACTAATAACAATGCCATGACACCATAATGACAAAGTGGTGTATACTTTCTTTTTTTGCCATTAAGTAAAGAGAGTCTAACTTTACCATTGACAAACCAAAAATGTTAGTCCAAGTCATTGTAGCAGCCTAACAACTGTCCTTCACCATATGCTCTGTAATGTAGTAATGAGGCGACCACAAGCTGAATTATTTTTTTAAATGAACACAGAAATACATAGATGTCACATTAGCTCATTTCCCTCTTACTCCTTATCATCATTCACAAGGCATCTGGGTCTCAAGGCAAATAAAGAGAGAGCTTTTAGAATTTTAAAATTCAACAGATGTCTTACCTTTAAAAAACGCAGAAATCCATGGGCATCACATCAGTTCATCTCCCTCTTATTTTTATTAAAACACTAGATCACATTAAATACTTTTGATCCCAATGGCTAATTACACATGTAATGGATGCACAATAGTTTTAACCAGAGAAATTACGTTCACTTAACTAAGAACACAGTATAAGTGGAGTGATAAAAATACTGATAAACTGATATTAATATGCTAAATATGCAAGCTCACATGCTAGCATGAGTCTTTATATTTATAGCAGCATTTCTTAGGTGCAAGTCTACAATGTCCAGGTGAGATTATCTACTGAAACAAGAGTAAAAGTTACCATCAACTGTTTTTGGGGGAGATCAATCATGTAGGACCATCCAGAACAGCATAAATCTATCACAAAAGCAGAATCTGTACTATTTTCAAAAAACAGTTAAAAACCCACCTCTTCCGTGAGCACTTAACTAACCCCTAAAATGCCAATCCCCACATTATTTATTAATAAATAAATAAATAAATAAATAAATAAACCTTACACTGGCTCTTACATTTCTACTCTGCGTACTTTGCTTCTCTAGAACTCAATTATAAATCCTGCATGGTAGCACTACTTGTATTGTTCTCCGCTTGATGTATCGCTTTGCTTGTATTTCCTTATTTATAAGACGCTTTGGATAAAAGTGTCTGCTAAATTAATAAATGTAAATGTATTGTAAATGTAAAGTGAGTCACAAATGCAGAAGCTCCAGGTTTCATATTACATGATTAACAAAAAAATTACACTGCATTGATAATATTCCACTTTTAAGTGTTTAAAAGGGAGAGCTGATGCATGTCTTATTAGGACTCACAATGAGTCTGTTCCTTGAGGCAAAAAAACACAGACAAATGTACACCCTGAGGTGTCGCACTAATTAATGCCACCACAGAAACCATACGTATGCCATACTACTAACTATGTATATTAAATACATTTTGGGGAAAATCACACAGATAAAACAATTACACCCCCCCCCCCCCCCCCAAACCCAAACAATTGTGATGACATAATTGCAAAACAAAAGACACTTTTTTTCTGGCTACATCATCAAAGTGAAGTTTGGGGTATTTTTTTATGACCATAAATTATTTTGGCTTTAATGTTTACATGTCACATTATTATCATTAATTGTTAAAACTTTCTGAAATATGTCAACCAGGAAAGGTCACAAAACAATCTTCCAAAAAACAATGTAATTTCACTCAGATCTAACATCAACTTGATGTCAGAATTGATAAATAGCCTTTATGATAACTAACACAAGAGAATAGGCCTTTAGAAATATGTAGGTAGGTTTGCCAATTGACAGAAAGAGCTAAATTAGACATCTAGCTACTGGAATGCAATCCTTAAATAAAGTGCTTCTTTGTTTTCTCTTCTCTCATTTTTCTCTCCTCTCCTATCTTCCCCCTGCCTGTTCAACTTTCACTTCACTCAGGGATCTGTAGCGTATGTGCCGCAGGAGGCCTGGATTCAGAACACTACTGTAAAGGATAACATCTTGTTTGGCTCAGATGAGGATGAGCAGAAGTTCCAGAGTGTAGTGGAAGCCTGTGCATTACAGCCAGACCTGGAATTACTTCCTGGTGGAGCTCAGACTGAAATCGGCGAGAAAGTAATGAAAAGTCTTTTGCTATGCTGATCAGTCGGAAGCTGTTGATTAATTTTCTATAACAGTAGCTCTATATAGTAACACCTCATTCAAAGAGACATGTATGGTGATTGATTTACATAATCTATGGCTAATAATAAACAGATACAGTAAAAATGTTGAATAATGGTGATATAGTGAAATTTTCTGTAAGGAGATTTTTATGGAACCTTTACGTAAGGAGTGTCAGGTGTCAGCGTTTTGTAATGGTCAGTACATTTCTGCCATGAAAACAAAACCGGTCAGGACAGAGGAGTTTGTACTTTCTGCTTTCTCAGTAACATGACGAACAACATTATTTTCTGTTTTAGTAACTTCCAGAGAGAGGAAAAGGTTCCACAACATAAAATGTAACTGTAAAAGGTTAAAAAGCACATATTGTTCATTAATAATTGAAAAATTGTAATCAATGGCAAATTGCCGGGATGTGATGTTATAGGAAAATCATCCAGTTCATGGTAACACAAGTGGTAGCAGTAACTTGACTTTGCATCAGGCCGTATCATACCCGTGTCATGTTTTATTCCTTACATATATGGAACATACATGAGTGACGGTATAGACAGGTTTGGAATCCTTAGTCATTAATAGTTTACACATCTGCCACAACTGAGTTATTTTCTGCATGAATGTGTCCTATTATAGTGTATTGTATGTAAATATATTGTGTGACATCTCATAAGCTGCTGTTGTGTTAAATATGTGCATATAATTCTTGATACTGTCTGATACTGAATTTCAAATCACACAGTAAGAGTATGAAAGGGTATAATGTAAGTCTGAAAGGGTTGAACCTTTTAAACCAAACAACTAGACTAGTTAGACTTTTTACACTTCCGTCTCAAGCAATCGGATCGTAAGTGATCACTGCGATACATTGTGCATTGTGACATTACATTTAATGTGGACATATGTGTAACTAACTAGTGATGTGTCATTTATGAACGAGTCAACTCTGTGAAACCTGGCAGCCTGACTTGTATAGCTAAAGAGCCGCAGCAAGTCCATCTGCTGAAAATGTATCAGTATTCTGTATTCATGACTCTCTAATGGTCATAGTCACACATGTCCTCTGTGATGTTCACCATTAATGAGACGTTGCCAGTCACATTAACAAATGCCGTCAAAATGCAGTGACAGAAAAATCTCTGGAATTCATGCAGAGGCAGGACTTTCCAGATTGTATATAGAACCAACAAATATGTAAATCACCAGACATGAGCCTGAAACCCTTCTGTTCTTGTGCTCGAGAAACACAAACTATATAGGCAAGCTACAATACAGGAACACTGTTATCACTATACTATATATGGAACCGTTTTAAAGGGTTCTAGGTATAGGCTATATATAGGCTAAATATGATATCTATGCAGTAGAGTCATACAAAACAAATAAACTAGAGCATAAATGTGTTTACTGCAGTGAGTCTGTAACCTGAACACTGACAGCACTCAGCAAATTAAGATTTGTCTGCAACTCAGATTTTACTTAATTTTTTACTTACTCTCTGTTTGTGTGATTAATGAATAAAGGGCATGAAATGTTTAGCTGAGAAAAATGCCATGCAGTCTGCCACTGATATCACATTCAAAGCTATTACTGACCAATCTGAAAGTCATTTTAATCAGGAAATGGCATGTTAAAGCTAAATATAGACTTTTTTTGAGCTTTAATATTAGGCTAGTCATGTTGGGGCTATTTTTTTTTTTTTAAAAGTGCATGTTGCTTGTGTCAAATTTGCCAAATCTATCTCACTCAAAACACATATACCAGGGGCTCTAGAGTACATTTCTTTGTAAACAACCATGCAGTCGTCTCTCCCAACTTTAGCTCCCTGTTTGGCAACACTGCTGTGTGTGATGTGCTTGCCATGTTTCCTGTTAAAGTCCATCAGCTTCCTGATCCAGCCGTGTGAATGATTTCAATACGTTCTTCTTTCATCAGGCATTCTTAAAGGGTATCTCAAAAATATATATTCAATATAAACTAAGTAGGAACACATTTTGGAAGGCATTTTGCTATAAAGTGTTAATCCCCTGTATGGAGACTTTTGGGACACCCTGTGGAGGGGGTTTTAAACTGTTAAAATATCTATATATGTCAATTGTGTGTTCTGAATTTGAATATTTGTAGCTCAGTTTGAGATTGCAATCAAATGAATCCCACTAATTGGTCCGAAATGAATTAGCCCCAAATTAGATTGTGCTCTAGGTGGTTCTTGACAATCAATTAATACACTGTACACCCTCAGGGCATCAATCTGAGTGGAGGGCAGAAACAGCGAGTGAGTCTGGCTCGAGCGGCCTACAGCTCTGCGGATGTGTTCCTGTTGGAAGACCCACTCTCTGCTGTTGATGCTCATGTGGGGAAACATCTGTTTGAGATGGTGATTGGACCCAATGGACTGCTTAAAGATAAGGTACTTGAATTAACGGGCGGTTGTGGCTCAGGTGGTAGAGCGGGTTGTCCACTAATCGTAGGGTTGGAGGTTCGACTCCTGGCCCACATGACTCCACATGCCGAAGTGTGCTTGGGCAAGACACTGAACCCCAAGTTGCTCCCAATGGCAAGTTAGCGCCTTGCATGGCAGCTCTGCTACCATTGGTGTGTGAGTGTGTGTGTGAATGGGTGAATGAGACACAATGTAAAGTGCTTTGGATAAAAGCGCTATATAAGTGCGTCATTTACCATTTACCATTTACTTCCGTCATTGGAGATTTGCTGAGTGTACTGCCACAGCTAAATAGGTGACTGAAAACTATACCTTTTAGCTGAATGATTTAGTTTTGCACTATAAGAGCTTTGTACCAACTTTGATCCAGCAACATGCTTAGCTACTGGGTTGAATGAGTAGCTGAAAAGATAGACGCTTTATGCAAATTATTGTGTTATTTGATACAATTAATATATCCTTGAAGTCTTTTGTTGTTGAAAAATGGTATTTGGACACTTGACCAATCACACCCATGTGCTTGTTAAACATCCCTTTTCAGATTTGGCCCTGCTTTGCTGTTATAATAGCCTTCACTCTTCAGCAAGATTTTGGGGCGTGGATGTGGAGATTTGTGCTCATTCAGCCATTTGAGCATTAGTGAGGTCAGGCAGGGATGTTTGGTGAGGAGGCCTGGTGCGCAGTCACTATTCTGATTCATCCCAAATGTGTTCAGTGGGGTTGAGGTCAAGGCTCTGTGCAGGACACTCAAATTCTTCTTCATTAAGCTTGGCAAACCTTGTCTTTATGGAGCTTGCTTTGTGCATAGAGGCAATGTGATTTGGGACAGGTTTGGGCCTCTTAGTTCCAGTGAAGGGAAATTGTAATGCTACAGCATGCAAAAACACAATTGTGTGCTTCCAAGTTTGTGTCAACTGTTTTGGGAAGATCCACATATGGGTGTGATGGTCAGGTCAGGTGTCCAAATACCTTTGGCCATATAGTGTGTGTGTATGTTTGTGTGTGTGTGTGTGTGTGTGTGTGTGTGTGTGTAAGGTTAGGGTTAGGTAACAGTAAGTATAACATATATAACAAATAACATATGAATGCTAGTAGTTCCTATTTCATCTGAACATATAAGGCTTATTACATATCTTAATTTTGGTAAGAGTTATAACCAAGAGAAAGGTTTGTAATATGAGTGATTTGAAGATTTCTACATATTGGTCTTGTACAGGAGATTTTTCTGTTCAGACTATTTATTCTATTTATTCTATAAAAATGTTATTCTGACACTATTCTTTGCTTTGTTTTTCAGACTCGTATCCTGGTAACTCATGGGATCAGCTTTCTGCGACATGTTGATGAAATAGTTGTCTTAGTGGATGGCGTTGTGTCAGAAGTTGGGTCGTTCGACAGTTTGCGTGCCAGCAAGGGAGCTTTCTCTGAGTTCTTGGACACATATTCTAAAGAGGAGAACAAATCTAGTGCACAAAAGGGTAAGCTCTTCTATGGATTAGTGTGGCAAACAAACATCCAATTAAATTAAAGTGTAATTTCACCCAGAGTTGGACTCCTATACACCTATAGGTCCACCTAAACACATTTCATGACATTTTATACCAAGGTTGGACTAATCGGTAGCCCGGGCACCTGGCACATGTAGGTTTCATGTCCAAGCTATAGTTTTGTTATTAGTAGTTGGCTGTTGGACAAGTCGGTTCACAGAAGAAAGAAAAACCCTACATCATGTCGACTTTTGCAACACAAAATATTTAATTTTCTATGAATATTTAAACATAACACGCTTCACGGTGGTATGACACACCTCAATGCCGTAACTGTAGGGCATGCTACACTTTCTGAGTCACCTGCTGCGCTACACAAATAGGCAAAAATGCTGTCTAGTTGTAAGTAAAACAGCTTTTGCTTGGCAAATTAACTAGCATACAAGGATGCAGGAAAATCATTTTGGTGTGAGAGTGGTTAGCGGAAAGCGTTCATATACTGTAACCCTCCTGCGACATGCAGTCACTTTGCAATTAAACATATAAAGAAAAAATAGATGCTAGGCAGGCATGAATAATACCTTGTGTATAACAATAATACTGTGTGATGCTAGGAAACTCAGAAATGAAATATTGGTTGACTTTTTGTTGGGTGCACAAACATGATGAGCTGCATCTGAAACTTCTTTTAGAAGAGGATAAGGACTAAGGCAACATGAAGACTTTCTCATATGTGTTTGTTTTCCTAATGCACTTAACTGTAAGTCACTTTGGATAAAAGCGTCTGCTAAATTAATAAATGTAAATGTAAATGTAACTGGCTAACTAGCTTACCATATATTATTACATTCAATTAGCTACCATTTCTTAGCTTAGCAAATTAGGTTTCTGGGCAAACTGGGCAGCCCATTGGAGCTTATACATTTCTGGTGGGCTACTTTAATGATTTTTCTTTATTATTTGTCCACACCTGTATACCCTGTGCACAAACAATCCTATTAAAACAATGTGGTGATAATGCAGGTAGAAAGTACATAGGAATTTATATATATTTAATAAATCCATAACTTGTCCTAGATTTTCTGGGGGTACAGCTTTCCTAATACATTTATGAGGTATTTAATCTCCAAACAAGAATTATTATTTGATGTCTTCTTCCATTCAGAACCATTCAAGGACAAGATGGTTGAATTGTCCCTTTAAAGAAATTCCAGGAAGTCCTTGAGTTTATTTCTGTTTGGTTCCACTTGATGATACTTCATTGATTTTTATTCATTTTCTTAGAATCAGCTTCAGATATTGAGGAGGTTGAAATTGTTCCTGAGAGTCACGAGCCACAACCTGACAGTCCTGCTGAGGATGTAGTCGCTGTCATGTTGAAGAGAGAAAACAGCTTACGTCACAGCCAGCGTCATACAATGCGCAATGGCAGGTTTGTTTAGACTCCACATGCTAGTCTACTAGTCACTAGTCACATCTGAGTGTAAAATATAGAGAAATACAGCAACCTTCTATTTGTCAAACAAAAACAGATGCTAAACGCTTGGGGTAGGTTACCAAGCAACAGGTTTTGGCATTTACAGTCCTTCTCCTCCCAACACGCACTACTTAAAAGTGTCTAACAGTGCTTTCACTCAGATACTCTCATTTCAACATACTGCGAATTCCTCACACTTAATATGAACTTCACATGCGTCTCTCTCAATGGAACATTCTATGAATAATCTGTGGACCAGCAGCAAACCAGTGCATAATGTTTGTTATCATGTAATAAATTGTGTCCCCTTCAATTAGCCTAAAAGTAAGAAGGAACAGTTCAGCTAGACCTACAAAAGCTACAGAAGAGTCCAAGAAGGGGCAGAGGCTGATTGAAAAGGAAACAATGGAGACTGGAAAGGTATGTAAAAATCTAAATGTCCCAAAAATTAACCTTAATTTTGTTTCTAAGAAAACTCGTAAAGCTCTGGACTTGAGTTGTTTCAACCAAGAGAGGCTTGTTCATGAAGTCAAAGCTCAGGTATGATTCGATATGTAAGTATTGGGACGTTGTGCAGTTTCTGATGTTTAAGTTTTGTCCTCCAGTGCAAATATTTTGATATAAAAATAATTACTATGATGTTAAACTGCAGACTGTGATATTAACATGTACAGTATAGTAAAATTAGAAATACTGAAATCGCTGCATTATACTATGGAATCTTTCAGTTGGTCCAACAGAAGTTTTAAATGCATACTTCAGAAGTTACCTGGCTAACCTTGGCCAGCAGCATATAATTAATAACTAGATGGCAACAACATCAACCAGTTTTTCAATCCTTTGCCTCTAAGGTGATACTCGTATATGAAGCACATGGAGTATATAAGCATGTTTTGCTCTCATTTAGGACATGCTTACAGTGGACGAGATGATCCCCATGTCTTTCCGTTCTTGGATCCTCTGTCTGTTTGGCGTCCTTGGCACCTTATTTGTCATCTGTCTTGCCACTCCAATTTTCACAGCAGTCATTGTACCTCTTGCTGTGGTCTATTTCTTTGTGCAGGTAATATAATAACCTATTTACAATAGAGTCCAAATTTGACAATGTTTCTAGTGTATGCCAAATAGACTTGACATTTAGCAAGGTTGATTTTGGTAACACTGGCCAAAATGTTACATTCACATATCTTCACAGCTTCTAAACTCCTTGAAGATTTGTGAAGATAATGCCAAAACTATGTGAAATAATTAGGCATTTCTCTTTTTATTTAATCTGACCAAGTATTTTTCTATAGATATTCTTGAATCAGGATAACAGTATGTTTGTATTAGCATGGCAGAATGTCTCTATGTTCTTCCATGTTGTTTTGTTTTGCAGAGGTTCTATGTGGCCACTTCAAGGCAGCTGAGGCGATTAGACTCTGTTTCCCGTTCTCCCATCTACTCCCATTTTGGTGAAACGGTATCTGGCCTTTCTGTCATTCAAGCTTATAGACATCAGGATCGCTTTCTGGAACACAACAAAGTCACTATTGATAACAACCTCAAGAGCAACTACCCTTGGATTGTTTCTAATAGGTCTTTACCTTTGAAATTTGTGTTATATTTACAATATTTATATGAAAATGGTTCCTCCATTTTCTAATCATCTTCTCTGAGTTCTATTTTTTGACTGTTGCATGTTGAATTTGAAATTGCAGATGGCTAGCCATCCGACTGGAGTTCCTGGGTAATCTGGTGGTGTTTTTCTCAGCATTGTTTGCCGTGATATCTCGAGATTCCCTGGACAGTGGGTTGGTTGGACTGTCAATCTCCTATGCCTTAAATGTGAGACCACCACTAATACAACATTTGTGAGAACAATTTTCATGGTACCCATTTGAAGTTACACTAGGCTAGACACATAAACATAGTTTTGGCAAAAAGATTTTTAGAATTGCAATTGGAAGTTTGCAACTGGAATTTACACAAATCCAGTGGGTAGACTTTAAATTAGCCTGCTATAAAGTGTGAACATTTTCATCACATGAACATTGTTCATCACATGAACATGAACAATGAACATGAACATGAACATGAACATTGTTCATCACATGAACATTGATGTTCAATCACATGTTCATGTGATTGAACATCATAACTATGTATCATTTGTTTTTATTTTTATATTTTTGTCAAATATTTTAAGCATTTCATAGTAATCTCACATCCAACATAAAAAAATATATATATTCTAATGCATGGATTTTGCTCACTATTTTTTTCTTTTCATTTATCTTTTGAGCGGGTACCAGTTGCTTAAGTGTGGGTGTTTGTTTATTCTTATTTCTTTGTGGGCATTCATCACAAAGATATCTTATTTTTTTAACTTCTCTCTTGAAAACCCTTTAGGTGACTCAGACACTGAACTGGCTTGTGAGAATGACTTCGGAGCTGGAGACGAACATCGTTGCAGTGGAAAGGGTCAGCGAATACACAGAGATTAAAAATGAGGTAGTGTTTAAGTGGTTATCTTATTTACCACAGAAGTAAATATAGAAATTTTTAAAAAATATACTGAGGCATTCATTCATTTTTTCATTCCTTCATTAGCAGTTGGTGAGAGTCTATCCCAGAAACAATGGGTGCAAGGATGCTCAGTGTTCATACAAACAAATTACTCTTAATGACTCTTAATCTTTTTCTGCCCAAATCAGCTGTTTGCTGATTATTTAAGTGTGATAAATTATGGTTACTTGCTGTGCTGTGATATTAATTCAGTTCAATTCAATTTTATTTGTATAGCACTTTTAGCAATGGACATTGTCTCAAAGCAGCTTTACAGAAATATATAAACACAGGATACAGATTTTAAGTGTGTGAATTTATCCCTATTGACCAAGTCGGTAGCGATGATGACAAGGAAAAACTCGTAAGATAATATGAGGAAGAAACCTTGAGAGGAACCAGACTCAGAAGGGAACCCATCCTCATCCGGGTAACAACGGACAGTGTGAAAGTAAAAGAAAGTTCATTATGGTTTTAACATGAAGTCTGTTTGTTGAACTAGTCCACTGTTCACTAAAGGAGACCTGAGTGCAAAACTGCATGTAGTAATTGCAATCCCAAGGCCATAATAGCAATCATAGTCCCAGCAACCACAGCGCGAATGTTCATGTGGAATTGAGGTCCAAAACCATTTCCATGGTACTTCAAGTGGTACCATCCTAAACAATCTCCAGGCTGTTCCATAACTGTGGGGCTTTGTAAGAGAAAGCTCTTCCCCCTGCTGTAACCTTCACTATTCGAGGTACCAACAAATAGCCTGCACCTTTTGATCTAAGTAGGCGTGGCGGATCATAGAAGACTAAAATTTCGAGACCGTTTAGTGCTTTATAGGTCAATAATAGTATCTTATAATCAATGTGAAATTTTACTGGGAGCCAATACAGTGTTGATAAGATCAGGGTGATGTGGTCATACTTCATGGTTCTAGTAAGGACTCTTGCAGCTGCATTCTGGACTAATTGGAGCTTGTTTATGCTCCTACTGGAACATCCAGACAGTAAAGCATTACAATAATCTAGCCTAGAGGTGACAAAAGCATGAGCTAATATTTCTGCATCATGTAGTGACAATATATTTCTTATCTTAGCAATATTTCTGAGATAAAAGAAGGCTATCCTAGTAATATTATCTACATGAGCGTCAAATGAAAGTCTAGAGTCAATAATCACACCAAGGTCTTTTACTGCTGTACATGATGAAACAGAAAGTCCATCCAGAGTTACTGTGTAAATAGAAATCTTACTTCTAGCTATGTTGTCCTAGTACAAGTACTTCTGTCTTGTCAGAAATAAGTAAAAGGAAGTTAATAAGCATCCTAATGTCCTTCACACATTCCTCAACTTTATGCAGCTGCTGTCTGTTGTCTGGCTTTGCTGAAACATACAACTGTGTATCATCAGCATAACAGTGGAAGCTAATTCCATATGTACGAATAATTTGACCCAGACGTAGCATATATGAAGTAAAAAGCAGTGGGCCTGAAACAGAACCTTGTGGAACACCAAATTTAACCTCGGTATGCGTGGAGAAGTTGCCATTTACATCTACGAACTGATAGCGATCGGTCAGATAAGACCTAAGCCAAGAGAGGACTGTATGCCAACAACATTTTCTAATCTATCAAGGAGAATAGTATGATCTATAGTATCAAAAGCTGCACTAAGGTCAAGTAACACAAGCAAGGAGACACAACCATGATCAGAGATAGCTCGAGATTCCCTGGAATATTAACACCTGGGACAGAATATCACTTATTTTCTGACTGTTTTATTGGTGTCTTTCATTCCCCTCATTTACTGTGTGTAAATACAAAGGCTATTAGTAGCATATATGCAAATATAGTAGAGCAATATGTATAAGTATGATTGTACTGAATTGTTCTGTGTGATATTCTTTATTGCTGTCTAGAGACTCTAAGGAAAAGGGTCTAAAGATGTCTTGATATGGACTTACAAAATGATTTAGGCCTATTTTCTTTTTAATTTCTGTGTCCAGGCTCCATGGCTCACAGATAAATGTCCTCCAAACGATTGGCCCACTGCAGGGAAGATTCGGTTTGAGGACTACAAGGTCCGATACCGACTGGAGCTGGAGCTTGTTCTTCATGGCATCACCTGCAACATTGAAAACACTGAAAAGGTAAAGCATGCTTAAGTTGAGGATTGTAACGATACACCGGTTGTTGGTGATACAGCAGTGTTGTATTTTTTTCCTCTTTTTAAAAAATGTTTGGAAATGCATGGAGGCACAAAAAGTATTTATGCATTATTTTTTATGGATGCACAAAAAGCACTGAATTAAACTATAGTCCTGAATTAATAATATATATTCTAGTGTGTGTGTGTGTGTGTGTGTGTGTGTGTGTATTGGGTTCTTTTCAGTCCTATATAATTGGATTTTTGTAACACTCAGTTTGTGGATTTTATTTTAAATAAAAGAACAATTGGTATTGAAAGTTTGCCCCCCATCCGATTAATTAATCAATTTAAAAAAAATAATCGACCAACTAATTGATTTTGAAAAAAAATTGTTAGTTACAGCCCTAGTATTCAGCTACATGAGTGGATTTTGTCACGAAGCACTGCAATATAACTATGTTTTCCCATTTTTTCACAACTATGGAATGATGCATGCTTTAGTTACTACTTCAGAAAGTAGGAGAAAGTAACTTTTGTGATCTGCAGGGTTAAACTGGACATTATAATGAACTATAGTAGGTATAAAGTCCTGCAATTTATATTCAAATATAACACATCATTTGTTTTTGTATTCACATATAACACATCATCAGTTGTGTTGTTTGTTTATACTCGGTGTTCAGTGAGAATTTATAGAGGATCAATTAAAAGCCACCAGTCTGAGAAACTAACATAGTGAATATGTCAAAACTGAGGTTTTTACAAGGTGTTTTTCATCAATATCTATTGCAAGCTCTTTTAAGATTTCTTTACCAGAAATCTTTAACAGCAATTTTATTTTATTGTTTCATGAATTTTATTGTTTATACTTTATTGTTTAGTATTTTACCGCTTGCACTCCAGATGTATTTTGAACAATACTACTCCTGAATTAAACAAATGTATTCTTCATTTGATTAAACACATGCAAGAAATGCCATGCCAGCAGAGGTTACAGTCCCCAGCATTCAGACACAACCTCTGCCAAACATTTCCAGTTTAGATTCTTGGAATATAAGCTCAAAATCATTCATCCATTGCAAAGTCTTGCCAAAGATTGTGGTTTTGTACATTTGGAACCTTGTTATCCTACTGATGGTCTATGATGAGTTTGACCATCTATCTCGGTCTCTTGATTTAACCTTTTGGATTTTCCTTTGGTACAATGATTATACAGAATCTACTCATTATCTTGACCTCACTGTACTACATTTACATTTACATTTATTCATTTAGCAAATGCTTTTATCCAAAGTCTTTTTGTATAGGGGAATGAATACTCCTTCCAATACTGCCCTTATCCTGACACCCCTGATGTGAATTTGGGTGAGGATTCATTTGCAAGAGGTTTAAAGGTTCATAATTTGCATCACCTCTTTTTCTCAGTGTCACAAACAACGCGCTCAAGGATCTGTTGATCCTAAACTCCTCCTTTCAAAGAGCCTACTCTGCTCTGATTTTTCAGATCTCCCAGTGTATTAGATTAGTCTACTGCTTACAACGCGTGTCGGAAAAGAAACAACCATTACCGTATCTGAATTTCAGCTATGTAATAATGTCATTGGTTTTACGTTATCAATTTGAGCCCAAGTCCAATAGTGATACATCAGTAGATCAACCCGAACCACATTCGCAAACACGGCAAGAACAGGACATGCAAATTGGCTTTGTTTTTGCAGTGCAGAAAACGTCTTCCAGATATGGTGACAACAGAGACCTAACTCTTTCAGGGCAACTACAACTGTAGCGTTTGAGGTAGGCTCAAAGTACACGTTGTTCGTGAACAGACAATGAAGACCAGAGGTGGGTTTTTTGTTACAAACCTACATAGGTTTGTGCAGGAAGTAAGTCTGGAATTACTAACGACTCTTTTCGGGCTGTTCAGAATCGGTTCTTTCTTTTGGGAGTCAATAACTCCATTTGTCGTGTACTTTGATTTTTTTAAACTTTGCAGACTTTTTACATTCACAAGCAGCTACATAACACACTACATGAAAGATAATATCTGAAAAAGCATAATAGGGGCACTTTAATAAAGCTTGCAACAAACAAAATGAAATCGCAGTCCAAATATCCACAATAAGTCAGGCAGAGGTCAAAATACAGTGACGTTCAACAAGGCCAGTGAGTACTCCACTGACAGGTCTGATAAAGAAAACAAAGATTCAATGCAGAAAAAGGCAATCACATATAACAAGACTCAGAACTCTGGCAAGCACTGAGATTGGCAAGACTTGATGATTGGCAATGATACAATGAACTACTTAAATGCTATAAAACCAGGATGTCTGGATGTTTAATCAAAATTGTGAACATTCTCCTGGTCTGAGGTATAGAACTGTTCTGAGTACATGTACAAAACACATACTTTATGTGGATTATTGTTACTTTTTTATGTCCTGGTTGCTGTATCAACTATATAATTAAACTAATTATGTATATTTGTCAGATATGTTTTGAATCTGACACGGACAATTTCAGCATCAACTGAGCAAAAGGTATGACTCAGTGCATGCTAGTGACTGATACTGTGACTGAAAAACACTGAATTGCTTGTGAGAGAAATATATCTGCCATGTGCAGTGTATCTTAATTGAGCTAATCCAGATATCAGGGTTAGGCGAGGCAGCACTCCAAATCACAATATGTAAAATAAAATGTGAAGTGAAGACCAGGAGACATATCTAAAGTGTCATGTCTTCACAAATGTATGCAGATAATGAGTCTTTATTCTAATAAGCAGTTGAGAGAGAGGGATCATGGGGTCAAATACCCAACCACACAGCAGTCATTCCAGTTAAAATCATTATCATGAGAATTAATCAGTGCAAAAGTAGACTGTATTATATGACTGTTTTACAGATTGGCATTGTTGGCCGAACAGGAGCAGGCAAGTCAAGCCTGACCAACTGTCTGTTCCGCATCATGGAGGCAGCTGAGGGACATATCATAATAGACGGAATCGACATCTCCACCCTGGGCCTCCACACTGTCAGGAGCCGATTAACAATTATTCCACAGGTAATTCATAGATTCCTTGTCCATGTATATTCCGTTAAAAATATACATGAAAAGCCTGATCTTGAATAATCAGAATCTGATTTCTGCATTTACTAAAATAATAAAGTGGTCACATAAACAGCAGACACCAATATTTTATATAGGATTAAAGCCACTACAGACATCTGGATCTTAGCCCATGCAATTTGTTATTTAGAGAATGTATTCTGTTAATCTGATATCTTCTGTTCTTCTAATTTTGTGCATGTGTTCAAACATAACCAAATGTCTCAGATGCTGTAAACACCATAGATGTACAGTATCTCACAAAAGTGAGTACACCCCTAACATTTTTGTAAATATTTGATTATATCTTTTAATGTGACAACAGTGAAGAAATGACACTTTGTTACAATGTAAAGTAGTGAGTGTACAGCTTGTATAACAGTGTAAATTTGCTGTCCCCTCAAAATAACTCAACACATAGCCATTAATGTCGAAACTACTGGCAACAAAAGTGAGTACACCCCTAAGTGAAAATGTCCAAATTGGGCCCAAAGTGTGAATATTTTGTGTGGCCACCATTATTTTCCAGCACTGCCTTAACCCTCTTGGGCATGGAGTTCACCAGAGCTTCACAGGTTGCCACTGGAGTCCTCTTCCACTCCTCCATGACGACATCACGGAGCTGGTGGATGTTAGAGACCTTGTGCTCCTCCACCTTCCGTTTGAGGATGCCCCACAGATGCTCAATAGGGTTTAGGTCTGGAGACATGCTTGGCCAGTCCATCACCTTCACCCTCAGCTTCTTTAGCAAGGCAGTGGTCATCTTGGAGGTGTGTTTGGGGTCCTTACCATCCTGGAATACTGCATACTGATCATGCGCTGCTTCAGTATGTCACAGAACATGTTGGCATTCATGGTTCCCTCAGTGAACTGTAGCTCCCCAGTGCCGGCAGCACTCATGCAGCCCCAGACCATGACACTCCCACCACCATGCTTGACTGTAGGCAAGACACACTTGTCTTTGTACTCCTCACCTGGTTGCAGCCACACACGCTTGACACCATCTGAACCAAATAAGTTTATCTTGGTCTCATCAGACCACAGGACATGGTTCCAGTAATCCATGTCTTTAGTCTGCTTGTCTTCAGCAAACTGTTTGCGGGCTTTCTTGTGCATCATCTTTAGAAGAGGCTTCCTTCTGGGATGACAGCCATGCAGACAAATTTTATGCAGTGTGCCATGCTGGCAGCACTCATACATCTTTTTCCCAAAGACAACCTCTGGATATGACGCTGAGCACGTGCACTCAACTTCTTTGGTCGACCATGACGAGGCCTGTTCTGAGTGGAACCTGTCCTGTTAAACAGCTGTATGGTCTTGGCCACCGTGCTTCAGCTCAGTGTCAGGGTCTTGGCAATCTTCTTATAGCCTAGGTCATCTTTATGTAGAGCAAAAATTCTTTTTTTCAGATCCTCAGAAAGTTCTTTGCCATAAGGTGCCATGTTGAACTTCCAGTGACCAGTATGAGGGAGTGTGAGAGCGATGACACCAAATTGAACACACCTGCTCCCCATTCACACCTGAGACCTTGTAACACTAACAAGTCACATGACAGCAGGGAGGAAAAATGGTTAATTGGGCCCAATTTGGACATTTTCACTTAGGGGTGTACTCACTTTTGTTGCCAGCGGTTTAGACATTAATGGCTGTGTGTTGAGTTATTTTGAGGGGACAGCAAATTTACACTGTTATACAAGCTGTACACTCACTACTTTACATTGTAGCAAAGTGTCATTTCTTCAGTGTTGTCACATGAAAAGATATAAACAAATATTTACAAAAATGTGAGGGGTGTACTCACTTTTGTGAGATACTGTAATCCAGAACTACACTTGCAAAATCACAAAATTGCAATGTTTTATTTTAAAACAAAATCCTAAATCAATACACACTCCTAATGAAGGCTTAGTTGTTAAGACTCTAGTCTACTTTGCCAGTGAAGTTAAGAATGTTCAGAAAAGCATGCCAATAATGACTTGTTTGATGGGTTTATTAGCAAGTTGCAATGTAACTGTAGAGGTGCTTAGATCATGTATTTTAAAAAAGATTAAAGACATTCAAGAGTATATTGTCAAATGCAGAGGAAACAGTCTGATGGCACAGTACAATGAAATTCTTACTCTGCAAATACTCCCAGCAACCTCTGACACAATTTAAACGGGACATAAGGAAAATACTAGGGATGCACCGAAATGAAAATTCTTGGCCGAAGCCAAAACCGAATATAATGAAAAGCTTGGCCGAAAGCCAAAGGCTGAAACCGAACACATTTTTTTCACGTTTTTTCCATTTATTTTGCCATTTTTTTCACCATTGCATAAATTAAATAGTCAAAATGTGCTTTTTACTATTTTGTCTTGCTTTTCAAAGAAAAAAATCAATTACAAAAACTACAATTTCAAAATATTTTTTTTAACACTGAACATTTTTTTTATTCCAGCAGGCATAGGCTACCAACAAGGCACAATATAACTTTAAATAAATAAATGAGTAAAATAAAAATATTTGGATGTGGTCATCTTTGAGCCCCCCTTGAATAGCCTATGTTAGGCCTATAACGGACTGCTGAAACAGTGGAACACTCTGAAGCCTACAACTAAAAAGTGCATTAAAAAGTGCATTGACAAGAGTGCAAAAAATGGTTCTATTCGGTTATATACTGCTGATTATATTGGGGATATATACTGCTCGCGTCCCTGTACACCTCGCGGAGTATTATAGTAGATATAGTAGAGTTAGATATGTTGTTAATGTTATGTTCCCTTAAATAACTACGTCTTTACCTGCTTCCGTACTCTACTCCCTTACGTCTCGCGACGTGACAGAATACTCCGGAACAGAAACAAAACAAACGCACGTGTCCACAGTAAGCAATGTCACGGTTGTCAACATCTGAAGGGCATGCGCTCGTGCACGTAGCACGTGCATGCGTGCGCCCACTCGTCGCTCCAAACGCGCTGCCGGAAGTGGAGGTCGTGAAATTTGCGCATCTCACTCTGGTTGCTAGGCTATTTGGCGCGTCATCAAACACGTCATTGTTTGGTCAAATTTATTCGGCCTTTTCACTTATTCGACCAAACACCGAAAATGCTTTTTTTGCTATTTTCGGTCGAATAATTTCGGTTGCTGAACATTCGGTGCATCCCTAGAAAATACATAAACATAAATTAAAATACAATTTAAAAAGTACACAAGTGCCTGTAAACATTTTTGGATGAATGTATTCAAGTATGCTTTACAGTTTCTGATTTATTTATTTATTTATTTATTTACGTTCATATGGAATTTAAGTAATTGACATGGATGCTAAGAATGATTAGCATTACTGTAGTATAATTCATAGAAGTTGTTGAATTAAATGCATAGACTAAAAGGCATATATTTAAAGGAGATACCAGAAGACTACAGTGGACTACAGAATAAAATGTATTAGAACATCCCATCAATGATTAATTGCCTCACTGCAGGAGATCATATGAATGCTTGTGGATTCATCCCTGTGTGTGATTTTTAACCAAGTAACTATCACTGTTAAGTTTCCAAGCTTTGACACCGCTTTTCCAAGCTTTTTATTCATTTGGCAAAAACTTTATGCCAGAGCAACCTATGAGTAAGGCAGAATACATTGAGTGAAAATTATTTTTGGAAAAGTATTAATTAACAAGTCCTCTAGAACTTAATATGCACTAACTATGACCAGAAGCAAATGTACTATCTTTTTAAAAGAATTTGTAAGTGAGAAGTCTTGACTGACCTTCTCAGCCTGTTGCCACTGCAATCCCCATCAACCATAGTGAAATTAATTAATTAAGTAAGTAAGTAATGTAAATTTGCATCGGCAGGACCCTGTGTTGTTCTCTGGAACTCTACGGATGAATCTAGACCCTTTTGAGGTGTTTAGTGATGAGGAGATATGGAACGTTTTAGAACTGGCTCACCTGAAGGATCATGTGGTGACTCTAGCAGCAGGGCTGCAGCATTAAGTCGCAGAAGGAGGAGAGAATCTTAGGTTGGGCTAAACCTGACCATTTGAATGAGGGATGTAGTGTGCATGCCTCATCATACAGTATATCTGTATCTGTTTAGTACTCCAAATATATGTAATTTGATTTAAACCTGAAGTGAACTAGATTTTTCAATTAAATATGAACCAAGTTGTCCTTCCTTGGACCACTTTTGGTAGGTAGTAACCACTGAATACCGGGAACACCTCAAAAAGCCTACTGTTTTTGAGATTCTCTGACCCAGTCTTCTAACCATCACAGTTTGGTGCTTGTCAAAGTCTCTCAGATCCTTACGCTCGCCCATTGTTCCTGCTTTCAATACATCAACTTCAAGAACTGACTGTTCACTTGCTGTTTAATATATCCCAGCCCTTGGCACTGTAATGAGATAATCAATGCTATTCACTTTACCTGTCAGTGGTTTTAATTTTATGGCTGATCGGTGTGTGTATTTTTCAGTGCACAGCAATTACTATTTTTATGTGTGTGTGTGTGTGTGTGTGTGTGTGTGTGTGTGTGTGTATATATATATATATATATATATATATATATATATATATATATATATATATATATATATACACGCATATAGATATATGTATACATATATAAGTGTATACACACACACACATATCACACACACACACACACACACACACACACACATACACACATATATATATATATATACATACATACAAACACACACTCACTCACTCACATAAAAATCATGTCAAATAATTGCTGTGCACTGAAAAATACACACACCGAACAGTGTTCTGCCTTAGGTAATCATCATTTACTGTCAGTCACAAGAGCATGGCATGTCAGACACAATGAGAGATTCAGTTACCTTGCAGAAATAAAACAAACAAACAAAACAATAAGGACTTGTGTAGGCTGTACAATTTCTCATCCAAAAGATGAGAGATCTAAGTATGTGAATCATTTCATTTAGGTCATGTCAGATGAATGTCTTCTAAACTGAGAGCTGTAAAAGTATGTGGAGTAATTACTGTATATTCTATGCACTTGGAGCACATGACCAGTAGTTAGAGACTGAGCATATCTCCACAGTGCAAATCTGTGCAACTCTGTAATTTTGTAATCCCACTGCCTATTGTAACTTTCAAATCCCACCGCCTACACACATCAGCGGAGGCATGATCTATTTAAGGCTGGAATGCTTAGGCTAATTAATTAGCATGTTCAGATGGCAAATAATCTTTTCAGAATCAGGAACATACAGATATGTGGAAACACTGATGAAACTGATGAGGTGAGGACTATGACTACACAATTGTCCCCTCATCAGGAATTCATATACTTGTTAATATCCCTTCATTTGTAATAATGAACTTAATTGGCTAACTAGCTTGTCATAGATCATTACATTTTCTTAGCTACTAATTTTTAGCCTGGTCCATTAGGTTTTCCATGACTGGGCAGGGAACTTAATGGATTTATCATTTCTTAACCCTTGCATTTAAAAGAGCATGCCTCTTGCAATGATTAAAAAAGTAGCAGGGTCTTCAGATGTAATACATTTCTTCTGAGGAAGAATTATTTGGGCATTTCGATTTGATCAGTGGTACAGGGTCTGTATGTATCCCAATATAAATGAAATTGCATTAAACAAACTGTGATGCAATATACTGTAGTTATGTCTATTAAGATATTTTGGTTTGGAGCTGAGTGGCCCATGTCATTTATGGATTTAAGGTATTACTGTTGAAATGTTGTATAAAGGTCTCCAAACTTAATGTAAATAAAAGGAATATCCGATTTGTGGATTGATTATTACCCAGGACCGATGAATTAAAAGTTAAAAGCTGAATGCTAGCCTTCTTTTATGCTCTCTTTTCCATGTGCTATATATGAGGGGAAAAATGCTTTTGTACCAGAAGTGAAAAAGCATCCAGAGGATGGGACTGTGCAGCACAGTGATGAATCTACTGTACTTGTCTAGTGGGCTAGCTACTGCATTTATGATTTGCCCACATCCTGGTCTGGAATAATATTGGAGGGATGATTTTTTGATGATGGCAGAGCATGGTGTCTATCACATCAGTTCATAGGTGTTCAATTGGGCTGAGATCTTGGGACCCATATCACACCAGTGACTGGTGGCCATAGCATGTGATTTATGTCCTTTCAATCAATGAGCCCATGGGTCCTGTGGATAGGGGCTGGAGTCATCTACTCCCACCAGGACAGAAACGTTGGAAATCATGGAATAAAGCAGATCAGACAGAATAACTTTTATATTGATTTGCAGTGATCCTGCTCTCTAATGGGAACCCATGTCAGAAAAATGACATAGCAGAGACTACTATGTTTTATCTTTAATTCATAACCTGTCTGAATGTGTGCACACTCTGACACTCTGTGGACAGCTAATGAGATTGTAACCTTCAAGGCTCTGTGTCTAGAATAAGTATCAGACGCTGTGTCAGTATCAGAGAACTTTTCATCACATTGCCTTTAGTCATTTGAATCATTTTTCATTGATCTCCCACTCAACAGTAATGCACTGAATTGTTAAAAACCAGATGTTAGAAGTGGAAGTGGATCATTATTTTCAGTTGGAGTCAGCAGTGTTATGTATCATTCATGTTGTATGGAATTATATATAAAACATGCATAGTTCATCAAAGGTTATTACATAAAAAGTAGTGTCAAACAGATTAATTAACCTAACCATTAAATGTATGTTGTCACATTGTAAAAAAGCCATAAACGGCATTTGTGGAATATTTTCATTTTATATTTCCATAGACTAAATTCATTCTGTCATGGTCAAATTTTGCAACACTTGGAGAAAAATGAGGACATAAAACAGCTGTTCAGATTGGTGTCTTGGATATGTCCATTTTACTTTAATTTTGTATGTCTTGAATTAATATGTTTACAATATGTTTTTATTCATTTTGTGGACTTTTAACTTGTTATATCCAGTCTCAGGACATGGGCTTTTCTATACTACCTAGAAATTTAAAGTGCAGTTTAAAGTGCAGGAAGAACTCTCCTCGTTTCATACTAAGAATGTATATTTCTAAGAATGGATAATTCTCACCTGCCTAAAGAGGATTTACTTGGAAGCCTTTTCCCCAGGGGAAATCAAACACCACTTTAGGGGTCTGAGTCACTGAGTCCCTCTACCTGTCATGTGTATATATGAATTTATAATGTTGTATGTTTTTAATATATTTTTTTGTTGCATTTTTCCCCTCATGCTTATTATTCAATACTATTTATTAGTTTATGAATACAATTATTCATTTACTTAAATTGTTAAATGAAAATTGACATGGACAGAATGTACTTACTTACTCCCAAATGTGGGAGGATAACTCATATGTCTATTGAACAGTCACTATTAGATTTAGAAAATTTGTGTCTTATTTATTTTTTTACAGTGTGGGCCAGAGGCAGCTGCTGTGTCTGGCTAGGGCTTTGCTACGGAAGTCAAAGATCCTGATCCTGGATGAGGCCACTGCCGCTGTTGATTTAGAGACCGATGAACTGATTCAGAGCACCATCAACCGAGAGTTCTCCCAATGCACTGTTCTCACCATCGCTCACCGCATTCACACCATCCTGAACAGCACACGGTAAAATCTAACAGTGGAAATGGTTAAAGAAATGAGTACTGACTACTCAAATATATTCAACGGTCATTTTTATTATCTGAATTAAGTTACAAGAAATCTTTTATGTCATTTGTGTGTGAAATTTTACGTAAGCACAATTCATGTGACACAAGTTTTAGATACTCACATAATAATAGTTCAAACCAAGAACAAACCTTCTTATTTAAATTTTCTTCCAAAACACCCCATACAAAACACACACACACACTTCACACAGAAAATACAAATAGTCAACAATATAGGTCAGAGTTATTCAACAGAAATGTCACGTTTCTTAAAAAGGTCAAGTTTCTTAAAATTCCTTCCTTATGGTCTGAATGAGTTCTGAAAAAGGCTGCTAATCATATAAATAAGACCATCACATACGGCTGTTTTATTTTGGTGCAGGGCGTGGTACTGCACCTGGTAGTGTTGCAGTATCACAGCTCCAGGATAAAAGTTTCCTCTGGGTTCTCAGGTTTCCTCCCACCTCCCAAAAACATGCCAGTGGGTGGACTGGTAAAGACAAATTGCTCCTACAGTATGTGGACTTGGTGGCTGTATTTCTACCTCACACCCAGTGTTCCTGGGATAGATCCATGAGGCCCTGATAGGGATAAAGCAGTTAATGAAAGGGAGTGAGTGAGTGAGCATTTTAAAATTGAATTATTTCTTTCTTTAAACTTAGCTTTGTGAATTTTATGTAGGTGTAAACAAAAGAATATGTTAAGTGAACTTAAATGTTTATAAGTTACCTGTACTCAAAGCAATACATTTTTATACTTAAACAATTTAATGCAATCAGTTTCCTTAATTGATTTAGGTAAACTTAATCCGTCAGGTTTTACTATGTAGCAATAGTTTGCTAGTTCCTGTCAACTTGGGATAGCTACTTTGACTCGTAAATTGATTTTAAAAAAGAAAGGTTTCAAAGTTATAAAAAGCTAAATATTTGGATGTTTTATTTCACCTTGTAACTCTCAGGATAAAACTGTCTGAACATAAATTTGATTATGTAGTTGATGTGTGGTGAGAATACAGCTTGGTTGGGATACCAGTCCATTGCAACACACACACATACACACACACACACACACACACACACACACACACACATATTCACACATTTATTCAAACCTAGGGGCAATTTAGCACACTGTGATTTGCACACTGTGTATTTAGAATACTGTGTATTCTGTGAAATAATACACAGACAGTAACCCAAGCACAGGGTCAAATTAGACACTTTGAAGCTACGAAGTAGCAATGTTACCTTCTGCACCACCTTCCAGCCTCTGTGTTATAATTCAGTCCCTTCAGGATTTTGCAATCGCAGAAATTAACGCAAAATAAAGGAAACTCCGTAATATTTGCAGGAGCTTGCAATTTTTCAAAATTATAGCAGATTTTCTGTTGATTTGGGCCAAGGGGCATCATGTAACGTCAGGGCAAATGCCATTCAGCCAAAGTGCCCTTCGATTCACTTGAGTCGAACATGAGTACAGCTAAAAGGTCTCATTTACCAACAAACATCACTGCGAAAGACCATGCAAAACAATTTCATGCAATTGCAGTTTCGCCAATTCAAGTAGGTTTCCGCAAAATTGCACAAAGTACACTGCAGATTTAGAAAAAAAAGCCGCAGCAAAATCAAGCATTTTGGCTGCAACAATCACAAAAAACTCCACGAAATCCTGTATGGATTGATAATTGCAATTTAATTTAAAAGATAATTTTCTTGTTTTGATTGGCATATTTTAAAAATCATCTTAAGAAAAAAAACATTTTAAGATGGGTAATTTAAAACATAAAATAAGGGGGGTGTTTAAACCTCCATGCTGAGTGGGATGAGGTAATTCTCTGGGAAGTGCATACAGAGTTTTACACTGTGACACTCAGGCCTTAATTTAAGATCCAAAATCAAAAGTGCAATGGAGCATACCAGGGCAGCCCTCGAGAGATCTGAGTGTGCGCATTGTGAACGCCTTACAATTAGGCATCTCCACTTGTGGCTAGCTCTCTTTGCTGCCGAAGGGAGTTGGGTTTCAAAGTCTCGCATATCTGGGCTGGCCGCTGCATATAAAGAGCTGTTTGAAGTGATTACTAAGGCTTGATGAGCTTTTTTCTCTCCAGTGAAAATAAATCTCCCTCACACTGCAGAAAACTCCCCTTTTTTCCAGAAGTGAAAGACAAAATATCACGCTTCTTGGGAAAACCATACATGCCGTATTTATAACTCCGTGATGCCGGATTATTCGCCCATTGTGGGGAATGAACGGCATGGCTATTTAGCTATGCTGAAGGTGAAGGAGGTGCTTGCGGGGGACATAAGGTTGTTAGGGCAGTTAGCCCCCAGTACTATTGTAGGGCCCCCCCTAGCCAAGGCTGTCCCAAGTTTTCAGTGTTCTCTGGTCAGCGAGCTGTCACTGGGCAACAAAAATCTGATCCTTTCCCTCCAATAGAATGTGGAAAAGTTAGCGTCACTAAAAGACCATCTGGCAGCATGGAAACTACTGCCGAATGTGTCTCCATGGGTTCTGTCTACCGTCTTCTTCTTTTCGTGTCGAGGTTCCATTTCATATTAGTTTCTCCCAGTAGGCAGCGGTCTCGATAGTCCTGTCCGTCGTGTCGCACAGGTCACGCGCCATGCAGGAATGTGGAATGAATCAATTGGCCAGGAAGCAGTCCCCATCTGGCCATATTCTCCCTGCAGTGGCCGACTTGTGTTCTTAAAACACTCTCTACTGTAGAAAAGGGTTACTGGGTCTAGTTCAGAGCTTGACACCCCCAGTTCAGAAGTGTGCTCACCACAGTACTCAACACAGAGCAGAGCATTAGGTTAGTGCAGGAAGTAAGATCCCATAGAAAATGTACCTCATTCCATGAGGGAGGGAGGTTTATACAGCCATTATTTCCTGGTCCGCAAAAAAGATGGGAGTATGCGGCCAATTTTAGATCTGCATCATCTGAACCGTACTCTTCAGACATACAGGTTCAAGATGCTGATGCTCAAACTTATCATTCCACAGATTCAGTTTGAGGACTGGTTTGTGACGATAGATCTAAAAGACACATATTTCCACATAGAAATATCGCCCAGTCACAGGAAGTTCCTGAGGTTTGCGTTTGGAGGCAATACATACCAATATTGGGTTTTTCCCTTCAGGCTAGCTTTATCCCCTCGCACCTTCACAAAGTGCATGGATGCCATTCTGGCTCCATTGCGACTCAAGAACAAAACCTCTGAGATTAATCAGTGTCACGTAGCGATGCCTACATGCTCTGAGAATTTGGAGGTGTCCCGGTTTCTAGCCTTGGGGCATTGCCTTATCACAAGACAGTAATGACAGACACCTCCCTCATGGGTTGGGGTGCAGTCTTAGATGGCTCTCCAACTCACGGTCTCAGGAGTGGCCCTCATCTGGAGTAGCATATAAATATATGGTATTTATATATATAGTAATGCAGGCCATGTTTCTAGCACTGGAATTATTTCTTCCTCAATTGAGAGGTCACCATGTGTTAGTTGTGACAGAGAACACAACGGTGGTGTCATATATCAACCATAGGGAGGATTATGTTCAACTAATGCAACTAATTCTTCTCTGGGCAGAGGGAAAGTTTTTGTCAGTGAGTGCAATGCACATTCTGGTCAACTGGAATATGGGGGCAGACATCTTGTTGAGGCAGGGGCTGAGGCCCAGGGATTGGAGGCTCCATCCACAAGTGGTGAAGTCCATATGGCAGAGGTTTGGCCAAGCATAAGGGGATGTGTTCGCCTCCGAGGAGACAACACATTGCTCAATGTGGTTGGCCCTCTCTCCTCCCACACAACTGGGGCTGGACACCGTGGTGCACATGTGGCCCAGGTTACATCTGTACATTTTTCTTGTGATCGCTCTGGTCCTGCAAGTTCTAGCGAGAGTTTGCGAAGATTGTCCACGTCTGCTGCTAGTAGCACCTTATTGGCCAGCTCGAATATGGTTCTCAGAGATAATATCTCTACTGGACGGCACTCCTTGGGAGATTCCCATCGGCAGGGATCTACTGTCTCAAGCCAAAGGGCTGATTTATCACCCTCGGCTGGAACTGTGAAAACTATGGGCCTGGCCCCTGAGGGGCACCAGCTCATAGATTCTGGTCTCGAAATTGAGGGTGTAGAAACCATGTTGAATGCTAAAGCACCATCCACACGGGAATTGTATGCACTCAAGTGGTGACTTTTTTTCTCGTGGTGTGAGGAACATCAGCTAGACCCATTGAACTGTGCAATAGCTACAGTCCTGGAGTTCTTACAAGGATGTTTCTCAGCAGGGTTGGCTCCTACAGTCAGGATCTACATGGCTGCCATTTCGGTCAGCCACGCCCCTATTGATGGAGCTTCTGTGGGGCAACGTCTTCTAACTTCGAGGTTTATGCATGGTGTCAGGCAGCAGAGGCCCATCTGCAGAACATGCATACCTTCCTTGGACCTTTCTGTGGTCCTGTAAGGTCTGTCAGGTGCCCCATTTGAGCCCTTAGAGTCAGCCTCAGAGAAGCTTCTGACTCTAAAGGTAGCTCTTCTGCTGGCCCTGGCATATCTCAAGCTAGTAGGAGATCTTCAAGCGCTCTCTCTTGCCCCTTCCTGCCTTGACTTTGCCCCTGTATTAGCCAAGGCCTTCTGAAATCCTAGGCTGGATTATATTCCTAAAGTGCCTACATCTGCTGCCCAGCCAGTAGTGCTGCAGGCTTTCTGCCCTCCTCTGTCCCTCACACCAGAACAAGATAAATTGCACCTACTGTGTCCAGTAAGAACTCTCTGTACTTACGTCCACAGCTCAGGCCAGTGAGGTAAATTGGAGCAGCTGCTGCTCTGCTTTGGTGGCAACAGTAGAGGTCATGCTGTGTCTAAGCAGCGCATCTCTAATTGGATAGTGGAAGCAATCTCTATCACTAATGAGGCATGCAGTCTCGCTATGCCTCTGGGCAAAAGAGCTCATTCCACTAAGGGTGTCGCCTCCTCAAAGGCTTTATCCAGAGGGGTACACTTACAGGATGTGTCTGCTGCAGCAAGGGGGTCTACGCCACACACATTCATTCAATATTAAAGCCTGGATATACATTCCACCCCAGGCTCGAGTGTCTTGCAGTGACCCTTGTTCTCGGCTTTTTTTGTACAGGCCATACCCTCAGAATGACGGAGTGGGTATTGTCATTCCCACAGCATGGAGTTCACGTAACGTTGAGTTCCCTTTGAAAGGGAACATCTGGGTTATGCATATAACCCTGTTCCTTGAGAAGGGAACGAGATGCTGCGTAGCTTTGTTATACTGGGGCATGCCTGTGAATTGCATCTTCATTTCAGATAATAGAGGCTGACAGCACGGTTCATAGGTGCCGTTTTTATATCACGTGATGTGCTTAATTTCCACGTCACCTGATCATGGCAGGCCTATAAATAGGCAAGATGTTACACAAGCTCATTCCCTTCTCAGGGAAAAGGGTTATATGTGTAACCCAGTTGTTTTTGCATACACTAAATGTTGCTACCATGGTTAGTTTGTATCTTAAAGAACAACTTGAAGGAACAGATCAAGCTGTAATCAGTATTCTAATCTTGGCTGCTAGCATGTCAGCATAATCTCTTTCTCTTGTTTTCCACAGGGTGATGGTTCTGGATGCTGGGAAAATAGTGGAGTTTGATTCCCCAGCTGTACTATTTGAGAAGAACGGCCACTTTCATGCCCTGGCCAGAGAAGCTGGAATCTCAGCGATACAGTACTCAGTGCTGTGAACTTTATAGCAGTGCCTGAATTGGACATTGCACTTGACTTGGAAGTGAGAAGGTGCAGCTTTCATGTAACTGTCCTTGTGTGGATGTTTACAATATAGACAGCAAAGTTCATGTTTGCCTCTTTGTGTGTAAGATCTGTGCATGTTAATGTGCATGTTTATGTGTTTCCTTTTGCATAGACTGTAAACAGGGTAGGCTATATGTATGCAAGTAATGCAACATGTTTGTGTAGTGCTACAGCGGAATGTGCCCAAACATGTATAAACTGCAAAAACGCATTCATCTCAATATTTTTTTTTCAATATCTGCATTATTTATAAATTGTTCCTCTTTTTCGATAAGCCGTTACTTCAATAAATTGTTTAAATTTAGTCAGTTAAACAAAATTTCCTTTTAATAAATGGCATCTATGTTCTTTCCTTTTTTTAAACGTTATTCTTGATAGTGATCTTTGCAGTATTCATTCCTTACAAGTGTTCATAGTATTCTGTTAAAGATGTAACCAAACACATTATTCAGAATGAACAGATACTGTTTCTAAACAGATGCAAATACAGATTTAAAAAAAAAAAAGAGCTAGTTTAAAAGGTTCACCGAGCACGAGACCAGAGGTGCACATCAGGACTGAGATCTGCGGGTTGCAGCAAAAATGCTTCACATGAGTTTTTTACATTCCTGTGTGCAAAAGGGAGCTGTCAGATATGAAGCTTGCAAGGCAAAGAAAGACCCTGTCCATTAACATAAACATGCAGAACTCCTGTGTATTTAAAGCATTCATTCATCTTTAGTAGCTGATTTCTACATGACCATTTCTCCATCTCCTTAGCATTGCTGCTTTATACCAGTCCTATTTGCTTTGATATTAATACAACCTGATACCTCCACTGCTATGTGGTGTGTAAGTCTTACATATAGATTGAATTTATAAAGAAGAATTAATGCTAATCATTAATATAAGTGCAACTGAGTCCAGGTGATCGAGACACAGTATGACTGTAAAGAGAATAGTTTTTGTTATTTGTAATATATAGCATCTCTATTTATCATATCCATATACTGTATGCTAGAGTATCAACTGCTAAGTATATATGTTCTTGGCTGACCAGACTGGAACCTAATGTGGTCTTTGAGGTTGTAGTCCATCTGCCTCAAGGTTCAACATGTAGTGTTTTCTGAATTGCAGCATCCCAAATAGTCTACATGCTTATTTGTTTATTTACTGTATTTATTTCTAAATGTCACAACCAGGTTGGTTAAATTGTAATAGAAACTAAACAATGCAGCAGGACATCTGTTTGAACTATTGCTTCTTCCATTCACAGCTAATAAAAAGCTACAGATTTCCAACCTATTCGTTTTGTCACCTTGCTGGTTTAAACTCAAAGAATGCACTGAGAACTTATTTCTGGTGTAATTAATTTGGATCATTTATTCTTCAATGACTAGGACAGGTTATTACGGTTTTCTGAATAAGATGCAGCAATGGTCTTTCATCATAGCCTAGCTTTGATGTTCAATTTATCTATCTTCCATGTCCTAAGAGCCTGTTGAGAGAACACACGCAAAGTAACCTAAACTGCACTCAGCTACAACCATTTCCATAGACGTGCAACCATTTCCATAGACTCCTTGCTTCTATTTATAATTCAGCACTCAGGGGTTTATTCCAATTATTAATAAAGGAGTGTATAATGTAATTAATGTATAAATAAAGGAGATTCCACGTTGACATACTTGTTTATACTGTGATATATTTTACATTTTCAAAGGGTAAAAATAATCCTGAAAATATTAACCCATTTATGAAATCGAATTAATCCAGCATTTTTGTAAAAATGAAACCATCCCTTGGGTTGAAAAGCAACCCCTTTGCTGGGTTAAAATTAACAACCCAACTTGGCGGGTTAGTTTAGCCTGTCCTATATTTACCCAGCCGCTGGGCTAAAAATAACTCAATTTTGGTGTTTGTTAGAGTGTGTGCATGGAAGCTCTAAAAAAGGTAACATCCTTCTGTCTCCATGAAGATATTTACTTTATAAATAACTGGTAGTACTTCAGGTTTACATGAAAAACACCTGTAGGGAGAGAAAGGCTGAGAAATGGATTTCTGAAAAGTTACATAACAGCCAACACAGAAATGTATCATTTATTCATTCATTGATTTTCATTAACTGCTTACTCTTGGTCTGGATCACTGTGGATCCACAACTTATCAGACTTTATCCCTGAAGCCATGGATGACTGCAGAGGTGTGTGCACTGCAGAGGACCCGAGACTCCAACTTCAGGGTAGGTGACAAGCCCTCAAAACAGCGAAGGCCTAATTGTCCTTGGCCATCATAGAGGCAAAGCACACACATGCCCAGAAAATCCACAGTAACTTCACGGATAGCAGTGACACGCAATGCATGTTGTAGGGCATTCAGGCCATCAGCAACTACAGGACAACATCATCCGCCTGTGACAGTGTTGCCTCCCTTCCAGATGCGCTGAAACTCCTACGCTCGGTTTGAGGCACAGGATGACGTGGCAGCGAGGAAGACCACCCCTCTTCCCAACGACCAGGTGCTGTGTCTAAGCACGGCTGATCTGAGGAAAACTATGTAGAGTCAACCCACGGAAAGCTGCTGGACCAGACAACATTCCTGGCAGAGTGATCAGAGGATGTGCAGACAGCTGGCAGTTGTTTTCACTGACATCTTCAACATCTCTACATCTCTCTGGGGGTCATATTGACTCATACTGATGGCCTGATCTGAAAATAGTTCCTCTGGAACACTGTGCTCTTTTATATACTGTTCACATAACAGCTGTGCCACTGTGCTGGCTTTCTGATCTACCATGGAATATGCATTGACATATTTAGTGAAGTGATCTTGTACTACCAAAACATATCTATTTCTTCTGGAAGTACACACCAACAGGCTTACTAGCACTAATAGATTGAAGGGGTGCCCATCGTTGAGAAACCGGCTTTCTCTTAAATTCACAAGCTTCACATGACTCACAATATCGCTCAATTGCACCTCTCATTCCTGGCCAAAAACACCAACTCTGAGCTCTTTTGAGTATGCGCTCAGCACTGTAGTGTCCAGCACAAGGATCACCATGTAAATAATACAAGGTGTCTTGAATGAGAGCTTCAGGAATGACTACTTGGTAAGTTTCAGGTTGACCTGGCACCTGGGGAGCTGTACTACAAAGCACGTCACCACTTAACACCATGCGAGGAAATTGCCACTAGAGTCTTATTTTCCCTGTAACATGCCTCAGATTAGGTCTCTTTTGGATCTGAACCCAACTATACACCTGTGAGAGATGAGGATCTATCTGTGTGATTGACTCCAGAAGAAACACCTGTCTGAGACATAGCAGGTAAATCTCCTGTCTGAATAGCCACCTTTTTTGTTACAGGTTCCTGTCCTTAAGATGAAACCACAGGAATTCTAGACATAGTGACCGCATTAGTGTGTTTCCATCCTTCCTTGTGTATCAATCACCCATTCGTTCAGATTTAGTTCCATAGGCCACCAACCTCTACGTCCTGTGGGATCAATGTCTAAATTCAGTTTTCTGAGAGCAACAAGAGGTTTGTGATTGGTGACAATTGTAAAAGGGCAGTTGCTCAAGTAATGACAAAAATGCCTAAACGGCCAAATTATTGCCCACAATTCTTTGTCATATGTAGACCATTTTCATTCAATATGAGATAGTACATGGCTAGCATATGCAACGACACGTTCTTTGCCATTTTGAATTTGAGACAAAACAGCACCAATTGCCATATTAGATGCATCTGTACTCAGTGTGAATGGTTGGTCAAAGTTAGGAAATGCCATGACAGGAGGCGATGCCAGAGCATCTTTCAGCTGCTGAAATGCTACTGAGCAGTCACCTGTCCATTCATTGAGGACATCCTTATGAGTCAGTCTGTGTAATGGTTGTTCTTTAAAGACATAATTTGGAACTAATCGCCCATGAAAACTACAGAACACCAGAAATGCTTGTACCTCAGTGGGAGACCTAGATATTGGCCAATCTCTAACTCACCGACTATGAGCTGGGTCAAGAGCCAAACTCTACTTTGAAACAATGTGAGCCATGTACTTTACAGATGCTTGCCAAAACTGACATTTTTTAGGGTTGAGCTTGAGACCTGCTTCTCTGAGCCTGGTCAAAATCTCTGTGAGATTCTTCATATGATCCTTAAAATCTTTTCCCATGCAAATTAAGTCATCTAGATAAATGACACACTTTATCCAATGCAGTCCTCTGAGGACAAGTTCCATCAACCTTTGGAATGTGGGTGGCCTATTCTTCAGACCCATAGGCATAACCTTAAATTGATATAGGCTATCACCTGTGGTAAAGGCAGTTTTCTGTCTGTCATTTGCATCTAACTCTACCTGCCAGTAACCAGAAGACATGTCCATGGAAGAAAAATACTGAGACCCTGATAAAGCATCCAGATTATCATCCACCCGAGGTAATGGGTGTGCATCACTGATAGTTACTGAATTTAATCTATGATAGTCGACACTAAATCTGTAAATGTTGTCTTTCTTCTTTACCATAACTTTTGGACTCGCCCAAGGGTTTTCACTATCTTCAACCACATCGTGTGCTTTGAGTTTTTCTACCTGACGGTGAGTTTTTGCCTTGAAGCAGGAGAAGTCAAGTATGTTCGCTGAGAAATGGGAATGTCATCTTTGGTCCTGATTTTGTGGGTGACCTTGCTTGTACTACTGGCACCCTGTCCAGGGTGTACCCCGCCTTGTGCCTGATGCTCCCTGGGATAGGCTCCAGGTTCCCCCGCGACCCTGAAGAAGGAGTAAGTGGTAGAAGATGGATGGATGGATGGATGGATGGACCTTGCTTGTACTACCATAGTGATGCGCATGCTGACTGAAAATATCAGAAAAGGAAGTTAACAACTCTTTCAAACTATTTTGTTGTACCATAGACAATTCAGTACCAGAGAGATCTGGCAGTACAGGCAATTTGGGTATTGACATTGAGTTAAACCTACAAGCATCCTGCATGTTAACATTATTCACACAACTATTCGGATTTCTTTAAAAAAGCTATATTTTTTTCAGTAAGTCATCAATGAGCTGAGTTTCGTCTCTCAGTTCTCTTCAGGGCAGCCATTACTGAGCCATGATACTCCAAAAACAGTACACAAAAACCTTTATTTTTTTATTCTATTAGACTATTTTGAAACAGCAGGACTGAGTGCTCACAGTGGCATTTGTTATTCTTGTTTCACTGAGGCTCATTGATCAAATTTTCTTGTTTAGTGGGCCTATCAGCATGTGGCTGCTCGCTGATGTTAAAATGTTGTTATGGTCCAGAATGGAAGTGAATTATTCTTTAATTATATTTAGCCATTTCTGTAAATGCCATCTCCTCTGCCAACTTCTCAATTTATTCAGTATCGCCAATGTCATGTCCTTTCTAAAATTAAAGTACTCAATTATTATGATAATGAAGCTCATCCAGTTTTGTGCCAAAAATTCCTCACACAGGGAACAGAACATAACTTGATTTGGTGAATAAGTAACTTTTCTAGAGCCAGTTTCGTGTTAAGGTTATTTAAATGAATCAATTTATACCCATTTAATTAATTACTTGAAATAATTACAGAATTGAAAAACTGAAATTAACTTAAATAAACATTTATGAAAATTTATAACAACCAGTTCATGTTTAAATTGACATAACATCTGAGTAACCTGACTTTGTAGCTCAGTGTTTTTCTGGTATGTCAGAGTCACATGATGGTGATGATGTGACAAAGTCACATGATGGTGATGTGACATGCCAAACATAAGAACCAGCATCACTCTAATTTACTGTCCGAGAAATACATAACAGGTGACATGACAGTAACATAGGTTTTCATAGTAATATTATAAATAGTAAAATTAAACACTTTACTTAAGTGCAAAGGGAAATATGCATAAACATTTTAAAGATTGTTAAAGGTATTACACTGTCCCAGCAGTGTTACACAGCGGGTTTTCACCAAGTTTCAAATTGAGAAACTGCAGAGCATCTTTAGGAAGTGATTTTTCTAGCAATCTCATATGACACGTTATCACAGTTATGCAACACTGCCACACTAGAAGTACACTAATCTACTGACATTTGTCATCATGACGTTTGAATGTCAGCCTGTAAAGTGTCATAACCCAAGTGTTATATCAATTTAACTTCAAAATCAGCAAAAGCACAGATTGCAGATTGTGTCATCTTCACACTTCTTGGAAGAAGCATTTAAACATGCTTATGTAGGTTTACGTCAGTTGTCATTAATAGCTTTTTAGGGTGTCATGTTACCCTATGAACATCACAAATAGGTGTAATGGGGTAAATCCTATTTGGTTTAAAGAACGTGCTAAAGATTTGATCACACTTTTTCCCCCCATATATGCTAATATATATGCCAATTTCTTTAAGTTAGACCTGGGAGAAATATAAACAATTTGATTAAAATGTTGAAAAAAAAGGATCTTGCAAATAATTATTTTTAATGCCATGATTCTTATCAAAAAAACATTTCCCATATTTGCATTTAGATTTAATTTGGATTTACAAATTAAAGGATTAATTAATTCCAGGATTTATGATGCTTTAGAAATGTGTCACAGACTGTGTCCCACACAGTCTTTTACTGTGATCCACTAAATATTTTGTCAAAACAGTACACCATCTACTATAACTATTGGCCTACTGTTCAGTATATCATGCGATTTGAACCAAAGTCCATGTAACTGTACCTTTTCTCAGATCATACTTATATTTAAATGAAAGCAAATCTGAAATAATCTGGTTTGGGACTCTTGACCCCCCAAATTTCTCTGATTTGTGCAATTTGGCCCCCTTGGTCATTTGATGACACTCTGAAATTTGATAAACAGGTTAATTCTGTGGTCAAATCCTGTTTCTTTTTGTCTGAGACAAATAGCAAAGGTTAAACCATTTTTGTCATCTAATAATTTTGAGAAGATTATTCATGCTTTCATCTCTGTTAGACTGGATTATTGTAATTCTCTATATGTGGGTGTGAGCCAATCAGTGAAATCGTCTTTAATTGGTCCAGAATGCTGCTGCTAGACTTTTAAAAGATACTCTTAAGAAGCAGCATATAACACCTATTTTAGCCTCACTTCACTAGTTGCTGTCACATAATGGAGGCTGAGACGGAAGCAAGTGCGGGTTAGGTAGTTTAATACAATAGTCCAAAGGATCAGAGAGACATCAAGGTACATAGGCAGGTAAGGGTCAATCGAACATGCAAACAGTCCAAACTAGGCAAGGCAAAGAGACAAGGCCATAAATGAGAACAAGGTCAAAACCAGAATAAACAAACACGATATCAAGGCTTGTTAACATCAGAGACGGAAGGCAACTGAGCGTATACTCACAAAGAGTGAATGCATAGGAAGTCCTTTTAAACTGTGGTTTTGATTGTACTGTGAATTGGATACAGGTGTGCATGATTAGAATGAAGGTGAATGTTTTTGGAATTGCGGTCCATGGTGGCCGTGTTTGTAGGCCGCAGTGTAGATGGGAAATGTAGTCACTGGTTTGCTGTGATATGACAGAACCCAAGGGTGCATCTCCCGAAGTGCCAAAATACACTCCTTTCCCTGGTGGTCCTGGCCCTCTGGGCAATTTGTTCAAACAGCCCCTCAGGTTCCACTGCAGGCATTGTCCAACAAGTAGCAGGTTCCTCAAGGAGCCAAAGAGCAGACATGAAGCTGGGGCTGGTTCGCCGGGGTCATTAGGCAAGACCCAGGCTTGGGAAGTTGTGTCATCAGCATTAGACAGGGAATAACTTGGTGGGCCATCTCGTCAGCCTTTCTTGAGTGTGGAGTGATGTCTTCTGTGGAGCAAAGAGGCAGAATGATGTCCTCCATGGAGCAGAACGTCAGAGCGATGTCCTCAGCGGCACAGGAAAGTGGAGTGATGTCTATATAGAATCCTGGCGTCTGGCATCCAAGGCAGAATAGGGAAGCAAAGCGGAGCTCTTGGCTGCAACAAGAGGCGGAGAAACTTCCTCAGCTGAACAGGGATGCTGAGTGGCATCCCCAGTCATGCAGAGAGGCTGAGCGTCGTTCTCCATCGACTTTGCAGGCTGAACTTGGTTCGCCGTGTCGTCAGTCTCAAGCATACGCAGAGCTTGGTTTGAGGTGTCGTCAGCCTCAAGCGTACGCACAGCTTGGTTCACTGTGTTGTCAGCCTCAAATGTACGCATAGCTTGGTTCGCCGTGTTGTCAGCCTCAAGCGTACGCAGAGCTTGGTTCGCCGTGTCGTCAGCCTCAAGCATGAGCAGAGCTTGGTTCACCATGTCGTGAGCCTCAAGCATGAGCAGAGCTTGGCTGGTCATGACATCAGCTTCAGGCATGACGAGACCTTGTTTGTGCATGTCAGCAGACTCGGGCATGAGGAGAACTTGGTTGTGCATGTCAGCAGACTTGGGCATGAGGACAACTTGGTTGTGCGTGTCAGTAGACTCGGGCATAAGGACAACTTGGTTGTGCATGTCAGCAGACTTGGGCATGAGGAGAACTTGGTTTTGCGTGTCAGCAGACTCGGGCATGAGGAGAAGTTGGTTGTCCATGTCAGCAGACTCGGGCATGAGGAGAAGTTGGTTGTGCGTGTCAGCAGACTCGGGCATGAGAAGAACTTGGTTTTGCGTGTCAGCAGACTCGGCCATGAGGAGAACTTGGTTGTGCGTGTCAGCAGACTCGGGCATGAGGAGAAGTTGGTTGTGAAGTATAAACTGTGGTTGTGATTGTGTTGTGAATTGGATGCAGGTGTGCATGATTAGAATGAAGGCGTGTGTTCTTGGAATTGTGGTCCATGGCGGCCATGTTTGTAGGCCACAATGCTCCTCAAGGAGCCAAGGAGCAGGCATGAGGCTGGGGCAGGTTCGCCGGGGTCCCTAGGTAGCACCCAGGAATGGAAAGCTGAATCCTCCGCTTCGGCAAAACAGGAAGGCAGAATGACATCCTAAGCGGAACAGGAAGGCAGAGTGATGTCCTCAGCGGAACAGGAAGGCAGAGCGATGTCCTCAGTGGAGCAGAAAGGCAGAGCGATATCCTTAGCAGAGCAGGAAAGCAGAGCGGCATCCTTAGTGGAGCAGGAAAGCAGAGCAATGTCCTCAGGGGAGCAGGAAGGCAGAGCAACGTCCTCAGGGGAATAGGATGGCAGAACTTGTTTGGCCGTGTCAGCAGACTCACGCGTGAGCAGAACTTGGTTGGCCGTGTCATCAGACTCAGGCATGAGTAGAACTTGGTTGAACATGATGTCAACCTCAGACAGGAATAGGGTTTGCAAGGCTGTCTCTTTGACCTCAGACTGCAATTGAGCATAGGAGGTTACCTCATTTTCCTCTAGCAGGAACTTGACTTGAAAGGCCGTCTCGTTGACCTCGGACAAGAACATGGCTTGAGAGGCCGTCTCTTGGAGCTCAGACAGCAACTTGGCTGGGAAGGCAGTCTCTTCGACCTCAGAGAGGAACTTGGCTTGGGAGGCCGTCCCGTCAGCCGTCAACTGGAACTCGATGTGGGAGGTCACCTCGTTGACCTCCGACAGAGGCTCTACAGGTGAGACCATCTCATGGGTCTCAGGTTGGAGCTCTGGAGATGAGGTCACCACGTTGACCTCCAGCTGGAGCTCAGCAGGTGAGACCACCTCGTGGGTCTCAGGTTGGAGCTCTGGAGATGAGGTTGCTATGTTGACATCTGGCTGGAGCTCTGCAGGTGAGACCACCTCATGGGTTTCAGGTTGTAGCTCTGGAGATGAGGTCGCCACATGGACCTCTGACTGGAGCTGTGCAGAGGAGGCCTCTGCATTGACCTCTCGCTGGAGCTCTGCAGGGGAGACCACCTTGTGGGTCTCAAGCTGGAGCTCTGCTCTTGCTCTCTTGTGGAGCCGTTTGTGGGTACGCCAGTTGCTTTTGAAACATTCCTGGGAGCGGAAATATGATCCGTGGATCCCGGGTTTACTGTACATTGGACACTGGTGGTTGGCTTCTTTACTGCAGCCCTCAGACTTAGATGCCTATGGCACCCCCACTCATAAAAGGGTAACGCCAGATCCAGCTTGCTCGTCATGCTGATTCCTCTCAAAAGTTGATCCAGGTTGTAGTTCCGCCCCGGACTGCCAAACGCTTTCATAAATAGTTCCGCAAACTGAGCTACATTGTTGACGGCACTGGACCCTGTACTGGCCAGATGCTCCACCCACTCGTGGGCTGGGCCATAAAGCTGGGACACAATGAACCCAAGCCACTGCTTCCTGTCTGACTTGGGGTTTGTCAGGCTCAAAAAGTACATTTGGCAGTGGAACATGAACTGCCTCAGGTAGTCGAACAATCTATAATTCCAGTCTGTGATGTCTATGGCTGTCCACTGGGGAAACTGGACTGACATGAATGGTGGCCAGACATTCCTTGGTAAGCTGGCATGACACTGTCCTCGCTCTCCTGCTGATTCCATGTTGTGGCGAAGTATTCTGTCATGAAATGAAGGAAGAGGATGGATGAAAGTGCAGATGCTTTATTTTAAACGAGATAGACAGACAAATCCAAATCGTGAAACACAGGCGTGGTCAGAACAGGCAAAGGGTCAGGCAATTGGCAAATGGGAATGAAACAAGCAAGGCAAAGCACAAAACAAGTAACGAGAAACAATATCAAAAACCATGAACTGCAAAACAAGGAACAAAATGCAAAGGCTTGGTATGGTGGTAACAATCACAATACTTTGTGCCGAACATAGACACACAAGGGGTTGAAATAACAAACACAATCAAGGGGGAAACATAAATGTCATAACCTGTCATAATGTGTCATATTATGTCATAATGTGTCATAACCTGAGACACATTAAGAGACAACCAATGACATAACAGGGGTGGAGACATGACATAAACCATAACAAACACACGTGTCAAAAGTAAACAAACTTTACTTTCGCACCTCGGGCTTCAGAGTGCGCTGCGTGCTCCAGCGCTCTGTGTGAGGGGAAATCTCTGACAGCAGGACTTTTGAACTTCAGTGGGGTTAGATTATGTGCTTTGGTACCACAGCCCTCCCCTATTCCAGAAGTGACATACTAAGTCCTGGTCAGTATGCAAGGGGGTTTACAGTATATCAGGCCTTGGGTTGTGATCCACCAAAGCTAGATTCAAGACAAGGTCAGGGAAAGGTATTTTGAGGTAAAGCTGAGGTAGGTGAAGTGCACACAAATTAGTTGAAACCACTTGAAATTTAATTCACAGTATGAGCCAAAAGTATAAAACAATAGTGGCAGTTCATCCCCACCGTTCCCACCCAATCGCTTTGGGAATGGATTGGCTGGGGTTTCTTCCGTTAGCAGTGGACTAAGGACTGGGTGGGTCTTCCAGATACACTTCCAGTTCCTGTTGCTGAGCAGGGCAAGCGGCAGGGTGACAGGACCACTGTGTCTCACAGAAGTGAGAATTGAAGAATGCTTTTAAGCAAATCGCTGTGATCAGATTTTGAATTGCTCAAGTTGGAGTTCTGTTAACCTTTTCCCACTTCTCAACTCCCAGGTAAGGATCGTGAAAGAGATCCTAACTGATTTGGGCACATTATTTATGTCATGTACACTAAAAAAAGATTGTTGACAGGAAAATCACAGCAAATTTGCCATATCAAGCTCCTGCAATAGTTGAGAGAGGCAACCCTCAAGCAATGGCAGTGTCAGAGTGAAATCAGCTGGTACTGAAGTTCTCAAAAACATCAAATCCCACCTTGATCCTACTTGGGAAGATGTTGCATGTATTACGCAATTATATTTAATGATTAAGCAAACAGTTTCACCTCTGGTACAAATGCCATAAAAATTGCTTGTCTTATGAACTTGGATTTTACATAGACACCCTCAAAGTAGAGTTATTAATTTCTTTTAGCCAATTTTGTAGTAGGTGACAATTAGTTGTACTAATTGTGTACTTGGATGAACATACATCTGTGAACATATATTTAAATCTCTTACAGTTCTCTTCTTTTCTGAACTGAAGATCATTTTGAACCACTGTTATAAGAGCTCTGCATATTTCTATTATTCATGAACAATCTTAATTTTTGATGCGCACACAGACACACACAAAAATATTTGCTAAATATTTAGCATTTAATAAAATGGGGTTTTGTTTAAATCTTGTTTATTTAAAAGTTATACTATTTTGTTAAGTAGAAACTTGTGTATCTTGCCATATGTAGTATCCACAATGCCCAATCTGGTGAAGTCTACAAAAGAATCATAATTTCATTTGAATGAAAATTACGTTTAGCAATTTTTGGAATGACGAAATGTAGTTATATTATTTTATGTATTATTCCACTTTAATTTAATGCAGCTCTATAATAATGGTTAATAATGGAATTATATATATCTTCTATGGCCAGGGTATAAAGATAATGACATCTATTCCCATAGATAATAGTAAAAATTCGTTTGATCATATTGAGGAGTGAACCAGTAATGCAGGATGAATGAGGAAGAGTCAGTGTAAAACCTGACCTCGAACTAAAATGTAACTGTTTCATATTTTAATGAGTTTTCATTTCGAAAGAAAGTAAGCATAGGCCAGTTTGAAATTAGAAATTTCCATAAAAGTGCAAAGACCGTAGTTGCAAGGAGTAAAAAAGAATTAATTCTTCGATACGCCTATTCCCTAAAATAATAAAACAAATTATTATTAAGTAATTTGAAGTGGAAAAAAAATGTAACATTTTATTTTTAAAAGTTAATGAAGAAACATTTCTAACTTCAGATTCAGTGTTGATAACAAATTGTAACAAGAATATATTGCGTAAATTGCATTCATTGCTCATTTGAGGTTCATGTCATATTTTTTGAGGTCATACACATTCACAAAAGTCCTTAAAGGGACCCACACATTAACACACACCTACATACACATTGAGGCCAAGCAGTATATCCAGTGATTCTACAAAAAACAAAAACAAACAAAAAGTCCAAGCATTGGAAACAGAAAACTGAAGACAGAAATATAACATTACTAAATAAAACATTAAGTCACATACATATACTTTCGTATTAATAGAATCTTATTTTGAAATGCTCTGGTTAATTCCAGATGTATCTAAATGATATCTTCCCAGCTCAGATATACAACATGAGAGAAGGACAGCTAGATTATTTAAGCCACATACTTCATATTACGCATTGTTTAGTACTTCATATCACTTTTTTTTTTTAAATAAGATGTTTCAATAGATCTTAGAGACTATAAGCTATTTACTCTATCTGGGTTCAAGAAATGTGGTACCAGTTTTTATCATTTCAAAGATAGAAGTCTATAAAATTACATTAACCATTAATTGGAGCTATTATAGTCTTCGTCCAAAAGCAGTCATGCAAGCCCAAACCATGACACTACCTCCACCATGCTTGACTGATGAGCTTGTATGTCTTGAATCATGATCAGATCCTTTTGTCTCCCTTTTTTCCTCCTTTCCATCACTTTTGTAGAGGTTCATCTTGGTTTCAGAACTTCTGGGGCTCATCTCTGTATTTCTTTGTGATTTCAGATCTGGCCTTCCATTTCTTACTGCTGATGACTGGCTTACATCTTGTGGTATGGCCTCTATATTACTGATCTCAAGTCTTTGAAAAGTGTATTTTGATGCCTTCACCTCTGCCCTGTGGAAACTGTTGATGATGTCACTGATTGTTGTTTTTGGATTTATCTTTATAGCTCTCACAATGTTTCTGTCATTAGCTGCTGTTGTTTTCCTTGGCTGACCTGTTTGTTGTCTGGTTTTCAGTACAACAGTGGCTTCTTTATTTTTCAGGACATTCCAATTTGTTGTATTGGCTATGCCCAATACTTGTGCAATGCCTCTGACTTTCCTTCTTTTCTCAGGTTCAAAATAGCTTGCATTTCTCCCATAGACAGCTCTCTGGTCTTCATGTTGTTTTATCCTTTTTGCTTTATAAGACAAATGAAGTCTTCGGAGGTGAAACCCAACTAAACAAAAGTAGACAATCAGAGCAATTCAAATCAGAGTAGACAATTGTTTAAACAATCAATTTAACAGGGCACACATGCGAAACAAGAAATATATATTGTCTTATATTCATCTTTTGATCTCAAACCCAAATGTCTTCAGTGTATAGCAAGAACTGACCTTGCTGTTCCAGTACTTTCAGGTGGAACTGTATTATCTTCTGCTTTGTGTCAGTTCATCATGACATAGGGAAGGTTTTATTATAACATGTCCTTTTGTACCTTAAACTGTGTCATTCTCAAAGATATGAGGTAAGTAGTTATGAGCATACAGTAGTCATGGACCACAAAATAGTAATAATTTTATTTCTGACAGAGGATGATGATGACTTGGTTTCATCCTCAAAGATTTGATGCAAGTAATTATGAACCATAGAATAGTGTGCATTCAGTACTCAATAATATTTTGGGATTTTGGATTTGGGCAAGTCCTGCTGGTCAAATCTGCAAATATATATAGAGACCAATGTTTATATAATTTCTAAAGTGCATTTAAAGGTAACGAAGAGAATGCGCAGTGAATTGGTGATGATTGTCTAGGAATAAACTAAATGGTTTATTCCTTGACAATCATGACCAATTCACTACACAGTCTATTCATTACCTTTAAATGCATTTTAAAGTAAAGTAAATCATCATTTACTATTTTATCGTAAATGAATGTTTTCCTCTTCTGAAATAAAAGTGTGGGGGTTTTTTTTGGCTAAGAAGGGAAGAAGCCCTCCACCCAAAGCCCTGAAGCTCTGATGCTTCATGTTGAAGAGGAGAAGTGAATAACAGACATTCTCTCTCTCTCTCTCTCTCTCTCTCTCTCTCTCTCTCTCTCTCTTTCTCATTCTCTCTCCCTCTTTCTCTCTCTCTCTTTCACTTGCTCCCCCTTCCTCTCATGCAAACATCCTTTTGATCTTTAAATTGCTGAGCTGCAAAAACATACCATGACAGATGGCATGCTCCTTTGGGCAGGGATTTGGTTGCCTCCATATTATTTTTATTTAGAAGCTGGGAAAAGTGTTTCTCCGTAATAATAAGACAGCCTGCATTCTGCTCATTTTATTGCCTTTCAGGATTAACTGGATTGATCTCAATCATCTCCATAGTCTCGTGAAAGTTTTTTTTTTCTTTCTGGTGGTAACTAACTGTGACGGCGAGCATGCAGCCCACACGTACACAAACAGCAGCCTAGAGTAGCCACAGTGGTGGAGAATGCAGGCGTAAACACAGACCCAGCCCAGACCTCCAGCATGGATGCCATGAACACCAACCCAGCCCAGACCTCTGGCATGGATCCCATGTTGCAAGATCTGCTGGAGACCAACATCCAGCAGCAGGCGATGACCAAGGAGCTGGACCAGAGTCTTCAAATTGTCAAACAGGAGCTCCTGCAGCTCAAGAAACCCTTCTCCGCTGCTGTCATCCCTCTCCCAGACCTCTGCCGATATACCCAGCACCTGCTCACCAAGCTCAGCAGTGAGGATGATGTCAAGGCCTTCCTGGAGACCTTTGAGTGAGTCGCCCTATGCAAAGAGTGGGACGAGCATGCCTGGGCCAGCATACTCACTTCCTTTATCTCAGGGGAGGCACAACTCGCATACTATTTGCTCCCACCAGCCACGGTAGCTGACTACGAGACCCTCCAGAGTGAGATCCTGGTTTGCTGCAGCCTGTCTCCCACCAACTTGGTGGCCATGTTTCACAGATGGTCCTACCACCGCGGAGTCACTCCTACAGCCCAAATGGACACCCTGCTCCATACTGCTCCAACCAGACTGGTGCACTGACTCCCAGGTCATCGAGCAGGTGGTGACGGACCAGTTTCTAAGAGCTCTGGCAATACCAGGTTCTCCCCTTTGGCCTCCACACAGCACCAGCGATGTTCCAGCACCTGATGGACATCGTCCTGAGACCAAACAGGACATTTACAGCTGTTGGATGATGTCATCATCCACTCCTCCACTTGGCCGGACCACCTCTACCATCTAGGGGAGGTCCTGGGAAGCCTCTGAAAAGCCAAACTGACCGCTAACCCAAAGAAGTGCCATCTGGGGCTGACCAAGGCACGGTACCTGGGATATCACATTGGCCTGGGCCTACTCAAACCCCAGGAGAAGAAGATAGAGGTGGTAAAAGAATATTCCCAATACACCCCAAAGAAATAGGTACTGTTTTTGGGTTGTCAACATATTACAGGAAGTTTGTGCCTAACTTCTCCTCTCTAGCCTCCCCCCTCTCAGGACTCATCAGCTCCCCAAACCTGCGGAGTCTTGACTTCGACCTACCCTTCATGGTCCACACTGACATTCCTGAGACAGGGCTTGGAGCCCTACACGCTACTCGCACAATTCGGCAGAATTGTGCGAGTAGCGTACTCGCACATTGTGTGTGGAGAGAACGGTGTTGGTGTGGGTGCCGCTGGGATTTCTGTGGCTTTGTGCTCCCTTACACTTGGCCAGACGCTTCAGGAAAAAAGTTCCCAAAACTCCATTCTCCAAACTCTACATCTGTAAGCAGGTAGAAGTTATCGAGTCTGCATTCATATGAATGAGCATCAGTTCTGCCTCCACAGAGAATATAGTGTGCACAATCACACAGGCCAGATGGGTCCCAGTCTAGTGATGAATAATGTGACTTCTTCATTGTGAATTCAAATGATTTGGTCAACCTGAAAATGAAATTATCATTATTCATTTTATCATTGCTCAAAAATCAAACAAATTCCCTAATCAAGGCGTGTTAAGACTTGTTCGTGATATTTTGTTTATTAGTCCTTCACTCTCAGGTCTGTACAGCTACAACAATAGCAAAAATTCATTTTGAATTTTTGAGAAGCCACAGACACTTCTTTTCTGTTAAATGACCTAATTAAATTCCATTTTTCCATCAGGTTGTGTGACTTCAGTTCCTGACAGCTATTGCTGGACTTGCTGTCACACTTGCTGAAGATTACAGACCGATGAATGACTCATTGGATTAAAAAAAAATCCTGCTGTGCTTTATGTTAATCTTGTGCTGTTTGGAGTCTCTTGGGTAAGATGATATATCTTGGTGCATTAGATATTTAGCAGCACTGGTCAATGCTGGCTCCTCACCTTCTGGCATGTGCAAAATGTTTTTTACATTTTAGATGGTTTTTACACTATGAACACACTACCTGCACTAAAAGTACACTAAGTACACAATGTAAGATGTTAATCTTTAATTAAAGTGAATAGACTTGAAAGGTTATTGAATTTTGAAGTGTGTGTGTCCTCATCACGCATGTCTTCGATTTGCAGGCTTTGGTGATGTTAATCCAGGAAGCTGTTCGATGCAAGGAGAGAGCCGTCGATTCTGCAAGCCTCTTTCTGTTCTGGCTGCTGTTGGTCATCTGCGATATCTTTCCTTTCCAGACCCTTCTAAGAGATGCCTTAAAAGAGGTATGTTGTAGATCATCAGTGCTTGTTCAAGGCTAAGACAATTTTGTGGGTTTTTTTGTGGTCACAAGTCAATTTCTTTTCGTGTCTATCCTTTCAAGAAAACATAGCTGATCTCCCCAGGTTCTGTCTTTTCTACATAACCTATGTACTTCAGCTGGTCACTTTGATTTTATCAGCCATTGCTGATGTTCCATCTAATCTTAAGGAGGTGGTAAAAAAAAAAAAAAAAGTTACATATTGCTTTTTGTATAAACTTCATTTGTATACACATTTGAGATTTTTATGAATATAGACTTTCATTTACATTTTGGTTCTCACACCTGCAGAACCCTGAAGCTTGCGTTGCATTTCTTAGCAGAATCACTTTCAACTGGTTTAACTGGTAGGATTTCGTTTCTTAAGATCTTCTTAATTTACACAATACCTTTTCTTGGTATGCTTTTGTTCCCCTAAACAACGACAGATGGCTGTGATCACAGATAGTCACAGTTTTTTTAGTCTCTAATTCATATGCCCAACATAACCTGTTTACTTAATAAATAAATTAAGCCTGCACAAGGATAGGGAGAGTAATTCGATTAGTATTCTATTAAAATAAGATTTTTTCAAATTAAAAGACGAACAGTGTCATCTAATAGTGTACGTATTGACATTTTTGAGACCTAATCATTGTCCTGAACTTCAAAATCAGTACAAAGACTGCTTATTCTTCGAAGCTTCGTGATTACCTTCGCAAATATTGATTAACTTCTGGCTTAAACAAGTAGCAGTGGAATCTTTTCACACATATGCTTTTAGTATTATGGGAATACCTAATATATTTACCACTCAAATGCAACTTATAATGATTTCTCCAGTTTCAAAATTATTCAGCCCCTTCATGGCAAGCATCTTTAGTACTTAGTGGAGCACCTTTTTGCTGTTATGACCTGCTGCAAATGAGATGATTATCTTCTGGCAGTGTTCCTGAGGAATCTTAGCCCATTCCTCATGAGCAATGGCCTCCAGTTCAAGAATATTCTTGGGTTTGCTTGCTGAAACCACCTTCTTCAAATCCCACCAGAGATTTTCTATGGGGTTCAAGTCAGGTGACTGTGATGGCCCTGTATAATCCTCCAGGACTTCTTCTGCAGCCAAGCCTTGATGGAATTTGAGATATGTTTGGCATCATTGACCTGCTGGAAGGTGCAATGGCGCCCAAGGTTCAGCTTCCTCAAAGATGGCATATTTTCTCCTAGGATTTCCTGATACTTCAATGAATCCATCTTGCCTTCTACACGCTTCAGGTTTCCAGTGCCAGAGGATGCAAAGCAGTCCCTGAGAATCCACCATGTTTGACTGTGAACAGAGTGTTCTTTCTTCATTCTTCCTTCTCCAGACATACTGCTGATCCAGCATGCAGAAAAGCTCCAGTTTTGTTTCATCACTCCACAGAACAGAATCCCAAAACTTCTGTGCCTTGTTTATTTGATTTTAAGCTGACTTTTCTTGTGCTTTTGGGTCAGTAATGGTGTACGTCTTGGAGTTCTGGCATGGAAACCTTCTGCGTTTAGTGTGCACCATACTGTGCTCACTGAAACCTTGTTTCAGTTTTGCTGCAGGTTTTTTGTAGTCACTCGAGGTGTTTTTCACAACCAGCCTTCTCAGAAATCTGGTTGCAGCCATTGATAGCTTCCTTTCTCTGCCCCGTCCAGGTATTTCATGTATTTTAAGCCCCTAGCCAGTTCAGGCATTTCATGTATTCCAGCTCAAGCACAACTGGGGCAGCTAATGAAGCCCTTGATTAGTTGCATACGGTATGCTTGAGACAACACCTGTTTTGTATATTTATGCTGTTGTGAGGGATTCTATTCAAGGGGTTGAATAATTTTTAAACTGGAGAAATCATTATAAGTTGCATTTTCAGTTGAATTTGGGGAAACCACTTGAAGCATTCGTTGTGTTGAACTACTTCAATTGCTTTTGTTTGATTTGTTCAGACATTGAGTGCCAGAAAGAAATTCAGACCCAGTCTAAATTTGAAATCAAAGAAACCTAGATAAATCATGTCAGATCTTTTTTTCACCTTTAATCTGATATAGTAACAGTAAACATTACAATAACCTGGTTGTGTAAGTGTGCACAACCTTTTATAATAGGACATGTGATTGTGCTCAGAATTAGGGAATCACATTCAGATTCATGTTTGAAAGTAATCATGATGCAGCAGTCATCAAAGAAGTGATTCTGGGCAACCCCAACTAAATTTCAGTTGTTTCTTTAGGATTTTAACATCTTGGCTTCATTCAACTGCTGAAGCCATGAACTGCAAAAAGCTTACGAGGCATGTGCGGGATTTCGTTGGGGAAATCGATCGGAATAGGGGTACAAAAGAATTTCCAAAACATTAGTTGTAGCAAGGAACACTGTGAAGCCCATCATCAACAACAACAAGTGGGGAAAATGGGACACCACAGTGTCAGCTGGAGGCTGCCAAGGGACCTACAGCAACATTAAAGGAGCTGCAGAGATATCTGACAAAGTAGTAGTAACTGGTCAGTGTCCTTCACAGGGCTAATGGAAATGGAAATGGAAGAAATGGAAGCTGTTTCTCACCAAATAACAAAAACAAAAAAAACACAAAAAAACAAGCCAGCCCAAATCACCCCACACCATGTGGCAAAATTTGTTATGATCTGATGAAAACAAGCTAGAACGTTTTGGCCATAATTCTAAAAGATATGTTTAACACAAAACCTGCAGGCCTCTGTTAGACAGCTGAAGATGAAGAAAAATTTCACCTTCCAGAACGATAACGACCGAAAGCACAAATCCAAGTCAACAAAGGAATGGCTTCAGAAGAAGATGTTTTGGAACGGCTCAGCCACAGCCCAGATCTAAATCCTATCGACAACCTGTGGAATATTGAAGAGGGCTATGCACAGGAGATCTCCTTGTAGTTTGATAGATCTGGAGCTTTTTTGCAAGGAAGTGTGAAATTAAATTCCCAAATAGAGATGTGCTAAGTTGTTTGACTCTTACCCCAAAACACTGAGTGCTGTATTACAAGCAAAAGGTGCTTTAACCAAGTATTAGTTAAGGGGTGTGCACACTTATGCAACCAGGTTAATGTAATTTTTTTTTCCTAAAAGCATTTTTATTTGTTTGTCACTTGAATTTTAGACACTGATCCTTAGAAAATTATAGAAAATTAATCAGCGTTTTCTGACCAATAAGATTTGTCAAATCAACCATGCAGCTATATAATTAGTCTGTAAATATAGTGTTAATTTTGTGTATAAAAAAAAACAGTGATATAATATAATGCATTTTATGATGCCTTATGATGCATTATAACATATTAGAAATGTCTGTAATTATGAACATAAATATAAATAATCTTCACAGAAAGTGTTACCAAAATTAAATTCAGATTAGCTTTACTGTCATTATTCTGTGTCTGATTTTGGTGTACAGATAAAGGTCTTTACTCTGATTGAGCTAATAGTGTAGGATCATGAACAGACTAGACGATTATATTTTTTTTAAATAAATTTGCTTTGCCAAATTGTTATATTCTTGAGGTATACAATAAATACCAGTGAATCTGAAATGAGGTTCAAATTATGCATTATTCTCCAATGTAGTCCAAACTACTGACAACCTATTTTCAATCTAAGCACACAAAATACCTATCATGGAACAGGTGTTAGCATATGACAATAATACTGGCCGATAGAGTGACATTCAGAACAATTCACAATGTTTAACAAAAAATACTGGCATGGCAAAGTTAACCTGTCATATTTGCTGTATTCAAGCATGTTTACAGTAAGATTATGTAAGCCTTATGCAGGCTACTTACAGACTTCAGTCGTTTGTTTTATTGCATTGTTGCTTGAAGATGTTCTGAGCTTTAAAAGAGTTCAACTTCTTCATTTGATCTTTGCTTTTATAGTAAGTAAGTAAAGTAAGTAAATTATATTTATAAAGCACATTTAACACAGCAAAGCTGACCAAAATGCTGAACAAAGTAAAGAAAAGTAAAATAGAAAACAGAATAAAACCAAATAAAAGACAGACAATAGACAATAGTCAAATAAAATATAACAATTAGATTAAAATGCCTGCGAGAAGAGATATGGTTTCAGGCTCTTTTTTAAAATGGTAATAGAGGGTGCAAGCTGGATGTCCAGTGGCAATTGATTCCATAAACAAGGGTCAGCGACTGAAAAAGCTCTATCCCCCTTAGTTTTTAGGGTTTTTTTGTGATTAGGAGGAGAGAGGAGAAGAGGCAGAAAAGAAGAAGAAAAAGAAAGAAAAAAAGGACAATGCTTCAGATTATCTCCTGGCTGGTGCCCACCATTATGAAAACCTTTAAGTGGGCACTTATAGAGTCTGCTATTTTCAAACTGTTACAAGACCTTCTTTCATTTGTGAATCCACAGCTGCTCAAGTGAGTCACTTCATTTTCTTAATAGTTTACACATGTCTGGACTTTCAAAGGGCCATGCCACTTGCAAGCAGATTCAGTGTTCAATTTTTATGACATATTGCCTGTATTTTTTTTGCTCAGTTTTGATGTTCTATTGATTTCCCATGATATACTGAAGGGGTTGGGGGGTTAAATTTGTGTAAATATGATATAAACAAATATATATAAATACCTCTATAATATATAATAACATTACACTTATTTCATGTCTCCTCCAAGCAATATATGCTCTTGGGTATGAAGACAGGAACATTCATAAATTATGTGTGGCACCAAACAAACACTGTTCATTAATCCTTATCTTCCATATAACAAACCTCAGCCCTCTTCTGTGCCTCAGGTGTTAGAGCGGGTTGTCCACTAATCATAGGGTTGGTTCCACATGCTTATATGTTCTTGGACACAGAACCCCAATTTGCTCCAAATGGCAGGCTAGCGCCTTGCATGTGTGTGTGTGAATGGGTGAATGAAAAACTGTGTAAAGCAACTGGTAGAACCGCTAAGTTTATAAAGCCCTATATAAGGGCAGACCATTCTGATAGAGAAGCATTCCCATTGGCTGCAGCCTATAGGTATTACAGCCAATCACGAAAGTCAACATTGCGCAATCACACGTGGAATATCCCCGCTACGCTTATGTGCAGAACTCGCATTTATGTGTTGAACTCTGTTCTGATTTTTTTTTTAAAAAAATCAGTCTATAACATTTTGTCTCCTCTTTTTTGTCAAGGAAAATAAAGACATATTTTGGTAATGTTTTTATTTTTAAACTACATTTTAGTCTCATCTTTTTCGTCAACAATATTGCATGTTGATATAGTCATAGTTAGTGTTTAATGACGTCAGTATCGTCTCGAGACGACACTGACGTCATTAAACAATAACTATGACAATCTTCATTGTCGTGGAACAAAAAGGTGGTCGATGATCATTTTCCGTTATAATTTTCTTTAAAACATTAACAATAATCAAAATATATAATAAAGCTTTGCAGTAATATCCATCTTACAAGTAATAATGCAGAACCTGCCTTATACTGCACTCTAATATTACTGTTTTAAAATGAAATTATGAACAGATATTATAAGATGTTTTGCATCCTGATATGATCAAATAGGTAACACTTTCTATGAAGGTCATACAGTAATTGTAATGAACTATGAGCATTCATAATGTATTATACCCATTGTTATAAATATATACGAAAATGTATTACACTTTATAACTATCTGTATTACGCATTATGAATTGTTAGCCTTATATATTATAAGCAGTGTTCATGACACATAACAATCAGCACCTTTGTATGCTGCATCACATGAATTCTTTTTTTAAAATCAGGAAATCATACTACAAACTGTACATTGTGCATTCTGGTAACAGGTTATGAAAGCATAGGTCATTATTCACATAGCCTTTATAGAAAGAGTTAGAATGAAATTAAATGCTTATGCTTTATGAAGTAACTCTAACTCCTTGTGAACATTTGTTGGCTCAAGCCAGGCATTGCATATACTTTATAACACATTATAAAAGCATTTGTAATAAATTATAAATGTGTTTATACTAAATTATAAATGCATGTATTATTTATTACAAATACCATTTTCATCTTCAGTTTTACTTTTGTCTCATTTATTTTTGATATATGCCAGAAAATACTGTGAGGTCCTTAAATAACCAAAGAAGTAACACACTTCTTGTACACTGTATGCAGCACACTGGAATTAAGTGGACCTATATTTTAATATTAAGCGAAGAAGACCAGAATTAAGTGAATAAGTTTCTTTCCCAGCTAGTGAGTGTTATTGCAGAATTAATTCATGCACAAGAGAACTTCCAAAATATCTGGAGTTTATTCTAATTGAGCTGTTGGTGGGTTGTTTAATGAGGACAAAATATTCAGAGGAATTAACTTCCATTAAATGTCACATGCTGCACATTTAACCCGCTGCTCTAGTTCAAATCTAATGTGCTGGAGTACAGAGCCAACAGGGTTACTTATGCACTGAACTCCATATTCAAGCCAAGTTAAATCCTGTGGGTTTTACATTGACATTCCTCTCATATATAGCTCATATTTATTGGAATGAAATGTCATTTTGCCAGGCTCTTGGTTGAACATATAACAACACAATAGCACAGTGCACAGGACTACACGAAGTGCACATACACAACAGTGTGAGATGACTTTAAAATATACAATAAGTACACAGGACAGAACAGGGTTGAACCAGTGCAAGAATTATATGTAAGCTATTGACTATGCAGAGGGGTTTGATTAGTGCAGCTGTGTTTTGGGAGGCAGCAGGGTGTTGAATATTCTGACTGCCTGTGGGAAGAAGCTGTTGTGAAGTCTGGTGGAGGTAGCTGTGCTCTGGTACCTTTTGCCAGATGGCAGGAGGGTAAAGATTCCATAAGAAGTGTAGGAGGGGTCGCGTGTACAGTGCTGGTTGCCTTATGGATGCAGTGGTTGTTGAAAGAGGCATCGATGGCGGGTAGAGAGACCCTAATGATCATCTTAGCTTTTGTCCATTGTGGGGTCTGTGCAGGTCCCATACCAGACAGTGAGACAGCTGGTCAGGATGCGCCCTATTGTCTTCTTCATATATAGTTTCCTGCTTTTCAAAAAAGATCAATTGTCTCCATTTTTCACTCACAATGTTTCATTTTCAGATGGAAAACATGAAGTTTAAAAACAAATGCATGAAAATGATGACTGAAATCTTGAATGGCATCAAAGTAGGTAGTGTCTTTCACATCACATTGAATAAGCTGTTAATTATATAGTACTGGAGAGGAAATTTGATATTTTGGGGCATTCAAGCAACACAACGACAAATCCCTGAACCTAAACTAAAGCATCATTTTCCGATTCAGAAAATTGGTCATATTGTGTCAGGTTGTTTATAAGGTGTGCTGCATAATGAATATGCTACACTGAAAGGGTGAGACCCTGCAATGACTTATTCTCAGTAGTTTAAATATCGAGCTGTGAACTGCTTTTCTGATGGACCCAGCTCTGGTGGGTGTGATGGGTTTCAAACAGGATTCACATTTCACACGTCTCATCTGCTTATATATGAACGTCTTCTTTTGCCCTTTTTGCAAATAGGCAGTCTCTTAATTAATAATATGGCAAATAAGGAAAAGGTCTATCATTCATAGTATAGTTTGTAATTATATTATTTATTTAAATAATCATATTTTATAGAGATGCACCGATACTAAATTTCTCAGCCGATACGATAACTGATTATTCAGAGTGATATCGGCCGATACTGATAATCGATACAGATACTTCTGCCTAAGCGGGGGATTGACTCGACGCCGAAACTTCTGCGTCGTAAAATTTACTTCTGGTGTAAAATTTTAGCGGTGCAGAGATTACAGAGATTACAAACTGCAGTTTTGTCATCATTCCACACAAGAGACATCTTCTTTACACACAGCACGAAATCCATGTGTTTTCCCGCCCTCTTTTGATTGACAGGATATAATCGGCCCTGATCATCAGATGTTTTTAAACTATCGGGTGATAGTTTTAATAAAGAAACAAACAACATACAAAAAACCCCTATAACTAGAGGCAAAACACTGTGGCAAAGATTAAACACAAACTAAGGAACAAAAACACGGCTACAGAGACAAGGCATAGAAAGACTAACGTGAGACAAAGAGTGCAGTGCAAACTGTGTCTATATACATGAGTGCTCATTAACCGAAACGTGATTCAGGTGCAGGTGGTCATGTGACTATGGTGCCGTGACTGCTGAGAACTGTAGTTCTTATTTCCCTCTGTCATTTCATGACAAAATCATACAGTAATTAAAATATTAGAGATGCACCAATGTATCGGCCCATAAGTGGTATCAGCCGATACATAGGTGCATCTGTAATATTTTAATTATTGTATGATTGATTGATTGGTGTTCAGTATTGGTTTATTATTTGGTAAATGTAAAAAAAAAACAACAAAAAAAAACACTACAGACCAAAGTATAACGCTGATTTCTAAAGTTTGTAAATACAACATCATATTTTTTGATGATTAATTTACCTAAGTGAATTTTTCCAAAATATGTGGGTTTCCATTCACCTTTAACTGCCATAAATCAGAAAAGTTACAAGTGCAATGTAGCAAACAAACAAAAAGGCTAAGTAATACTTAGACAGTGGTAGTGGTAGCTCAGTGCTAAAGGTGTTGGGCTACTGCTCAGAATGTTGTGAGTTCAAACCCCAGCACCGCCAAACTGTCACTGTTGGACCCTTGAGCAAGCCCTTATCCCTCAACTGCTCAGATGTATAAATGTAAGTCATTCTGGCTTACATCTGCCAAATGCCTCAAATGTAGACGAGGATAAATCAGGAAACGTGACGCAGGGTAACAGTCAAACAGAAACATCTGGATTGTTGAAAGGCAGTATTGTGAGCTCCATTAGTAATCATGTGACTTTGACAAGGGGTTAGAAGCTTGACTAGAGATTGTGGCCTGATGGATTTCCTCTGTTTTTACTTTTTTTTTCTTTCTTTTTTTTTTTTTGCAATTTTACTTTTATGAGTGATTGTTTTATATAACATGCATAATAGTGTCTGTGCTCACAATACAGTCTCATAGTGCTTAATTACCTAATGACCCCACTGACAATTTAGAAGGAAGTGCATATGACTCTATGTTTGAGTTGCTGTGAAATGTGTGTTTTTGAGGTGTCACTGGCGACCTTTGCTGTTTTTGTGTCTGTCAGTCCGTATAACATCTTAGATGCACAGAAAGCTTTTATATCCATCTCTCTGTTCAACATACTGTATTTTCCTCTGGCCATGCTCCCCATGCTGATTTCCTTCATTGTACAGGTACCCAGTATGCACACACATATTTTGGAGACTCATGTAATTTTGCAGATTTTTATTGTCCATGGATGCCCAATCCTCTTCTTATTTTAGCATTTTCAATGTGCTGTCAATTCAATTAATTAATTAAATAAAAGAGTCAAATGTAGAGAACAGAGGAGTCTCTAGCACAGAGAAGCACTAAAATAATTATTTTTACAGCTGCAGCTTAAAATAATTAAAGTTTTTTCCAAAGCTGCATATGCAGATTTTGCATTTGATTTAAAACATTATATATATATATATATATATATATATATATATATATATATATATATATATATATATATATATATATATATCAGGTGATATATATCAGGTGATATATATATATATCACCTGATATATATATCAGGTGTTCAAGAGTTCAAGATTGGGTGCCAGTGATTAGAGCCTGCTTAGGGAGTGCAGGTGGAACCTGTCTTATTTATACCCCTCTATATCTAGTGTCTGGTGTTCCCTTTGCTATTGAGGTGTGTGGTGTCATCATGCCATGAGCTAAAGTGTTCTATAAGGTCTTCAGAAAAAAAAAGGTTGTGGATGCCTATGAGTCTGGCAAGACATCTCAGCATTCCACTGTAACGAAAATAATCTACAAGTGGCACATTTTTCAAATGACTACCAACTTGTCCAGGACTGGGCATCCCAGCAAATTCAGCCCAAGAGCAAACCATCTGATGCAAAAAGAAGTCTCCAAGAACCCCAAAATTTAATCACAGGAACTGCAAGTCTTGCAACTGTTGGTGTCAAAGTGCAAAATCTACAATCAGATTGCACAAATTTGACCTTCATGGGAAGTGTGCCAGAAGAAAGCCATTGCTATCTAAAAAAGAACATTTGAGCAAGACTACAGTTTGCCAATGAGCATATAGGCAAAGAAAAGGCATATTGGAATAATGTGCTCTGGACAGACGAATCAAATATAGAGTTGTTTGGCCATAGTAACAGAAGACATGTTTGGTGCTGACCAAAGACAGCTTTTCAGGAGAAGCACCTCATACCGCCTATGAAGCACAGTGGTGGAAGGTCATGGTTTGGGGTTGCTTCACTGCCTTGCATTCATCGATTCAACTATGAATTCTGCATCATATCATGTGAGGCCATCTGTCCGAAAGTTGAACCGAAAGTGGATCTGACAATCACACCATACTACTTAAGCCTGGTTTATAATCGACGTGTCTGCAATTACCAAGCCGCTCCATTCTGAGGTCGACAAGACGGCCTCCCAAGTCAAGGTCCATCTAGAGGTTGATAAGATGACTTTCCACGCCAGTATTGTGTGTTTCTGTGTTTTCCGCCAGACCTGTACCAAACCTTTGACCTTTGTTCCGTGTTTCATGGTTTTATGGTTTTAATCCTGTTCTGTCCTCCTCATGTTTCAGATACTTGTCTATGCTGTTTATGCCGACTCTCACTTGTTTTTGACCATGTTTTTGCCCATCGTTTGGATTTGTCTGCCTGCCTCTCTTTGAATAAAAGCTTGAACTGCACTTGTATCCATCTCCAACTATGTTACATGACATCCAGATTATATTTTACTCACTTGACTACCAGCCTGATAATTTTATCATCCGTTGGTGCCACATTAACTGAGTGTTTTATCAAGTCCATTTTAATTCATCAAATGTGCATATTATATAAATGTGTGATGTTTAAAACAATCAAAGTTAAAGTTTTTTTTTTTTTTTTTTTTTTTTACCCAGAATGCATATTATAGTGGTAATCGGATTTCAGAGCTACTTCCTGGATAATATGGTCCTGGCCCTCTGGGCAAAATGTCTTCACAGCCCGTCCAGTTCCATTGGAGGCATCGTTTGACAAGTAGCAGGTTTCTCAAGGAGCTAAGGAGCAGACATGAGGCTGGGGCTGGTTCGCCGAGGCATTAGGCAAGATCTAGGCTTGGGAAGTTGTGTCATCAGCTTTAGACAGGGGCTTGACTTGGTGAGCCATCTCATCGGCCTTTCTTGAGTGTGGAGTGACTTTCAACAAAGCACGGAGGCGGAGCAATGTCCTCAGCAGAGCAGGAACGCAGAGCGACGTCCTCAGCGGAACAGGAAGGTGGAGCAACGTCCTCAGGGGAGCAGAAAGGCAGAGGAACATCCTCAGCGGAGCAGAAAGGCAGAGCGACGTCCTCAGTGGCATGGGAAAATGGAGTGATGTCCATATAGAACCCTGGCATAGTGTCATCCACAGCAGAGTAGGGAAGCAAAGTGGAGCTCTTGGCTGTAATTATTGCCAATGTGCAAAGCATACATAGTAAAAAGAGCACAGCTGTTACCTGTTGTTTTTGCCTATTGTTGCTGTAGTTTAGTACAGTGGACATAAGAAGTTTACACATCCCTGTTAACATTGAAGGTTTTTGTGATGTAAGAAAGTTAAACCTTTGAAATGAACATAAATCATGTCAGATCCTTTTCCATCTTAAATGTGATTTAGCAACCAACAAAATTTGAATGTTTTGGGGGGCGGAGAGATACAATAACCTTACAGTAACCTTGCATAACTCTGCACAGCCGTTTGTTAAAGCCTTTTGCTTGTAATACATCAATCAGTCTTTTTTGGGTAAGAGTCTACCAACTTAGTATATCTTGATTTCTTCCTTGCAAATGCTACACATCTAGGGATCTTCTTCTTTTTTATTTTACCTGAATTTGGTTTGTTGTTTCATCACATTAATGGTGGAATAAAATCTGACATGATATATTTTGGTTTAATAATTTTACATCACAAAACCTGCAATTTTAACAGAAGTATGTAGATGTATGTGGGATATTTTCCTTGTTTTTCTTATTTATGTGATTATGTTCATTTGTGTTCACTTATTCTATCCACTGTAGATAAAATAAAGGTTGATCATATTTAGCAGCAAACCCAAATAGCCTACATGGTTGTTTGTGTGTTTATTATTATTTTTGATTGACTGATGAATGAATTAATGAATGAATGAATGAATGAATTGTGTCCAATTTATCCAGGGTCCCAGGTTTGATCCTGAACTTGGGTCTCAGGTTTTCCACCCACCTCCCAAAAATCCATGCTGTATATTCCTGCATTGCACCAAGTATTTCAGGGATAAGCTGTGGATCCACAGTGATCCTGATAAGGATTAATTACAATTAATTATATTATATTATATTATATTATATTATATTATATTATATTATATTAATGAAAATGAATGAATGACTTGATGAATTATACATTTCTGTGCTGGCTGTTATGTAACTTTTCAGAAATCCATTTCTCAGTTTTTCTCTCCCTACAGGTGTTTTTCATGAAAGCCTGAAATACTTCCAGTTGTGGGTAAAGTAAATATCTCCATGGAGACAGAAGGATTCCATGCATATGGCATTGGCTTTGGGGTCCATTGAGAAAAAATATGTCATGGGAATGATTGTTTGGTTGTTTGCTTGAAGATGGAGTGAGTGCTAAAGAGAGGCATGATGAAAGATGGAGAAAAACAGAACTACGTGTCCTCTCCACACTGCATTATCCAAAGACATTGGTTTGGATCCCTTGAAATCACGTTCCAATGTGCCAGAGCAATGCAGTGCACATTATTTAGTATCTCTCAGCAGGACCAGCACTTGTATGCTCAGTTGACAAATTGTTCGCTGCGATTCCAATATGTTACCCGAATGACACTTTAATTGCTATTTGTTAATGCATATTTTATATTTTCAGAGCCTTTCAATGTCTACATTCAAAACATCCAGCATAAAAAGTATTAATATTTGCTACAGAAATCAATCTTATTTTTCATGTTTTGCTTTACATATTCAATTTGTTCCAATTTCACAACATTAAGCATGAGTGAAACATCAATGTGACTTGAACAGCAATGTGACTGATGCAATATAACAGAATAAGATGCACTTTCAGTCTTCACAGGCTTTGGTGGTTGTGCAAATTGTGATGTGACAAGAAAGTGTGTGTGTGTGTGTGTGAGAGAGAGAAAGAGAGAGAGAGAGAGAGAGAGAGCGAGAGCGCTCACCGTGTTGCATTTGATGGTTGAATCAGACTTGGATGCACATCTCTGTCTTTAGTGTTCCACACTTCACAGTAAGTCTGTAAATATTTTCAGCTATATAGCTAGTACAATGATATTGTAGTAATTATAATTAATATAATGTAACAAAATCTTTATGAATAATATTCTGGAAAGTGGATGGTGTCAGAACGAAATTGACCATTTTTAAAACCACCTGTTAGCTTTGAAAATGTGAACTAACTTGGCCATACCTCATCTGCAGACATTTTTTAAGTGTTTAAGCATTTTTAAATTGACAGTTTTAATTATTTAATTAATGGCAGTGTAATACTATTGTAGTAATTATTTTGTGATATTATGGTTGTAATTATGCACTTTTTTCAACAATTATAAGGAAATGTTTATGCACAGCTTATTTTGTATTTATTTAATTTAATGATTATTTTTTCATTGTCTGACTATATTTATTTGTCAGTGTGTGTTCAGGTATGCTGCCAGTATTGAATGGGAACACTGACTCACTTATATAGAATCTTAAATGGCTGAATAGGATTAAAGATTGTTGTCTGGTATTATAATCCCTAGGAATGCCTTTCTATTGTGACATTTTGTCCTTACATAAGCATTATTATAGATAACGCTGATAAGACACCAGTAAATGATGAATTGTATGTTATATGCCACAATTTGTGTACTATGATTTGAAATTTCTTCCTTTTTATATTTATTATTTATCTCTTTTCCTTTAGAAAGTTATCTGATCAACTCCAAGAATCTGGTTTAGCAACAAGATATTGTCATTCTGGTTATTAGTCCCCACATTCTCCCAACATGAATGAATCTTTGATGCATTTCCAGTTCTCCTGCAATATAAGTCCAAGCTCAGCACCTGACCTTTACATCAGTGTCACCAAACAGGAGCCCTACCATGTTGCCATACCCATGACAGCCTTCTACAGCATTCTATTTGTCTTTGGGGTCCTATCCAATGGTGTTAGCATGCTTACGCTCCTCAGGGATGCCCGCATGAAGCTCAGTGCCATACAGCTCTACCTGCTTAGTCTGGTTCTATCTGACCTCCTCCAACTACTGACAATTCCCATCACTGTATACCGCTACTATTGGGAAAGCTACCCATGGAGACTGGGAGAACCCTTGTGCAAAGCTTACTTCATGGTGCGCCAGATGTACTGTGCCACAACCAGCTGGGTGATCCTTGCATTTACTATTGAGCGCTATGTGGCCATCTGCCACACTATGTGGTCCCTTGCTGGCCTCAAGAAGTCACGACTCCCCTGTCTTCTGGGCTGGATCTGGGTACTGGCATTGGGTACTTCAGTGCCATTTGCTCTCGTCTACAGGCATGCCCGAGCCTGCATCCTGGATTACGGGGCAACATCACCCGACACAGCCTTTGTTGTGTCCACCATGTGTGAGATGACCGAGGAGGAACCTTCCCCCCTTTACAAGGGAGCACTACTTCTGAGGGCCATCCTTTGCTTCTTGGTCCCACTTGTGTGCATCTTCGCCCTCTACATACTCATCATTACCCACTTCCACTACAACAGCCGCCAGCGCATGGCCATGGGCATCACTAGGGCTGTAAGTGAAGGAGGAAATCCACAGTGCCTCCAGAGTGGGAAGCTGCTGATTCAAGAGAAACGGGCTTTGCGGCTTATGGGTAAGATCTTGTTCTCCTGATACCTTTACCATAACATATTTTTTTGTGGTTTTCTCTGGCCCTGATAGCTTTACTGTGCAAGTCTAGGCTCCTGATGCCTTTTCTGCAAAGCAGAGTTGAAGCAGTAACTAGAAAACTACTAGTTCTAGGACTAGAACAGCAAAAGCCAGAATAGAAGAGGCCATGGTTGCATTAGCTCCTGAACAGACTGGTACCGTGTTCATTGGCACTGGGATGAGAGTCCAGATTTTGGAGTAATGAAGCTGGGACTAGTGGTTTGCCAGGACATTAAGCAAGAAAGGCGATATGACCAAAATAAAGCATAAAATCTAGAAACATTCTCAGACAATATAGTAATTAAATTCCATTCGATTTCCCTTTGCTTTCCTTTATATCCTCAAATCTCTGAAATGTGTATCTGGACAAGCCTAAGGTTAGTAACTGGTAGGACTGGTGGAGGTTTGGGGGACTGAAGCAGGTGCAGAAGACATTGCAGGATTGCATCTTGAGGTCAGAGTCCTTTGTATATGGTAGGTGGGCCTCAGGGACACCTGCATGAAGGCCAATGCCAAACAACTCTACCTGCTTAGTCTGGTTCTATCTGATATCCTCCAGTTCCTGGAATATTTCCATGACTGTATACCACTACTGTTGTACCTTGTGTAAAGCGTACTTTTTGGTGTGATGTACTGATGTACTGTGCCACCAACATCTGGGTGATCCTCACTGTCACTACAGAGCTCTGTATGGCCCTCTGTCACATCATGTGATCCTTTGCCCCCTGTCTTCTAGGCTGGATATGGCTACTGGCATTGGGTACTTCAGTGCCATTAGCCTCTGTCTACAGGCATGCCCAAGCCATTATCCTGGATTACAGGGTAATGTCACCTGACACAGCCTCTGAGGTATCCACCATGTGTGAGATGACAGAAGAGGAACCTTTTCCTTTTACAATGGAGCACTGCTTCTCTATGAACACTGAAATCATGGAGACTAAGATGAAGAGTAACATATCTGGGTCTTTGAGGCTAGCTGAGCTGTAGTAGCTACAGGCTGTGGAACTCAAGTACCTGAGGCAGGGCTACAGAAGGAGGATTGCAGATGCTGTACTGTGATATTTGGTTTCTTTCTTTATGTGTTACATTTTGTCAACTGCTCTTTCTCTTGTTTCAATTTTTGCAGGGGCTGTGGTGGTGACTTTCTTTGTGTGCAACTTCCCTGACATTGCATCCTCACTCATGCAAGTTTATGTGGACTCGTGGTCAGGGACTGTGCTAACGGTGTACACAGTGTTCAAGTCCTACCTGTCACTGCCTCTCTGGTATGTGAACAGTGCGTTGGACCCCATCCTCTTCTGCATCTCCTCTAAAATATTTCGCAAAGCATGTTGGGAAACCTTGGGGCCTCTCAGACCCCGATGTCTGCATGTGTGCAGACACAGAAACCCAATATCTGTGACAAACATGGTTAGCCAGAATTCCACAGGAGCAGTTAGCATGTCAGCCTGATGACTCTTAATTTGCTCTACATTTTAACCATCTTAGTATTAATGTGAATGAGAAAGAATTGAACCGTGTACACTATCTGGAATTAGCACGTTGTTCCAGTTGCTACAGATGAAAATGTTTTGTAGGTTTTATTGGGTATACATTGGCTTTATGTTCTGTGTAGCAGCATGTTTTTATTTATTTAAATAAATCTGGTGTATACTTCTCAGGCACAACTGTACTGACAACTACAGTGGTCATTAAAGGAATCAACAAAGGATTCCTCAGGGGATCATGTATTGTTAACAGCACAGAAAAGGAAATTATTTGCTAACTTAACCATTAAGAACCGTAAATAATTTCTCTAAAGGCATTAAAGATGACCGAATTTGGCTTGTTATCAATAGGAATAAGTGTCTCTTGTATAATTTCTGATTGCAGTTGTTTCTATTGTTATAATTAAAAGATTATGTCAGCCTGTCTTACAGTTAAATGTGAAAATGTAAATAGTTTTTAATAATTATATATTAATAACGATTAATAATTATTTGTGATTATATTGTGGATCTATGGACCTTGCTTTGCTAGAACGTTACACTGAACAATTCAGCATTAGGTCTGCACTACCTCTTACCCACAGATATAAAATATTATATGATAAATGTTCATATTTGTTTAAACACAGGCTTGGAGGGTAACAGAATACATGTAATGGCGTTACGTAATCAGGATACAAAAAAATGGTAACTGTACATTTACATCAAAAAACAAAGTAATCAGATTACAGGTACATTTTGTAAAAACAAACAAACAAACAAACAAAAAAAAACAAACAAAGAGAGAATACTATCAGGATTACAATTTATTTCATTTAAAACCAAAGAAATGAATCTTTTGACATAACACAATATAGACAGCTGTTTGAGTATAGTTCTGGTTCTCTCTTGCCAGTCGTGACTCACACGAGCAACCTCCTGGTGCATGCGCAAATAAATTTTGCACAAAAAAAATTATGTCCTCTTTTTGGAAAGCCAGAATATGGCCACCCTAGCTTTTGTGATGTAATGTTACCCGCACCAGGGACAACATTGAACATGTTTTAAGCTCTAAAATAAGCTCTAAATAAAAGTCTTTTAGATCATATTGCTTTTCTCTTGACTTTATTTACATATGTGACCTTGAAGTAATCCAAAAATAATCAGATTACATTTCTTTTCTATTGTGATACTTGGATTACGTTACTGATGACATTTTCTATGAAGTCATTTGTAACTGTAACAGAATATTTTTTTTAAGTAACTCTCCCAATCCTGTTTAAACACAGCACTGCAAGAAAAAGAAGAAACGCATAATAATATGCAATTCCAGTCATTTTACTGACTTGCATGAGGTAATTCCTCCCAACAATAAGCTGCGTGTTTTTTGTTTGTTTGTTTTTAGTGTTTTAACTGTTCAGTGTGCTTTTTGTGTTTGCAGTATGTTATGGCAGGGGTTCCCAAACTTTTCCAGGGCACGGCCCCCCAAATGGCATTAACATTTGACCGAGGCCCCCCTTTTGCAAGATGCCTTTAAAACACATTAAAAATACAAAGACTTCTGAATATATCATCCTTTTTTATTAATAATTACATCTTACATCTTCCCATTACATTACATTAGGTAATTACATTGTGTGTGTCTGTGTGTGTGTGTGTGTGGTTGTCTGAGCGTGAGAAAGAGAAAGCACACTAGTGGGAGGGATGGGCTTGTTGGCTCCTACCAAATTGTTGAGGCCCCCCGGGCGCCCCCTGGCGGCCCCCAAGTGGGCCGCGGCCCCCACTTTGAAACCCACTGTGTTATGGTTTGCCTTAACTGAATTTAACGTTTGTGTTATAAGCGTCCTTGCTACAGAGCACGGACTACCCCTAGTGGTAGGAAACAGGTTATATATCAAATCCCATACAGTTACACTGTATAGTAGGATATATCAAACTAATGTTTAACACACACTTTACTACATACACGGACTACTTTAAACTAGACTAAGAACTCAACAATTGTGTACTGACACTTGTTAAATAAGCGTGACAAATCAGTTCAGTCAATTTGCCCTGCTAAAATGGGTTAATACCCTACGGCTCCCTACTCACTGTGAATGCATTACATATGGTATGTAAACGTTCTGCAAATTTGTTTTCAGTAGCTTGGAGATACAGCCTATCAGTGGCTAGGAGGAAGAAAGGCAACACAACAGGCTTCTCTGTACGCCACATCTCCAAACCAGGTAAGGTCATGAATATTAATGAGGCAGCGGACAGAACCAACCAACATGTGATTGGCTGGTTAATCCTACCAGTTGTAATGCGAATCAATACAGAATGTTTTTATTTTATGTTATGCATGTAAAGCAATGTATAAATATATAACGTTATCATTCGGAGATGCAATCATTACAGATCATCATTAATGTATTCATAAAGAACAAGGAGGAATATTGTTGTAAAGTCCCATAGAGAAAAAAAAATGGATAGATAACCATCATTAGGCCTACTATTATGCTAGGGAGTTCTGGTTATTAGTCTTCAGGTAATTTATAAAACAAGGTTTTGCCGTTGTTCAAATATATCAGAGGAAAACTAATTTAATGTGGATAAGGGAAAGCTATCCACAATATAAGTCTGAATTTGAATGAACACACTCTGGGCTCTGACTTTTTTTTTTTTTTTTTGGCAGGAACGCATCATTCAGACTACTCAAAGACTTGGCGGAAGTGGAAAAAGTATGAAACTATCTTTCTTCAGCCAATCACACATCAGTCTGTTCGCTGTTTATTAATATTCATGATTTTACCCCGGAGTCTGCTGCGATTTGAAATTTCGCTCTGTGTACAAACCAATCAGAATCAAGGGGCGGGTCAAAGGTGCTCTAAGTGGCAGATTCAAACTGAACATGGCGGCTGAGAAAGATAACGAACAAAACAAACAGAGTAGAAGGTGGGCAGTTGTATTTTATCTTTTGTGTTATTTTCAGCTGTATTAAAAGCGAATGAGATGAAAGTGTAAATAATTTCTGTTATTTTAGTGCGGGGTCTTCAGAAAGTTTAGCTAGCAATACAGGCTTCGTTGAACCTTGACAACTAGCGTTAGCATTAGCATTTCAAACAGCTTCGTGTTGGGATTTGTAGTGTGCTGTATAGAATGTAAACGCGCGTATTTTATATCCGATTATGTGCCTTTTTGTAATTAGTAAATAGTGATTTGGGGATTTAGCAATGTACGGTGTTAAGTAGGTATGTAGTAGCTAGCAAGCTATATCGTCACCAATTGGAATGCAGCTTGTATTAGTCTTTATAAACAAATACAGTATTAAAACAGTCTACTTTAGACCTAATCAGTATTTTACTTTGTTAGGTAACATGCACTGCGTTACTGTGCAGTGTTTTAAATATATCTGTATGTAACTGCTTTCATTATTGCCATTGACTTCTTGCTTTGAGGATTTCGGTGAAATAACGACCTAACGTGGCAAAATAACGACCTACATTAGCGTTATTTTAAAAAGAGCCACATAATATACCGTATTAATCTGCAATGATAACGTCAAACATAATTCTGCAGTCTGTATCGGATATTATAACTGTATACGTTTGCTATAAGAAGAAATTCGGCAATTTGCGTGAGGAAAAAAAAAAGTCAGTTTGTCTGTTGTTTATTTTGTTTTTGCTCCGTTTTGTCTTGCCACAGGGGAACAGTATGTAATATAGTCATTAGCCAGGAGATGCCTCAAAGCCAGCCGGTTATTTTCAACCCTGATTTCTTTGTGGAGAAACTGAGGCACGAGAAGCCTCTGGTTTTCACTGAGCTCTTGCTGAGTAACATAAGCAGGCTCATTGATTTACCTGGAGCAGAATTTGCACAGCTCCAGGGAGAAACAGACCTCAAGCTCCCCGCTTCCACAGGCTTCCTGCGCCTACCCAACTTCCTGAAGCGTAAAGGTGAACAAAACACATCTCACAAGCAGTGTCGCCAACTCTTCATCATTCACAACAACACGAGTTGACCAAAATTGCTTTACACTCAAAGTTACCACACACACACATTTAACCATATGTAAGATGACACTTGAACACCAAATACAGTAGGTTTAAGGACTGTTAAACACAGCAGAGTAAAAACTAGTCTTCAACAGCGATTTAAATGATTCAATTCCATCACAAGGTCTAATGTGGACCGGGAGGCTGTTCCAGACTCGGGGAGCTGCCACAGAGAAAGTTCGGTCTCCTTTAGATTTCAGTCGTGAGTTTGGGACATGAAACTCTGTGTGTGGATCTTAAAAGCCTAGGCGATTGATATAGCTGTAGACGATCTGTAATATATTCTTGTGCCAAACCATGTAAACCATTTAAGTACTTTTAAAGTTGTCTTACCTCAAATAGGGGACAAGACGGCACCAGTGTGTATTTTAGCAAGCTGCCGTTTCCTACCTGCACTGTTTATACTTGCACTTTTTGTGTGTTCCTTCATCCAACATTTACTTACAACAGCAAGTTTGAGAGTGTGATTAATATCCAGTAACTGACATTTCAGACACAATACGGTCAAATATTGTTTATTTTTGCTCCATCAACGAAAATCATTCCCAAAGTAGTCTCAGCTAGATGTTGTGTAGTGTTGTGTGTAGAAACGGTTTCTGTGTAACTCACTATTGCTAGAATGAATACAGACAAGTGGAGTGACACAAACAGTGAAATGTCCCAGTGAATTTATACTAAGGGCATTTTCCAACCTTTAAATCTGTTCTTTGATCCAAAACGGGGACTTAAATTGTTACGATGCTGAATTTTCTCCTCGTTCGCTTTCACAAGGCAACATTTCAGTGTACCAAAATGTTTATGCAAGTCACATGTGAGTAAACTGTCCTCCCATTGGTCAGTAAGCCTGTTTATGTTCTAGGGTTCCACCCATAGCATATCCATCCAGATGGATAGACCGCAGCTCTGCGAGCTTATTGTGACTTACTTTTTAGCTGTAGTTATTATAATTTATCTAATTTATATATTCCAAAGAGCAATTAAAGCCCATCTCATTGAGATGTTCAGAAATATGCTCATCAGACCAAATTTCAATGAGGCATTTTACCTTGTCTTTGGTCCAAGTTAAACCATGTTGCGAGCCATTAGCAAAACAAACATGTTTTGTCCGTAACGCAGTTCCTATTAAGCATTGCTATACATGTTGGTCTGTTGGGTCTGATTGCTTTCTCTCCACAAGCGAACCACTCTCGAGTTTGTTTGCAATCGGACCGAGACCACCTGAATGAGGTTGGTGCGGATACAAACGCAATTGCCGGGGTCATATATCAGGGTTCGTACAAGGTGCTTGAAGTGCTTGAATTTGGCTTTTTTAAATTTAAGTACTGAAAAGCCTTGAAAATAGCCATTTTTTAATCTAGGGGTGCTTAAAATGTGTTACTTTTAAGTGTTACTTTTCGATAGAACACAGATACAAACCTTTCACTTAAGATATTACACCACACTGCAGCCCCCCCCCCCCCCTCCCCCCATGTTCACTCACTCATTTTGACAGAGACAGCTCCGGTTCACGTTTCAGACCCCTTAAACAACTTTTTATCAAAAAAGCACCTAGCAACAAATCTAGAGGTTTTTTTTTGGACAAACCTTAGCTATTTTCCATAGAAGAGAGTAGCCAGTACTGCACTGCGAGTGCAAGGCAGGGATGGATTTAGTAATTTGGGGGCCCTAGGCAAAATATTGGAATGGGGCTCTCATTTCAGTATTTTAACATCGATATTTAAATTTTCAGCATGCATTATTAGCAATAATTGAGGGTAAACTGGGACCAAAAAGTGGCCCTGGACTCTCTGGGCCAGAGCGGACCACCACACCCGGCCCGCAACACGCCACATCATAATACACCGGCTCATTGATGGTTAAACCAATTTTTAACACCACTAACTAGCATAAAAATATAACACAATACAGAAACATAAATGCTATTTAAGCATATTTATTTGAAGTAACACTGAACAGATATCAAGTCATATTTCTAAAATAGGTGAACAGAAGAACAGTGTGACTAGGGCTGCATGATTATGGCCAAAATGATAATCCTGATTATTTTGATCAATATTGAGATCACAATTATTTATCACAATTATTCTTTGATTTTAGGGACAACATATTTTTATTGCACTTTCACATTTAAATAAATAGACCACTGATTTCACCTCCATGTTGCACTACATTCCTGCTAATGTACAAATCTTTACATCAAATTAGACTGATCCTTAAAGTGCATCATCTCGAAGAAGTAAAATATCAATAAAATTGTACCCAAAATGTAGGATAAATAAAAATACAATCAACCAAATGAAAATATGCAACCCAATATAACAATATGCAACTAAATGAAAACAATTCAGGCGTATGCAGGGTTTAAAAAATACTGAGGTCCAAAAATTAAGTTTGTTAGCGAGGTTAGGGGGTGAAAAATATTGATTTCCCTGATCGACATAGGTGCATTTTAAGACGTTGGATAATGATAGCTTTAAAACCATGTCGGTGTGCAGTAGCGAATTAAAAACACCTTTATTTAATCTTTGTGTTTGATTTTGTGTATTTTTGGGTTTGAATTATGAAATTGTCTCCAGCAGTACATGTAGGAAAAATGTGTTTTATGCAGAATGATATCTATACAATAGTGCTATACTGTATTGTGACACTATACTTATGAAATTAAACTGAACCTATAGGCTTCACTGTAATGATCAAAGAACATGTATCTGTGTTGTAATCAGGTCTACATAGTTAGAATGAGATCAGGTCAGTTTTGTTTGTGTTAAACAGCACAGTAACATAATGCTAATCGTATTATGGGCACAGTGGGTAGTACCTGCTCTTCCCCCTCATCTGCATCATCTTTTCTTTTTCTCTCTGTCTCATCTTGTCCCCTGTTGCTTCCCTTCCCAAAGCTGAGCTTTGGGAGCAGTCTTTTCATTCATCTGTGTCAGAAAAGAAAGTAAACAGGGAAAATTGATATTTATTTGTAAATGTTACTGGCCTCTGCTAGGATAATCTTGCAATGAAAATAAATATATAGTGGTACCTCATCATTTCAACATGCATTTCAACCCTGCACAAACTGCTATGAAAGAATATCATCATCATTATCAGTCTGTCATTAGATGGATGGAATTAATGTTAACTGGCAGCTAGCTAGTTAATTCACTCATGATGGACGGCCACTGTTTAATGGAGCGTAACCGCACACAGGAGCTATTTGTCAGATGATGTCTGAATGGGTGGGGATGAATCATGGCTATGAACTACAAGCAGACGACTACTAAAATTCTCTAGTTAGCTCATAATGCTTCGATGGATTAAGGTGCCTGTCCTACCCAGTTTGTTGATGTACAGTCCAGCACAGTGGAGCACAAAGCCTGCCACTCCAGCCGATTTCATTGGTCAACTCAAGCAAGCAGTCACCTGAGAAGGCTGGTTATGTACGATCTTTGCGGCAACAAAGAGTTATTAGGCAATTATTATATGACTTTTAACATACACCTCAAAAAAAAATACTGCTATCCGATCCTCGGTGACCTCAATGGTGCGTACGGCCATGGAAGGGACTGCTGTTAACATGTAGTCTTAATGTTAATGTTAATTTCCCCTATGTATGGAGACTTTTGGGACACCCTGTATTTTGATGTTATGGTGAAGATGAAGCAATGCCTGAGAAAATGCTAATTTAGTTCAGCATGGTTGCAAATTGAGCCATATAAAAATGGATTGTGTTTTTAAATAATTAATTTTTTATTATCATTATTTTTATTATTTTATATTTTTGAATTTAAAAAGAAGACATAAAGAATGTTTGAATGACATCTCTTGTATAGTCCTTGAAAAATTACCCCTGCTTATTCAATTATTGGGTTTCACTCCTGTTAGCCAAGAACAGGAATCTGAGGCTATAGTGGGCACAGGCTCACCCAAACTGGAGAGCTGAAGAAGGAAAAAGGTCAGGTGATGTTTTTCCAGGCTTCAACTGAACCTGTTAACAGTGTAGCCTCAGATTCCTGTTCTTGGCTGATAGGAGTGGAACCAGAAGTGTTCTTTACATTACATTTACATTGTCTTGTAGCTTATCACTCCCAAGGTTGTGTGTGTGTGTGTGTGTGTATGTGGAGATGTTTCTCTGCTCACCATGATTAAAAAAGTGGTGATTTAAGTTACAGGTTAAGTTTATGAAATACTTAATTAGCCCATCTGGCACCCACAACCATGTCACAGTCAAAGTCACTGTCAAATTTTCCTCCATTCTGATGTTTGTTGTGAACACTAACTGAAGCGCTTGCTCTTGTATCTTCATGATTTTCTACGTTGAGCTGCTGCCACATGGTTGGCTGAATGGATGGTTACCAGTACATGGTTACATATTTGCAATCGTACAACCACAGAGAATGATGCCTACCACCTGTTTCGCTGCTACACAAAATAAGCAGTACACAGAATTTTTTTTTATTTTCTTTATTTTTTTTTATAAAAGATAATAATAATAATAATAATAATAATAATAATAATAAAAGTAGACCTCAACAGTCAAATGCAAGTTTAAAAAAAGTATGTCTTGGGTTGAGCTTTAAAAATGCCAAAGGCCTGAGCTTCCCTAAGTTCGATAGGAAGAGAGTTCCAAAGGGAAGGAGCATAGACAGAAAAAGCCCCGTCACCCATAGATTTTAAGTGGGTTTGTGGAACAGTTAACAGATTACACTGTGAGGAGCGCAGTCTGCAATTTGGGGTGTAAGGAATTAATAAAGCAGATAAGTAATGAGGAGCAAAGCCTTGTAATGCCTTGTATGTCAACATCATAATTTTAAGCAGTTTTAAAGCATGCAAGGTGCATGATCAGTGTGTGTATTGCTTTAAATGGCTTGATTTATTAGGTGTTTTATTCTAGTAACTACATAGAAATGTCAGGAATCATCAGGAAAATTGGTCTATTGACCGGCAACTATAGGCTGGGTTTGCACACTGATAATTAACCATTTGTGACCTTAGTATTATAAGGTTATATCTGCCTTTAAAAATAAGCCCAGGTAGATACTTATCATTTTAATATCACAAATTGCATGCATAGGTATGTATGTTTAAAAAAAAAAACGTTTTTTAAAAACAACCACTTGCAAGACCTACAAATGTAAAAGAATTTCTATGGGAACCAACAGGAGGTGCAAAACCACCCACACCACAAAAGGTTGGCAGCTGTTTTGATGTATTTAATTTCTGCACATCTAATTCTAAAGGGTTTTGTGTGACTGTGATATTGCTTTAGTCATAAGTGCGTTGCAAGTTGTAGCTGTAAACTGGGTTTTAAACAACAAATCAATTTCAATATTTTATGTTGTTTTTATTTCAGAGAAAGGAGTGATATTTGGGGCACCATTAACTGAGGAGGGCATTGCCCAAATTTACCAGCTCATAGAGTACCTTGGAAAAAGTAAGTTGTCCTGTTTTCTCTTATTCTGCATTAAAGGAAGTTTTAATACAAGAAAGTGTTTTTAAAAAATAAATTGTTTTACATACTTGTTGCCAGATTTATAGGGCGCTAATAAAAACATACTGTTATTATCCATTTTTTTTTTCATGTTTTTCTGTCTAATCTCACTTTTGATACTTCATCAAGTGCTCTATTTAAAATGTAAATTATTGTCGCCTCCATGTTTCAGCTTCTGTTTTAGCTGAAAGTAATCCACTGCAGTGTTACTTGAGGGTATTTCTGACCTTAAAAGACCAAGAAAAAATGTAGACAGGACCTGCATAGGGGAGGCAAGTGAATAATTTATTCTGAAGCAGTTGGCTCTTGTCTTTATCTGTCAGACTTACATGTGGAGGGCCTGTTCCGCGTGCCAGGGAACAGCATCAGACAGCAGGCACTGAGGGAGATACTCAACAGTGGTGCAGATGTCGACCTGGACACGGGGGATTACCACCCGCATGATGTGGCCACACTGCTAAAGGCATTCCTGGGGGAGCTGCCTGAGCCACTGCTGACTCATCGCCATTATCATGCACATCTCAAAATAGCCGGTACGCCCTTACAGGGATGACGGTTTACCTCAGTCAGGACAATTTCAGGGCTCAGGGTGGTGACGCAAATACTTGTGGGCAGTGGGAATTTCCACATTTATTCCTTTAAAGCAGTGGTTCCTAATGTGGAATTCAGGGAGCTCCAGGGTTCTCTGATTATTCAGTTTCATTACAGAAATACCAACCAACCATTATTATTTAATGATCATTGTGTTTGTATAGCCTGTTTTGGTTATTTGAATTGAATGGATTTAATCCAAACCTCAAAACCTAGGCCTAGAAATAATCTCAGCTTTGACCTATTATGTTCTATTGGTGGAAAATTCAGGAATAAAACACTCCATAGCTGTAATAAGTAGGCAAACTATTGTAGTACACATTTAAATAATGAGCTTAGTATAGTTGAAGTTAGAAAGTGTTCATAAATCTGTACTGCCATCCCATAATCTGAAACGGCAATACCGTCAAAATTGTGCTATTCCTAGATGCCATTATTTATGAATGACACCTTATGTACAGTAATTCTGTGTCTCAGATGTTCTGTTTTTAAACCCATACACACTTGACGTCTGAAACACTAATTTCTTCAGTTTCAGATGAGGCTTAATAAGTTCATTTTAAAATATAAAGTTTCCGTGACTAAATAACATAACTGCATGAGGAACTGCAATAGTTGCCAAATCAATTTCATATAATTTCACAACTACATAATGTACACCAAGCACAACATTAAGTTCCATGACAAATCCAAAGCAAAAAAAGGGGGAAATCAATCAAGATGAATAAAATAAATAGTGCATTATGCTTCAGTTGAAGGTATTTATTGTTTCTGCATTTCCCAGAGATTACGTTGTTCGATGAGAGAGGCAACAAGACGTCTGTGCCGAACAAAGAGCGCCAACTCGAAGCGCTGCAGCTTCTCTTCATGCTTCTGCCTCCAGCCAACCGCAGCCTCCTCAAACTGCTGTTGGACCTGCTCTATCAGACCGCCAAGCAACAAGACAAAAACAAAATGTCTGCCTTCAACCTGGCACTAATGTTTGCACCGCATATCATATGGCCCAAAAATGTAGGTCTGAGTTTTTCTGTTATTTTCTTATTGTTTGCTGCAGCCGTCTCAAAAAGTTTGTTTGTGCACAGGTGACTGCAAATGATCTGCAAGACAATTTGAATAAGCTGAACAACGGCATTGCATTTCTTATCAAGCATTCACAGAAGTTGTTTCGGGTAAGACCTTGGAAACCTAATTAGCTTGTATTCATGAGAGGTTATCAGACGTATGACGTAAATTAAAAGTCATTTCATTTTAGAAGTCCATCCATAAATCATCTAATCCATTGCAAATTGAATCTTATTTATGAGTATGCTTCTTAATGATTTATTCAATATTTTTCTAGGCACCAGCATACATCAAAGACCATGCACGGATGCTCTTCTCCGGCTCTGAAACTCCTCAATCAAAGGTTAGAATTATACACTTGTGTCCTTTAATTATTCAGTATCATTGTGGCGTAGTCAAATGTAATTTCTTTTTTTTTGTCCTCTGATCAGTCACCTGGACTCATTTTAAAACCTTGTGATTATTTTTATATGGTAATTTTTTTTCATCTTCATACACAAACATAATTATATCTTTTGTTCTCAAGTTGGTCAAATGAAAAAAGTTGAATTAATATTTGAATGTATGTGGGGAAAATTTGCATATAAATTATATTTGTCTTTCATTACCATGTGGTAAAGCACTGACCCCCTGTCTGTGAAGGTTGTCATACATCTTTTAATGCACACTCACTCACTGTGGAGAAATTGACCAGAATATAAATCACTCCTAACATGTTGTATTAGGATGACATGGAGCTGTACGCTGGAGCTGGTGTTCGAGGCCTGCCCACTAAGAGAAGCAGTGAGGAGGATGGGAGCCAGCTACACACACAAGAGGCTCTGCGTGAGCTTTTTCAGCATGTCAGCAACATGCCTGAATCGACAAAGAAGAAGAAACTCATTCGACAGGTAACCCATTGCTTTCCACACTCGCATTAACTTTGTATCTGATTTGGAAAAGACAAGCTTTGTTCATCTTGAAAACCATAATATCTTCACCACTACATAAGATATTAAAGGAGTAATCTAGTGTTCTATCTAACCTAGTCGCTGTCTACCACATCTGTAATGTATGTGGTTATCATGGACAAACATGCTTTTATGTACTGACCATAGAGTAAAGTACAGAGCATGTTGATTTGATATTTTCTTATAATGGAAGTCTAAAGGCAATTGCAGAGTTAAACAACACTTTTGTAAAACATTTCTGTGAGAAGCCTTTTATGAATTCTTCAGGCAAAGATATTTGTAAATTCAGCTCTAAATCTGTAGAGTACTTTCTCGTGGTAGAAAACTTGCTTATTGTTACAAAGCACTGTCTCCTGAGACTTCTTCCATAAATGTTATATAAACAACTCCTTACAGAAAGCTTTACTATATCAAGAATTATACGATATCTTCTTCCTTAAATAACACAACTTTTTTATTTAATCAGTTCAGCTTAGATTATGTGGCATGTCTGCCATATAAGTCCCCGTGAATGACCTGTTACTACAGAATGATAAGAAATCCATTTAATATAAACCTGTGATTTGAATTACAGCTGGCACTGCTGTCTGAACTGCTGTTATAGAAAAACACATTCTATTCAATCAGATTGAGGCCTTCAACAGTGTTGTGCTATGAGCACCCATATTTATACATTTATTGACCAAATTTATAAGCAAGGTTTAATTTCTAAATACAGAGAAATGTCAAATGACTTTGACGGAGATTTGTTACAATGCATACTGTATAGACGTGGTAGATTAGGTTGCAAAATGCTGGTATTAATGATAGTCTTTATTGGTCACATATACATATGCAGAGTGAAATTCTTTATTCGCATATTGGGCCTTGCTCAAGGGCCCAACAGTGGCAGCTTGGCAGTGTTGGGGCTTGAACCCCCGACCTTCCGATCAGTAACCCAGAGCCTTAACTGCCAAGCCACCACTGCCCCCAAAAACTTTAGCATCACTAAAGAAACTTTACCTAAAGTTACTTTAGGACTCTTCTTTAAAAGTTTCTACTGTTGATTTTGATCATTAATACAGGATGTTAATAAAAAATTGGCCTCTGATGAATCATGCTGAATGAACATTGCGTTTTGTAGTTCAACAAGCAGGGTACTCCAGTACGTGAAAGCCCTAGAGCTTCAAACCAAAAGCATGGACGTTCCCGGTCATTCGGAGGCCTCATCAAGGTCTGTATTTCTTTATTAAATAATTTAATTCCATTCTAGTACTTTGTGAGCACTTTGAAAGACAGCTGTATCGTTATTACACCTAAAAATAATTTTCATTAAACAGAGAAAAGTTTTGGGGAATACAGTTACAAATGAAAGAGCTGGATCCGGGGTGAGCCAAACCAAAGAGGTGAACAAGGAAAACGTAAGTTGCAACGGAACCTGAATCTATACAGATTTATTTTCAGCAGTCTTTTAATATGTAATTACATTTGATATACACTTTACATTACGATACACTAAGTTAAAATGATGTACTGGATAATATTTACAACCCAAAAACCTAAGCATGTAATGGCTGTAATATTGGAGCAGTTCATATGTTAAGCATTTAATCAAGCATCAATAAGACATGTGTTAACCTACTTTGCTAATATCAATTTACAAGTGCACCCCTTTAGCTTTGTCATTAAATTTTTATCATACCTTCTTTCAGGGCTCCACATCTTTCACAAGAACTCCTATTTCTACGGAACATCATTCTAGTTTAAGCCTGTAATTTTTTTTATTTTATTTTGTAAACTGATATTGGATCAGGTTTAGGTATATATTTATTTGGGCTCAATTAACAAATGTGACCTCCAGCTTGTTAACTATGCAAACAAGATGAACTTCCAAACCAATACATTACATGTTTTTTATTTTCACAGGTTTTTCCAGTTGCAAATGTCCCGAATTATTAATCTGTTTGTGAAAGATGTATATCTTTTATATATATATATATTATATATATAAAAAAAGTGAAAATTGTCCCAAGCATGTAGCATCTACTCAGAAAGGTCAGGAATGGAATATGTATTTAGAAAGGTCAAGCATGTACTGAGAGGGTTTTTGTACATTGGAATTGTGTAATTTGGGTTTCACTGGATTTGAATATACATCCAGAGATTCAGGGTAGTATATGGAGGTATGTGAATCTAGAATGACTAGACATCCAGTACATCCAAAACCAACACACTGCCATACTAAATAGTGTTTGTGTCCTCTTTTGACATACTACTTGGTATGGATATACAGAGTTTGGGATGTAATTGTGGTCTTATTTCAAACTTTGTAGGCTACACAGCTAGTCACTCACTGATATTTAGAGCTGTTACACTGAACTGTTTGATATGTGAGAGGATTTTTAAAGTTTGATATTGAACATTGTACTTTTGGGAAAAGGGGAGATGAACGGCGATTATTTCTGTATCTCTGTGAACAGAATGTGTCCTAGTTTACACTTACTGATATTCAACTTCTTTAGAGGCATGTAGTTTTTCCCCACTGTAGGATTTAAAATATTTTTATGCTATGATAAATTTATGCCTCATCACTCCAAAGCACACTGTACAGAAATAACCCCAAGCCCAGCTTTGTGGAACAAGGATATAAAGGACAGCTATTTTACAAAAGAAAAAAAATTATATATATATATATATATATATATATATATATATATATATATATATATATATATATATATATATATATATATATATATATATATATGGATAGCATTTTTGTTTTAACATTTTTTTATGGTGATATTTTTTTTTTTACTAACTTTTTAAAAGTGAATAAGCTTGAGCCTATTTTTTTTTACTTAGTGTATTTCAGATCTTTATTGACAGTCATTTTGTTAACTTGAAACTTTCATTTCATTTCGTAAACTACTGTTTTTTTCCCCTTTTAAGGAGTTAACCACTGTTTAATTTGAGATCGCTTTTAAGTTATTTGTTTTAATATTTTTATATGTGAAAGTGCTTTATGTTTCACTTTTCTTATGAATGGATCTGTGCTTTTTTCAGTTTCACTCAGTTTTTTTGCTTTGTTTTTTACAGTGACATTGAATTGTTCACATTTTACATCCAACTTTACCAGTTATTTAAACTAGTGTGGTATTTCAGCTTAAGTATGTGGATCAATGTTACTATATGTGGGTTTAAAGTCACAGCTGTATTGTACAGTGCCTTCAGCTTTTGACATTAAATCAGAAGTATTAAAATCCCTCGTATTTATTTGACTTCTTCCCTTAAAATTGATGGTTATAAAGTTTGAGGTTTTATCTACATATATAAATATGATCAAGGATGTAGTCTTACAACTTTCACAAAATTATTCACAAAAGTCATCTCATTAAGTTTGTGTCCTACATTATTAAATTTGAGGGGCAAAAACCCAAAGCACTTATGATGTACAATAAATACAGAAGTTTGCCAGAGCCTCTAAAGCAAAATTACTTATTATAATTTGCATTCAAATTGTCTGGATTGGGCACATTGTGTTGATTCAAAGCAAACACTTATTAAATCACCATTTTACAAGGGAAAGTTAAGGCTCATAAATTAGTTTATTCTTCAGTAGGCACTTTTTCTTGTCAGGGTCGTGACTGATCCAGGGCTTGCACCCTGAATGGGTGTCCTGTTCATCATTCACGCATACCAGCAGGCATCATTTATGCACACTCACACTTTGGGGCAATTTAGAATCCAACAGGCTTGTTTTTGGGGTGGTGGGTGGAAACCATAGACAGTAACCAGAACTCGGGATCATTTCTAAAGACCCACTGCACCGCCTGGTAACAGTTCATAAATCGCTAATTCAAAATGTATTAATATAATTTATACCACTGTGGTGTTGAATTCACTAATCTGATTGGTCGGAAGTTGTTCATTAATTTTCTTTAACAGCAGCTTTGACAGTAGTGCCAGCTGTAGTCCAAATGATAGATTTATGTTACTGTTTCTATAGCAACGACTCCTTCATATGGATGATTATGTTTGTCATCCAAGTAAATCACTGATATGGTGAAACCTTCTATAAGATGTTTAACATTTATGGAGGGAGTCTCTAGTGTCAGCGCTTTGCAGTAGTGAGGGTTTTTTTTCAGGAACAGGTCTTTGCAATTAACTTTAATAGAGAAGAAAAAAAAGAGAGGCGGGTGATTTTTAAAAGTTAATCATTGGCCTGTTGCTGTGATATGAGAGGAATAAAACACTTTGGAATGTGCTGTTGGCAAACGGTTCATTTCAGGGTGGTCACAGTAACGCTTCACGTCAGGTCGCATCACAGCACCCTTTCATTGATTATTTCCCATGTTGCCAGGTCATGTTTTTAATCCTTTCATGTACTCCAAATTTTACACTTAAATACAAAGTCCTGCTGCTAAATCACATGATAACTTTGTGGTTAACAGATTTGGTTTACACAAAGGTAATAAAGTTTGGAATTAATAACAGTTATTTTTCATCTACAGCTGGCTACACAAAAAGGCCTTTCACTGAAATGAGCTTTAGGCTCAGGAACGTATTTGAACCATGCATTCAAGCTTGAGGTGCAGCCAAAATAGGGTTATGTCTAAAAATCTACTGGAACAATCTCTGCATATAAAATATGACCTGATAATTCATGCTTCTCACATTTTTTGGAAGACATTTTCATTATTTATTTCCCTTATTTATTTATTTATTTTTTATTCCAGAGCCTTACTGGAAGTTCTCGGTTTCACCTTGAAATTGGCAGGAGTTGGGATGGTTGAGAGACAGAAATGAACCCTAATATGCATCATTGGTTTTGGGTAATGCATGCCGTTATTTGCTAGGATGAACTGATAAAATTGAAACATGACTGAAATCTAATTGAATGTTTTCATGTAGGGTTTGAAAAAGTGCACCGGGGGAAAAAAGTTCATCTGTTAGGAATTTTATTATTTTTTGCCGCCTCTGCCTGATAGTGCTATTTTAATGTTCGCCACAAGGGGGAGCAGTAGATGGAGAAAATGCAGCTCGCTGTAATTACTGTGAACTGAGGAGTCTTGTCACACATGCAGTTAATTTATCAGTACTTGGTATGAGTCCATACCAAAATCTATCATTTAGAGCTCGCACCTTTCCCTAATCTGACTCACTATTGATCATAGAATCATTCTGAAATAAATGTTCTATCTTTTTGCTTTTTATTGATGAATTTGCTCCATTTCTGGCTGGTTATAAGTCACTTTTTTGCCTATATATATATTGTGTGTGTGTATATATGTCTCTCTCTATTTATATATATATATATATATATATATATATATATATATATATATATATATATAAAGCCCCAGTGTTTCATTGTACATGTTTTTGCGATTTAATTTCTGGCATTGTAGCTACACGTTGTACATGCTGGCTCATAGACACCCAAGGAGTTCTGTTTTCTCTCAATGTGTGTAAATGAGGAATTTGCCGAATCTATGTTTAGACTGTTGATGTCGAGAGAGAAAGGGCTCATTCTTCTTTGCAGCTTGCCCTCTGACTGCATGCACTTATATTCTGGCTTTTGACAGCTCTTTAAACTTTAATTGACTTATTCAATAAGTAGTAAGGCATGTTGTTCCTGCTGAGTTGTACCTCTCATTAATGCTGTTTTATATCCACTGACACAGAATTACTGTGATGTGTTTGTATAAAGCTTATATGTGGTATTGCGGGTATGATGTATTATGCAGAGCTGGACAGTTTGATTTGTTCCCATGTGATGGTCTCTGAAGGGACTGAGCAAGGGAACCTGTAGTGTTACACTATTTTAAATGTTGTACCTTAGAGCCTTCAGTCTTGTCTCCAATCATGTAGTGATATGAAACAGTTCTCTGGTCTTGGCTTGTAAATATTATGTAATATTCATAATATGGTCTGTAGCATGCAGATGTCTAATTTAGTTTAAAGTGGGTTTTTATATTTTGCATAGAGAAATAGTTTGGATTGTAATCAAATTTGTACACATTTTTCACTTACCTCGAGTGCAGCCAAGCTGTGTTCAATTTGTTCAATGTCCCAATTTTGCTCGCTTCGTTCAACACTAAATCTACAATATTAATGCATGTAATAAGTAATGGAAACTTATGACCACTAATTTGCATCATGCAAAACTTGGTTAAATCACTTTTCCCTCCCTGCTGAACCATCCATTCAATGAAAAGTGTACATCTGAAAAGAAAACAGTAGCACAATTAACTCCACAAAGCTTACTGCGGTTAAACACAGCGGTTTGTACATCATCACATTAGATCGTTAGGAGCAGTTTTACTAGGTCGTTATGTACTCATGTCCATGGAGGGAGTGGTTGTGTATTTTACCCAGAACACAGACTTTTGTTTTCTTTCTTTTCTTTAAACTTGCTTGGCGTCCAGTGTCTCCTGAGATTTGATTCCATATGAAGAACCTGTTCTTCAAGGTGCAAAGTGAGAAACAGAATTATTTCACAATTTATATAGAATTAATAAAACAGTTATTTATTTTTTAAACCTATTAAAACCTATTGTCTTAACCACTGCAGGTAAATAAAACAAATGGTGATGTCAGAATTAACTTCACACATTTTTCTATTGAAATAAATCTCTTAAAGTTAATGAACTATGCATGGTTATTAATAACTGGTGTGCTGCCATGTGTAAACTAGCTAAACTAGATCTAGTAGCTAGGTTAAGTATGTTATATTGGGAATGATAGCTTAATTTCAATTTAACTGATCCTGAGCTTGTGTTACACTCTAAGTGGCGTTTCATATGCTCTCTCCATGGGTGGGTTTCCTCTGGTTTCTCTAGTTTCCTCCCACCTCCCAAAAACATGTCGATATATAGATTGGCTATTCTAAGTTGACCTGTGAACCTGACCAGGAAAAAGAGCTTACTGAAGATTGATTGACTTGAGAATGAAATTTGAGAAAGAATTGAATTTTTGTTCGTTGTTAAACAAATTTAATCTACCTATTTCGATATACTGTATAATGAAAAAACAAACACGAAGGATCAATTATCATACCTATCTAATTTGAGTGAAGTATTTTTTGTAATCAGACAACAGCTTTTATTCCTTGACAAACATTTTCTGTGTGCCGTCCTGTTCAACAGAACAGCACAATAAAAGTTATAATACTTCATCACCTGCCGTGTGCCCTGGACTTATGGTCCAAATCGGGAAGTGAAAGGAACTCCCTTAAGTCTTTTGATTAATGTGCAGTATACGTGATATTTGCTCCTTCTCGTCTTTCTCATCAGGCTCCACACCAGAGCTGTCACAGCTAAGCGCCTCTCTCTGGCAGGTCTGTTTAGGCTATCACAGATTCTTTTTCTATCCTGAAAAATGGCTGATCTGTTCACCTTTTCAGATTATATGAACAGTGTGGTGGAGTTTTGGTTACTGGAAACTGGGGAAAAGCTCTTAGTTACACATTAAAGGATCATTAAAGCTTTTAACTCTCCAAAAACAGAGTTTCATTAATAGTATAAAACAACAATCCATCACTGTCTGCTCATTTGCTAAGAACACCTCAGGTTACCATTGTGCAATGAGTGATAACTAATATGATACTGGCTTTTGATTGCTTTTTTTCTTTTTGCCTCGTCTCTCTTTCTTGTAAGGTTCCGAGAACACCCAGAGGTCCTTGAAGCATACTGCTTATTTTGTTACAGTGGTAGAAATCACACCGCACCTTTACAAACACTGTTCTTATAAAAGTTCTTATAGTTATTAGCCTATTTGACTGGTCACCAGAATTTAATGAGTTTAATCCAAATCTCAATAACTCTAAAATAAGTCGGCCTATACTTAATGTCAATTTGGACCTACAGTGTTCTCCCAGTAGAAAGCACCATGGCTTCAATACATTGGCAGGATATTATTGTACAGATTTGAATAATGAGTCTAATATTTGAATAGTTCATGAAATAAATCTGTATTGAGGTACCTGTGGAATTTCTTTCAGCTCCTTGGCTGAGACCCACTGCTTTAAAGTGTTCAACGTGACTTTGTTGGCATGGCGCTTCTAATCTACTGTTTTGCCAAAGCTTTTCTCACACCCTGTATCATGTATAAATATAAGCAAGCAGAAATGCATTCATGTCTTTATAGTATAGCCATCGATGCACTTTGTGCTTGGCTTAGCGCTGACACACACTACAGTTGGGCTACGCACAGTTCATACCTGTAAAAGCTCACTGTCTTGTTCTGTAAAACTAAGCCAACCCCCTACTCCATCTAAGTGTTCTCGAGAGAATGTCTGCATTGAAATGACCAACGTGCCCCTTCCCTATCTTTTGTCAGGGGTCAGTGTGCTGGGACAGGGGCTGTTGTAAATTGTACACACGTGTGGATGCCCAGAGCCACACTGGGACGCCTGAGAGATTGTAGGGGGTGAGGGTGGTGTGTTTAGGATTGGGGGAAGGAACACTGGACGAAGGGGAGGGGATATGGGAGGAGCTTGGCAGCTGCTATTTGTAGATCTTTGTGATGGATGACTGCTGTGTGTGTATGTGTGTGCGTGTGTATGTAAGAGAGAGTGAGAGAGTGTTTTTTTTCCTCTTTGGTGTTCCTCTGTTCCCCTCTGTGTAGGCAGCCAGAGGAGTACTGGAGTGGGAGGGAAGCAGACGTAGACGCTGAGCACAGTGAGGGAGACGGAGACAGAGAAAGAGAGAGAGTTTTCTTTAGGAAGTCAAGCACGACAGACGAGGACGAGCTTCTTTTTTTTGTCTCCCCCCCTACCACAAGAACAATCAAAACAGGACTAGTCTGACCTAAAGTAGCCATTTCTTCTGCTTGTGAGGACAAAAAACCTTACCTTACCTTTTGTACCTTTTTTTTCATCCTCCACACGTAGTCTTTCTCCCACACGTTGTGTGTGCTTTGCTTTCAACATAAGGACTTCTGCAGCAGTAGCAGCGGCTTTGTAAAAGGAAAAATCTCTTAAGGAAAGGCAGTTAACGGAGTTTACGAAGCTGTGGATCAGTCATGCCCATGAGAGGCTGTAGGGCATGGAAGTGGGCACTGCTCCTGTGTGGCGCCCTGTTCTCCCACCATGCCACCGCCTGCCCAGCTCTGTGCACCTGCAGCGGCACCACTGTGGACTGCCACAACCTGGGGCTCAAGAGCATTCCCAGGAACATCCCAAGGAACGCAGAGCGACTGTGAGTAGCATCTCAAGCACATCCTTTCCTCCTATAGTGAGAGTTGAAGAGCAAACAAGCTCTTTAGTGAACAAATTATTTTTATTACTCTTCAAGGCAGGTTGTAAAGAGGTACAGGTACAAAGAAAGAATAAATATATGCACGCAAATGCGTCTGTAATTTACATACCGACTTGTGTGTGCTTGTGTGTATGCATGATGCTGGCAGTACTGTGAGTTCTGTCATTACCATGCACCGTCTAGAAAATACTTTCACTTATCTTGCTGGATACTTTTTTTTTCTTTTTGCATATTCTCTTGTTTGAATTTTAACAGGTTTAACTTGTATATTTTGCTGTATCATATTCCTTAATTCCTGTAATTCTTATGTTCAATATGCCTCAAAGTTGTGAAGATTTACAAGATTTGAATTGCCAAACTTTGATGAAAGTAAATATTTGTACTGCTGCAGATTTTGTTTTTCTAGACTTATATGGTATCAGTATAACTAAACTTAGGACTAAAAAAAAAAAAAACTCTTATCACAACAGAATGAATTTGAACCCGTCAATGTGGTCTTAATGTTAAATCATGTAGAAAATCAGTAAATCAGCAAAATGGTGCTTAATTATGTGGCTAGTGAGAGTGTCTCATCAGCAGCTGGTCTGCAGAAGAATGAACCTAATAAGCGGCTCACTCTGCACATCAGCCTTACTCTCATCCCTCTCCTTATGAGCTTTTGTAACACTTTAAAATATTCATGTCGTAATTAATTTCCGAGGACTGGAAAGGGGAAAATTGATTGTACTGGTCCCGGGTTTAGAATATCTCTGATGAATTATACATGCCAGGGAAACTGCGTGTGTTAGTTCAATCTTTATTTTAGAGGGACAAGGGATTGCGACAGATTGGACAAAATCTTGCTTGAAGTATCTGGATTTCTTTTTCTAGAGCTGTTTTGGGGTTTTTTAAACGAGTAAATCATGGGATAGGATGTACTTCCACTCTCTGGATAGATTATTTAACATAAGAAATCTTTGCATCATATCGGCCCCATTGTATAGTGGTCATTTTTCAAGGCGATTGCTCCAGTCAAATAAACCACACACAAGTCCCTAGTGATTTTCCCTGACTCCTAAGACAAATTGACGATATCCCACGTGTAGTCCTAATTGCTTCTGGTTTTTCTGTGGGTATTTTTTTTTTCCTTTCATTTTTCTTTTCATTTTTTTTTCTTTCAAGTGGGCATCCTGACAAACTCAGATGAAAGGATTTGAACAAATCCTGTTACAGTTATGGTGCTTTCATGAGAAAACTCACTACATGCCTAACTTTGCCTCTATTTGTCCTGGAAGTAATAATTAACACACAATTAAATACAGCATAATATTCATAATTGGAAACATTCTAGTTGCAACCCTTTTGATGCATTCTTTTAACAAATTCTTAACAAAAAAAAAGAACTTTGTCTCCACCACTTCCATAAATACAGTTTGCTATTGTTAAATGTTTTTGAGTCGACCACCTCGTCAAATTGTAATTGAAGAAAGAAATGAGAATGGTTTTGGGGGATTTCTCAGTCAGGACAGTTTGGCTTTGCTAGACTCAACTGTTTCAGACATCCACTCAAAAAAAAAAACATCTTTGCAAACAGAAGCTGGGTTATTCATGCTGACAAGGTTCTGCAAATGTGTGTGTAGTGGTTTTGGGGGGTATAATTTGTGCATGGATGTAGAATCCCATTTGCACTCGTCAGAAAGCATTTCGATTGTCCTGACCTTTCTGCTTGCGTTCTTTAACAACTGCAGCCACATGTGCCAAACTCACTCCCCCATACAAGACTTCCCCTTAACCAGCTCTTGCTAAATATACTAGACAATAAGCCCACCAACCAAACACCCACAATGCTCTCCCAAAGCTGTGAGGTAAAAGATGAACGATTGTACATTGTACATCATAACTGCATACAAAAGGTCACTGAATGTTTTTTTCAAACAGCTTGTCCAGCTTTGTAAAACATTCTTCTTTCTCTTTAGCCTGAGAAAACTTGTCTGATTTGGGATTCTCTTAGTAGAGAGATGGCTCAAGTATGCAAGTGTCCTTTCTTGCCTTTTTTCGACTATTTATTGATTCAACCATAGTGATGGATTTGAGGGCCGAGTACAGATGCTGCATGAAGAAGCAGTTTAAGCTGCATGGTGAGAGAGTGAAACCTTTGTTTAGAGAGCTTGGTTGTAAACTTCAGCTCTAGTCTAGGAAGAGGTACATTGAGGGTTCTTTAAATAGATAGAAGGCTGTTTATACCACCTCCTTAAAAATCTTAAGAGCTTCTTATTAAACACCTACATTTTAGAGAACTCATGACGGATTTAGTCCACTTGCTGAGGAGATATCTTTGAAACATAGACTTTTAGGCCTTTATAGAGGCAGTATGGTGGTACAGCAGGTAGGGCTGCTGCCGCACATCTCCACGGTCCCTGGATCGATCCTGACCTCAAGTTACTGTCTGAGATTCGCATGTTTTCCTGTTCCAATGTCCTGTTCCATCCAAGGTGTATTTCATCACACATGTCCAGTGTTCTTGGGATATTTTCCAGATCCACTGCAGCTTTTACCAGGATAAATCGGTTACTGAAGCTGAATAAATGAATGATTGCTCAGTTTAATAATTGCTTTTTTCCCTAATTTAGTCATGGCCAGATCACACCCATAAGGCAGCTCTCCCCTATCACATGACAGCCACCAATCGTGGAGGACGAAGACTATCACATGCTTCCTTTGAGGCACATGAAGCCAGCCAAGTGCATCTTTTCAAACTGCTGCTCATGCAACCTCAGGGGCTGCTTAACACTCAGAGGAAAGCATTATCCACCCCCTTCTGTACTGCATGCATGATTGGCTAGTGTCACTGTGATTGATAGGGGAGAGCCTGACCAGTTCTGCTGACCTGGATGGCTGTGACCTTATCAGGATTCGAATGCTTTTCTGTTGCATTATTCGGGAGTGTGGCACAATAGTCTTTGACTAAGGTTCTTTAGAGAACCTCTTGCATAAGTGAAACATGCAAGGCTCGTACCTTTGCTGAAAAGTTCCTTCCTAGAACCCTCTGTTGTAGAAACAAACAAAAGAACTCTTTAATGTGCTATACAGAATGCTTTTTATAAGGGTAGCCACCCTAAAGGTTTCTTTAGTTTGTGCAACTGTTAAGGTCTGTGTAAATGCATGCAATAGAAAAGGTTCCAATTATAAACCTTCTAGAAAGCCAGAACCATTAAACACCCAAATAACCCCAGGGGAACACTTTTTCTAAAAGTGCACCATTTTTAACAGCTGCCAGATGATGATACACATCAAATCAGTAGATAGATCAGTAAAGAAAACCATATCCACTCCACAAACCATAATTTAACTCCATCAGGACAGGGCAAATACAGATATAGGGAGAAGATTTCCGTGGCCTTGGCAATAAATTGTAAAGGGTATCACGCAATTTGGGATATCAGACAGGAGAATCCTGAGTGACTGTGGAGCTTTTTTCACATGACATGTGACCCTTCTTATTTCTCACAGATGGTTTAGCTTTAGGAATGAGGATTATTTGAGGAATGCCAATGTTGATGAGAATGGTGCTAAATTAAAGGTTGTGTAGAGCAGACACATTCCCTTTCTACACATTCCCAGCATCCCACATGTCTCTGCTGCATACTGCTCATGCACTTCCTTATAGTAAATCTTAATGGCAAGATGGAACTGTTACATTTCTGTTAAGGTTAGTGTAATGGGGATTGCAGAGAAGGGCTTAAAGATTAATTGGGACAATCTCAGTAACAAGACAGCTTTTAACCTGAACCGTGAGCAGGAATGGTGCGACCTCAGTTTCTTTGTTACTCTTGTTACTCTTGGCCTCAGTTACTTTGTATAATCTACATGAGCTGCAATCAGGCAAGCCAAATTAACTAGGCAATCTTAATCTGGAATTCATGGGGATGTTGTAAAGAGTGCAGTGAAAATGATATGAGTGTGTCAAAGCACCATGTGGAAATGACTGTTACCAGCCAGCCACAGGCCCTCTTGCATTAACAGTGCATCAGTGACTTTCTTGATAGAATAAGTAGAAGGTATTTCGTCTGTTACAAACAGTTGTCAGCAAAACATCCACAAAGCACAAACCCTGTATTTGCTCACAGGGAGTGAAAGCCTCTGTGTTCTCCATCTCAATGTACTCAAATGCTCCACGTCCCTAAAGCCCAACTTGTTTCCCGTTTCTAGTTGAACAGTTTGGCATATTCAATTACAGTCACAGATGTTTGACTTACTGGCAGTTGCTGACTTTTGTGCTGTTAAGTGCACCTTGTAAATGAGGTTTACTTTCAGAGGCCTACACATGGATACAGTTAGCTCTAGAATTATTGGCACCTTTCATTAAAATAAACACAAAATGAAAAAGACCTGCATTGAGTAATATTTTGAGCCTAAATATACTGTATAGGGACGATGGTTTCAAAACGGTTATCATGATTAATATTTGTGAAGTTAACTGAAGGAAGCTTCATGAAATATCTAACAAGGCTGGAAATTTTTGTCCAGCCCTCCATGCAGAACATTTTTAGATCCTTTATATTCTTAGTTTTGTGCATTTGGACTGCCCTATATAATTCAGACCACAAGTTTTAAATTTTTGAAATGGTATGCTGCAAAAGTGATTTTGTGTTGCTGCAACCATTTCTATGTTGATTTGGATGCATGTTCGATCTCATTATCTTGTTGGACAATCCATGGTCTTAACCTCCTAAAAGCAACCAGATTTTGGGCTAAAATGGTGTTACTCAAGAGCCCAACAAATGGCAGCTAGGTGGTGCTGGAAACTGAACTATAATCTTCTGATCATTAGCCCAAAACCTGAACCACTGATCCACCACCACCTTTGCAAACAGTCTTCACAAGAGCTCCTGGACTACTAGCTGCAATACAGTCCCATAGTCTCCATGATTCACCACCAGATATTACTATGAGTCTTGGGGCTTTTCTTGTATGCAGACCCCATTTGCTGATGGTGTGACCAGTTCATTCTTGGACACATCTTACTACAACATGGATGACTTGTTAGCGCAGTGGGTAGCGTTGCTGCCTCACTGCGCCAGGGTCCCAGGTTCAGTGTGGTGTTTTTACATGTTCTCCTTGTGTCTGATTAACTCCTACCCCACCATCCATGCAGGTGGGTGCATTGGCTACTCTAAATTGGTGTGTGTTGTGGCACCCTGCTGTGGACTGACATCCTGTACAGGGTGTGTTCCTCCCTTCATCCAGTTTTGCCAGGTAGACTTGGGATCCATTATGACCCTTACCAGGATAAAGCCATTACTGAATATTCCTGAAAGGCACCAACATGTGGGTGGATCCGGTGCCTTTCCCAGAGAACTAGGCATAAGGTGGGGATATACACATCACAGGACACCATGCACAAATACATGAACTGTATATTCAAACCTAGGGGCAATTTAGTGTACCCAATCCACTTAGCTGCATGCTTTTGGGAGTTGGAAGGAAACCCATAGGTAGAACATGTGAAACTCCAACCAGACAGTAACCTGAGCTCAGGTTCAAACCAGGTACCCTGGAACTGTAAAGAGGCAATTCTACCTGCTGCACCACTGTACTGACCTGAATCATTGTATGTATTCTTTATCAGATTTTATTATAATTGATCATAAGCATATGGGGGCATGAGAGGTAGTGTGGGTGGATTCTTGCAGATTTGAAGCATGGCATGTGTGAATCTGTGACTCTTAAAATGCCAGGTTCATTTCACACGTGGCTGAGTGTGGTTCTGATGGCTTTGCAATAATTGGGCGGGGGGAGGCCAATGGTTTGCAACATGACTCTAGCAATTCTAATGTCTAGACTAATTTGGCAATAGTCTCAATTCCCCCCTGGCTGTATGGGTACAGATTGAGTTTGCAATCCATTTACTCCCGGGGTAATTTAAACAAGCCATTTGCAGGTCAGTGTTGACATGACCGATTACCTCACAACACCTTTTACCAGGTTTTCTTGCTCCAGGGACTTGTCAGGATACTCATAATGGCTGCTGGTCT